>NC_069659.1:261756250-262104375 GCF_027244095.1 Hemicordylus capensis
CTCACAAAGGAAATTCTCCGAGATTTCTATCAACCTTTCAACACAAAACTGGCTCAAGTTCTTTCTGATAAAGCTTTTTTATGGAAAAAACCCTGATATGTCGATTCAGTGCCACAAATGCAGTGCTTAGAAATTTTTTTATTTTTTAAAATCCTGTTTCCAGGTGCAAGCAATCACATTTTACCCATTATGGGATCAAGAAAGCCTAATGCAATTAAATGTTTCTCCCCATGGTTAGCATTCAATATGTCAAAGAAATGATATCAGATTTGCCATACATACAGCTCCATTATTTTCAATTCCTCTTGCAACTTTGTCTCTTAGCAAAAGAACAGTTTGCAAATAGCCTTTGTCTGAAAGTCTTACATTCCCTGGCTATGGTTTTGAAATACAACCTTTTGTAAGAGATTACAAGACAGAGATTAGCACTAGACACTTAATGAACATTCATTCTCATTTTTAAGATACATATTGCATTCTTTTGAACTATTCAAAATCGCTTTTGAACCATTAAAAGTTTATTGGTTTTAATTCAGAATCTTGTTTTTTATTTCAACAATTCCTTCAGTATGGAATCTCTTTACCATAATAAATCCATTAAGACTGCTCAGCTATGTAACTTGATACAGAAAAGCCAAACCGAATGACTTGTTTATAGATTATTGGATTTTAATAGGCACCAAGCAAAATTAATCATTGCAATTTAGCAGTAACCAAAAGAAGAATTTTCTCAAGGTGACCTCCTTGGAAATCTTAAGCTGAAGAGATGATTTACAGGCAAGAAAAATTACCAGACTTAAGACCCAACCAATAAATTACCTTAAGCAAGACTTTCATTTAAAATATTAAATGAATACTTAATATTTAGATATTCTCTTAAAAAAACACGCAAAAACTTTACCAAAAGTGGCTTACATTAAAATATTAACTCATTAGAACTGATGTGCTTGGTTTCTTTTCTGAAAAATAACCCTGGGGTCCCGATCTGGATTGAGACCATAGTTTGGGATAGCTGTCATGGCTGCTGTGTGCCCCAGGCAGAAAACCCCCATTGGCTCCATTGACAGCTTTCTTCCCTGACAAATAGCTGCTCCCCCCTCGATCAGGACCAGAGCAGAGCAGAGAGTTAAGGGCGCTCTACTATGTGGTCTGAATTGAGTTACCTTCCCCCCACAGCTCCTACTTCAAAATATGGTGTGTGGGGGGAACACATTGACTCTAATAATGTACTTAACATAATGATTGGTTCTAACACAGGAAGGCCAATGGATCAGGTTAAGTCTAGCATAACACAAGGAAGAATTTTTCAATTTTGCTTTTCAGTTCTGTGTCTTTAAATGCTGTTTCTATCTGTATCTTCTTAAAAATTAAGCATGGGTAAGATCCAATGTCTCCACAAAACACTGGGAATTTCTAATACGAATAATCTTTAGTTAAATAGCTACATAATATTCCATTAAAGTGAAACAGCCCCAAATCATGATGTTTGGTTTCTGTCTTAACAGTACAATGTCTAGACACTCAAGGAATAATGGGCAGGGTAATATTATGGCCCAGTTAAGATGGCTTTTTACACCAAGCTTTTTAAGTTGTAACTAATTGAAGTACTGAGTGCTTCTATAAGCAACATCAAAAGTATGATGACAGCAGCAGTAGAGGAAACTAACATAAGGATCTTTCACAGGGCCCTTAGTAAGTTCATTGCTACCAACTATTAACAATGTTAAGAACATAAGAACAGCCCTGCTGGATCAGGCTGAAGACCCATCTAATCCAGCAATTCTGTTTCACACAGTGGCCCACCAGATGCCGCTGGAAGCCACAGGCAAGAGTTGAGGCATGCCCTCTCTCCTGCTGTTACCCGCCTGCAACTGGTACTCAGAGGCTTCCTGCCTTTGAGGCTGGAGGTGGCCTTTAGCCCTCCAACTAGTAGCGGATGATAGACTTCTCCTCCATGAAGTTATCCAAACCACTCTTAAAATCATCCAGGTTGTTGGCTGTTGCCACATCTTGTGGCAGAGAATTCCACAAGTTGATTATGCGTTGTGTGAAAAAGTACCTCTGTTTGTTGGTCCTAGATTTCCTAGCAATCAATTTCATGGGATGTTACTCTTTGACACTCCCCACATTAGCCTCCCTGATGAGCCTTGGTAGTAATAATAACTGTAAATTATAATAAAGGATATTTTATATACCACTTTTCAATAGAAGGTTCACAAAGCAGTTCACATAGCAAAAGCAATGCATGTGCATAGCAATGTGTAATAGGATGTGCAAAAATCTGATTTTGTGATTTATTTCGAGCTTGAAACAAATCACAAAATCCTCGAATCAATTCATCATAACAGTGGTCATTGCTGGCTTTTCTGATGAATAAACAATTTGAGTGATTTGGCCATAGGTAACAATAGGGAACTTGAAACACCCCATTGTTCCTCATGGGTAGTTTCTAGGAACACCAAAGTGGGTTTGGTGGCAGAGCATGATGGGTGCTACCTACCACTCAACCCACAGAAGAAATGGGCAACCGAGCATTTAAAAAAATTTAACTTTCCCAAAAATTTTAAGTTTGTTTGAATTTTTTACACATCTTTAGCTGTCATAGACCAATTGTCTGACTAGAAACAAAGCTTCTAGACTCTTACCATGAGAAGAACTCTTATTTCTACTCTTCTTCTCCAGCCATTGTACACTCCTGATTGCCTGCCTGCTTATCTGTGTCTGGATAGCACCATGGCCTCAGATTGGTGCTGTGCCCCTGCTGACAGCTTGATTCAAGGACCAGGGCCCCAGTCCATCATCTCATCATTGGCCGTGGCGGTGGCATGCGTGTGTGTCTGTGAGTCAGCAGCAATAAGGGGCAGACTGGTTTGGGGGTTGGCCAGGGTGGGGTGAGCTGCCAGTGATGTTGCAATGGGTGCAGGTGGCTATGAATCACACACCTTCCATGGCCAGCTTGGGATAGCCCAGCAGGGGGAGGTTGGCCTACAGGAAGACCAGCCACTCCACCAAGTCAGCATCCATGTGTGCAATGATGTGACACCATGTCCCCAGCTATGGAGAACTCTCTCTCTCTCTCTCTCTCTCTCTCTCTCTCTCTCTCTCTCTCTCTCTCTCTCAGGATGCTGGTTGGAGGGCATGAGAGGAACCAACCAGCAACTGTCGCCAAGTCTGGCCAAGCTGCTCGGCTGCCTTCACTATGTTCAAACCATGAACACTTAGTGAAGGTTTGGTTGCCTGGACAGCCATTCCTCCATCTGGTGATTCATGGCCACCAGCAACTCATCTGCCGTGTAGTCAGTGTCCAACACCTGCACATGCAGCACAGCATAGCTGTGCTTTCCTGCATGGGAGGGGCTGGCCATGCCACCAGCAGCAGATGTCCTCTAGCTCTCCTGCCCCCACAAGTGCATCATGAGGGACAGGAAAGCAGTGTGCCTCCGTCTGCATCTGGTCCAGAAATCCGCAGTGTAGAGAAACAGATAAGCCCCACGGGCACTTTGTGTCTCTCTCTCCACTGGACAGGCAGGCTGGCCCAGACCAGACACCACCACCATTCTGCTGCGGCAGTCTCTGATTCAATCCTGTGCTCTTCAAGAGAAAACACCATAAGATGTAAGAGAGAACATCTTCTTCGCTATGAACCACACCGCCCATTGAGATCATCTGGAGAGGTTCGTCTGCAGTTGCCACCGGCTTGTCTGGTGGCTACTCGGGGACAGGTGTTCTCCCTTGCTGCCCCAAGGCTTTGGAACACACTTCCTGCTGAAATAAGAGCCTCCCCATCTCTTACAACTTTTAAAAGGGCAGTCAAGACACATTTGTTCACCCAGGCTTTAAATTAGATACTGTTTTATTTCTGTTTTAATAGTTTTAATTTTAAATTTTTAATGGTTGAAATGTTTTAATCTTTTATTGGCTGTTTTTATTGTTTTGTAAACCGCCCAGAGAACTTGCATTTTGGGTGGTATAGAAATGTATTAGATAGGTAGGTAGGTAGGATTTCTGTCTGGTCCAGAGTCCCCTTAAATACAGTTTGAAACTCCCTCCTTTGGCCTCCCTCCTGCCTTCCACCAGCCAATGGGGGCACAGTTGCCCATGACAACACTTGAAGCCAACCAAGAAGCATTTGGTTTGAAAACAAATTTGAAAACAAATCAGCAAGGGGGAAAACAGCACTCAAAATGGCGCTCGAATAACTCAATTCAAACAAGAATTGGGGCTGATACAATCTAAACTTGAAACAGACCCTTTATTTTAAGGGTGTTTCATTTTGAGTTTAAATCCGTCAAAATGGCCATTTCGAGCTCAAATAGATTAAAACTCTAATCATTTTGCACATCTCTGTGCAACATTCTGTGGCCATGAGTGTAGTGCCCTTCACACCCAACTCTTTTCTTAGGGCATTTTGTAGAGTAAATGGACCATGATACAGAAACTCTGATTTAACATCTCTCTCCCTCTCATAAGCCCCATCTCTTGCCTACTGTTGTGGGGTGCTTTGTCCTTGTAGCCTCAGCAGAATTGAGAGTTCTAGTGGGTATTTGTGCCTGGATTCTGAAGCAGATACTTGCAGAGTGTTCTGAGACTATTAGTAGTAGTAGTAATTTGCCTTCCTATATTTGTTAGCCATGGCTGTTGGTGGTTTGTGCAAATCACCCAATCATCAGAGTGCTCCCACTTAGGTAAATTTTCTAGATGTGAGGACAGAGAGATATAGCCCCATACTATGCATCTTGATATTTGAAATGTGTCTTCCCTGAGTGGGGATTTTATACTGCTAGTGATGTATTGGAATTCAAGATTAGCAGAATTCTATAATCTGTTGTGGCTGTGAAGCTGGAGAGGGAGGAAAGCGGCAGCTATCTAGTGCTCTCCATTGACTAGTGGGAGTAGTTTAATGTACACTGTTCCTTTTGTAGATGTGATGCTACGCTGATGTTGGGATTGGGACCAACATCAGAGTGAGACTAGTACTCCTTTTGATGTTATTTTAAAAGAACAGCATACACATGTAAATCATCCAAAGAGGATCCTGAAGTCCCATTCCCTGGTGCATCACTCACTCTCCCTCCCACGCTGCTCATGGTTATCTGAAGAGGCAAACACCATAAGCATGGCAGTGGATACTTCTGTGATTGGCAGCTTGGCTCCTCAAGGCTGCCAATCAAGGAAGAGCTCACCAATATGGTTATGGTGTTCATTTCTTCAGATGAAGCAGAATGGAAAGGGGAGTGAGTGATGTGCCAGGGGTGGGACTTCTGGATCTGCTTTGGACAGTATAAACAAGTTAAGAAAAGTGTGCCGTCAAATCGATTTCGACTCCTGGTGCCCACAGAGCCCTGTGGTTTTCTTTGGTAGAATACTGGAGGGGTTAAACAAGTACACCACCCTTTTAAAACAACGCCTGAAGAAGACTTAGGATTCTGATTAAGCATTGCTTCTTCCCTGCTATGCCCCGAACTACCAATATTTCCCCTTGTATTGCTGGTGCACAAAGATTGGGTAGCAGTCTTACTGTTGTGCAGCAGGTACAGAAGGGAAAAGCAATGTGATGCTTTTTCCTGTTCCTAATATATGCGTGTGCGGTATCAGTTGTGCTGACTGGTGTGAGGAAAACACACACACGCCCACGTGCATGCAAAACTACCTTTGACTTTGTGCTAACATTTCCCCAGAGCTTTGCCTAGTTTCTCCAGGAGAGGATGAAATCTTCTAGTTTTGGTAGAATAAGTACCAATAACTTTCTTTGAGTTTCTTCCGTTGTTGTGCTGGAAATATAGGAGTTGTGTCAAAACCAGACAGGGATATTGTGGCTGTCTCCTAAGTATCATTGGTAACAAGTGAAGGGCAATTTTTCTCTGTGCTGCAAATAGCAGATCAGTTGGGGAGCAAAGCAACAAACCAGTATCAGTTGCTAGGGAAACCTGTTCCAGCATGGATACACTCTGGTTGCAACCAATATGATGAAGTCAAAAGCAAGTCCAGATCAAGGTGTGAATATAGGTTCAGTGCTCAGTTCTAATTCCCATTAAACCAGCTTTATCTTGCTCCTCCTGCTCCCATGCTTGATGCACCTGCACTAATATCATAATGGTTTGTTACTAGAGGAAGTAGTTGGCTAGCTTCTTGTAATGAAATGTTGCAGCCTCAATATCCTCTTGCTGTCTGCACAGTAGACAGCACCTCTAGCATGTAACGTGAAAAGAGAGCAACCAACTGGAGATAACATGCACAATTCCAAAATTACTGTGGGAGCCTTTATCATATGCAGACAAAACAAGCAAAGTAGTAATTTTCCATGGTAAGTTCAAGCTCGTCAGCCAATATGCCTAATAAAAAGTTCACAGTACCTAGGAGTGTACTGTTGGGATTCTCTTTCCTTCTAAACTTACTGAATCTTTTTACACTTTCACAACCCAGTACCACCCATATCATCTGTTCGGTAGGTGGCTGTGGAGAAATATTTGCAGGCAGCTACGTGCACTCTGCTGCTGCAGATGAGTGGACTGAGACAAAGAAATATGAAATATTATTTCCCGCTTCCCAGTGATGCACCTAGGTAATTTCAGCACCCAGACTGCAGGTGCGACTAAACCCCACCTGCTGTGAGCCTCCCCGCCGCTGCAAGGCCCCTCCACACTTAACCACCACTTTCCTGTAAATTTAGCCTCCATGTGCGGGACTGGGGTGGGGAGGGAGTGAGCCAAGCAGGCCTCTCACCCCTGTGGTGGTGGTGGGCAGAGTGGCTGCTGGGCGTGTCTGGCCGGTCCACCAGCCCTTGAAAACTACGAGGTGCTCCAGCATGTCTGCACAGATATTTATTATTATTATTTATTTATTACATTCATAGACCGCCCCATCCAAAGGCTCTGGGCAGTGTACAACAAGTTTAAAGTAAAGGTAAAGTGTGCCGTCAAGTCAATTTCAACTCCTGGCGCCCACAGAGCGCTGTGGTTTTCTTAGGTAGGATACAGGAGGGGTTTACAATTGCCTCCTCCCTTGCAGTATGAGATGCTGCCTTTCAGCATCTTCCTATATCGCTGCTGCCCAATATAGCACCAGCGGGGAATCGAACCAGCAACCTTCTGCTTGTTAGTCAAGCATTTCCCCGCTGCGCCACTTAAGGTGACAGTTACAATAAGTTTAAAAAAGACCTACAAACAAACACCATTTTAAAACACACTGCTTAAAACAATATAAAAACAATTTTAAAACAGTTCAGAACCATTTAAAACAATTTAAAATACCCCAAAACAATTTAAAAACCTTGGAAGGCCAGGCCAAACAAGTAAGTTTTTAGGGCTCTCTTAAAGGCCAACAGTGAGCCTAAACTGGATATCTGCCAGGAGTGCATTCCATAGGCCAGGAACAGCTACACAGATAGCCCGGTTCAGAGTCTCCATCACATGTAACGATGGTAACTGGAGACAGAACTCTTCAGATGACTTAAACGTCTGATGGGGATCATAAAGAAGAAGATGCTCTCTAAGGTAGCCTGAACCCAAGCTGCTCAGGGCTTTAAAGGTAATAACCAGCACTTTGTATTTTGCCTGGAAACATATCGGCTGCTAGTGTAACTGTTTTAAAACAGGCATAATATGGTCTCTCCGGGTTATCCCAGAGACCAATCTGGCTGCTGCAATCTGAACTGAAGTTTCTGAACTATGTACAAAGGCAGCCCCACACAGAGTGCATTGCAATAGTCAAGCCTGGAGGTAACCAACTGATGTACCACTGTTTTGAGATTGTTCTCTTCAAGGAATGGACACAGCTGTTGAATCAGCTGAAGCTGATGACAAGCACTCCTGGCCATAGCCTCCACCTGAAATACCAGGGTGAGGCCAGGATCCAAGAGCACTCCCAAGCTGCATACTTGTTCCTTCCAGGGCAGTGTAACCCCATCCAGCACAGGAAGATGTAATTCATCCCTCAAATTCCGATCCCCCACAATGAGCACCTCCGTCTTGTTTGGATTCAGCTTCAATTTATCTCCTCTCATCCAGCCCATTACTGCCCATAGGCAGGCATTTAGGGAAGTGAATGTCATTTCCTGATGATGATGATGATAAAGAGAAGAAAGATTTGGGTGTCATCAGTATACCTACAACACCCTGCACCAAATCCCCTGATGTCCTCACCCAGCAGTTTCATGTAGATGTTAAAAAGCATTGATGACAGAATGGAGCCCTGAGGGACTCCATAACTGGGAAGCGGGAAATAATATTTCATATTTCTTTAATAATAGCTCCCATTTCGAAGAGCAACCGTCACCAAGCTCCATCTGGAATCTGCCTGAAAGATAGGAGCAGAACCACTGCAAAGCAGTGCCTCGTATCCCCAACTCCTCCGGCAATCCAGAAGGATACCACGGTCAATGGTATCACACTTGTCAAGAGATCCAAAAGAACCAACAGAGTCATGTTCCCTCTGCTGATTCCCTGGTAAAGGTCATCCGTCAGGCCAACCAAGGCCGACTCAACCCCATAGCTTGCTCTAAAGCCAGGTCTAGATAATAGGTTTCCTCCAAAACTACCTGGAGCTGCTGAGCCTCCACTCTCTCAATCACCTTGCCCAACCATGGGAGATTGGAGACCGGGTTTGCAACTATCTATGCCAACTGAGCAGGCACGCTGGAGCACTTCACAGTTTTCAAGGGCCACTGGGCTGGATGGACAGGCCCAGCGGCCACTCCGTCCACTGCTGCCACAGGGAGGGAGGCCTGCTTGGCTCACCCCCCCCCACCTCCCAGCCACGCACATGGCAGCTAAAATTACAGAAAAGTGGTGGTTCACCACGGTGGGGGCAGGGTGGAGGTAGGAAGCCCCCCCCCCCATCATTTGGAGCTCCCCCGGATTTTGGAGGCCACAGACCGGGGCCCCAAGTTCTGAGCACCTCTGCCTCTTCCCCATACTTTTTGTCACTCCAGTCTTTTGCCTGGCTCCTGGCCATAGCCTCCTCTCACTCGCCATATGAGCCCACCAGCACTGTGCTAGAAAAACCTCTAGTGACCTGCCACTTCTAGTCACTGGGATACATATGAGAGTATGTGTCTTTCATTCTAAAGTTGGCTCTTCTTGCCAATGAGGGAACCAAGAGTTTCTGATCAGTATTATTGATGCTACTCATGCTGTCTGGTGTGGGACTATGACGCATGCAGTGAAGAATCAACGAGGAGGATCCATTTTGGCTCATTCTGCGTGAGTGGCTGCAGAGGAAGAGAATGAAGCTGGCTGGTTGGGCTTCTAACGGGTAAAGGAGCTTGCTTGCTTACTGCTACTTAACTACTACTGCTACTACTCTCTGCTATTATTTATATACTGCTTTTCAATGAGGAAGTTCTCAAAGGGGTTGATGATGAAGATGACAGTTCCCTGTCCCTGAAAGGCTCACAGTCTTCTACTTAGGTTGTGGTTTTTTTAAGGTAGACACCAGCAACAATCACTGAAGGGATGCTGTGCTCGGCTTGTATAGGACAAGTAGTTCTCCTCTTGCTAAATATAAGAGAATTGCCACTTTGAAAGGTGCCTCTTTGCCTAGGTAGCCGGGGACAGCTAGCTAGAGAGCAGACAGGCAAGCCTTGAAGGGATGAGAAAGAGGGACAGCGAATGAGAAGGAAGACATGGGGCTTTCCAAATAACAGGAAAGGAGTCCATCTTTCCTCCAGCTACTCCTTCTAGATTACTACTTGGCTTCCAAAGAGTGGGAGAGAACACATTCAGAAGGGAATGACCTCCCGGCTGCTGTTTTCCCCCCTCCCCCAGCAACAATGGATCTCCCAGAAATACTGACACAGTCTCTCCCTCACTCACACACAGCTGTCTTACACCCCCACCCCCAAGGGCATTGAGAACTAGGCAATATTTGGCAGTTGGGTTGCATGCAGTAGCATACATGAAAGTTATTAGGAATAAAGGAGATGGATAACTGGCTTCCAAACACACATTGATTCCAAAAATAAATGGGAATATAAACTGGAACATACAACAAACTAAGGCAAGCAGATTTAGAAGATCAATTTTAGCCTATACACAATGATACTGTTGCTAAGCAGAAAGAGATAAAAGTATATCATCACACAATGCAAAAAGGTGGGGGGATATCCCTGAATGATTCTTGAGGGGATTCAAATGCTTCAATGTTATCTTTAGACGTTTGCTCATGAACTCCTTCCCTAAGGCTATACTGAAGAATTTTTGCTGTGTCCCACCAAACTACACACCTCATAAAAATACAATGAGGTCTTTTGTTTGTTGCTGTTTTATTTGTATTTTTTATCCTACTATTGTTGATTTACCATTTGGAGAAGGAAGCCGATTTCAGTTGAAAGAACCCTTTTCTTCATGACTGTTGCTTGGAGGCCCAGGAATGAAAAGTGTAATAAGATATTTAAAAGCATGCATATCACTCGTGGGATAGAAGCAAATGTGTAGAGTAATATTTCTTGGAGTGCAGCTGTGAAGCGAAGGACTGGAAGAATGCTAATCATCCTTTGCCGATCTCACATGGACTTTGCTAAGCGTGATACTGGAGTCTAGGGATGTGCACAAACCAGTTTGGTGCTCCTTTTATGGAGCACCTAACTGATTCAAAAGTATGACATTCGAGCCGGTTTGGAGGTGGGGGGGAGGTTCTTTTAAGGGGCAGGGAGGGTACCTGTACTTGTCCCACTGCTTTTCCTCCACTGGCGCACTCCCCAAAACTACTGGCAGGGGGCTTCAGCGTACTTCCTTGCAGCCCTGGTCAGTGTCATACCAGAAGTGGCCAACACGCTGGCAGGGGGGAAAGCGGCGGGGCAGGTAAGGACACCCTCCATGTCCCTTAAAGGAACCCCCCTCTTCCCAGGGATGCACGAACTAGTTTGTGCACATCCCTACTGGAGTCCTCACTTAGTCTGTGATCCTAAGCACAGTTAGAGCTGGTCCAGTTATTACCTTTTGCCATGGGAATATTTCCCATTGACCTTTAGGCTATTCACATGTGCAGCCTAGCCCAGGCTAGGGCAACCCAGCCTGGGCTAGGCTGCTCATGTGCAGTGGGATCGTTTGCTCCGATCCCAGCACTCCTGCCCAGCCAAACCCCACTTTTAACCCCAACCTTTAGCCAGGCTTAAGGGCGTGAGTGCACCTTACTCCCGGCACTGGGGTCTTATGTACACTTGGGCTGCACACAGCCCAAGCATACACAGAGTTGGGCACTTAGAGCGCTCAACACCCAGAGTAATCTCCCAAAGCACTGCACGCATCACACACTGAGGGATTCCCAAAGACTGAGGCGATGAGTCCTGGCCTCCAGTAATCCACGCTGCATGGAGTAGTGTGTACTATGTGGGCACGCAATGGCGCATCCACAAGAAGAGCTGGAATCATCTCGGGGGGGAAGGTTCCACTCTTCCCTCCTGCTGGTGGTCATGAGTATAGCCTCATTAACTCCCCACAGCCATATGAACTAGTATAACTAAATGTGACCTCTATACCAGTTCTTACTTGGAAGGAACACACTTGTTTAATTTATTTATATACCGCCCTCTTTCTCCTCCCCCCCCCCGCCACCCGTGTGGTGTATATAAGAATTATTTGCAGTCTGGTTTGCTTGGGACTGAATAATATGGATTAGCTTTTCTGAGACTGCAATATGTCATAGGTTCTTGTGCCAGATGTCCATCAAGCAGGTTTGTTTTTTCCAGTGTTTGGCTATAGCTAACCTGGCAGCAGTTACCATAAACAAAATTAATATTTTGGATGTAACATCTGTATTGACCCCAGAAAATACATTTACTAATGCCAGCTGGGGGCATAATCCTATTTTCTGGTTTGTAATCCGGCACATCTCTGTGAACACCTCTGTTCAAAAGGATAAGAGCTGAGGACAGGTCCACCAGAGATGAAAATAGGTTCGCTTCATCCCACAACCACTCCAGCAAAGCGGAGAGCAATCTTTTTGGATATATGCTATTTTTATTGGGTTCAGGTACCATCTATGGAAAACTTTGAGGAAGTTCTATTTAATTTGAGCTGAAGAGGAAGAGACTGGCTTCCATTTCCATATGTTCATCCATTCTTGATATCTGATCATGGTTGCTATGAACTCCTGACATGCTCTTGATTTGCTATATGTAGAGGTAATGTGATTAATGATGATATACACTGATTTACTTTACTAATGAATCTTTCTATAAAACCATGCATGATGTGGACAGAGAAATTCTTCTCCCTCTCACATAACACTAGAACCAGGGATGATCCCATGAACTTGATTGCCAGGAAATTTAGGACCAGCAAACGGAAGTACTTTTTCACACAACGCATAATCAACTTGTGGAATTCTCTGCCACGAGATGTGGTGACAGCCAACAACCTGGATGGTTTTAAGAGCGGTTTGCATCACTTGATGGAGGAGAGGTCTCTCAAGGGCTACTAGTGGGAGGGCTATAAGCCACCTCCAGCCTGAGGGCAGGATGCCTATGAGTCCCAGTTGCAGGGGAGTAAGAGCAGGAGAGAGGTCATGCCCTCAGCTGCTGCCTGTGGGCTTCCAGTAGCATCTGGTGGGCCACTGTGCGAAACAGGATGCTGGACTAGATGGGCATTGGGCCTGAGCCAGCGGGGCTGTTCTTATGTTCTTATGCTTGACATTCTCAAACTTATTCAGAAAATGGGTCAGATTCTTTTTAGAAAATACTGAGGTGGGTCACACGACCAGTGAGACCCACTTTTGCCACTTTTGCGGGGAGAGCGGGCTTAGCCCGCTCTCCCCGCACACTATCCCGGCAGAAGCCCTGGGCGGCCAGATCGGCTGCCCACACAATTGCCAGCTCCGTGATGGAGCCGGCGGGGCCTGGGGAGCTCGGGGGCTGCATGGCCCCTGGAAGCTCCAGTATGCCCTGTGCGAGTGTACAGGGCATACTGGGGAGACCCCGGAGCTGGGAGGTGGCTACTCACGATTGGAAAGCCCGGGTTTGTGGAGCACTTGCTCCACAAACCCAGCCTAAGGGGAGGGGTGAAAAAGCGGGCTAGCCGCTTGTAAGTCACCAGGCTCGCCTGCGAGCTCAGTGGTTTACACAATCGGCCAAAATCGGGCGAGGCTCTCCTAGCCCGATTTTGGCTGATCGTGAGAATAGCCCCACTGTCTTTATGGGTCAGGCCCGACCTTCCAGTCTGCTTTCTAGGCTGGTTTTCTTTTCCTGTCCAAGATCACATGGCAGGAAAGACTGGGGTGGGAGAGAGGTCAGTACCAGGCTAACTGAAATCTACAAGGGAGATAACCCTGCACACATGGTCTCTCCCTGTCCAGTTCCTGGCCAGGAAGGAAGCTAAGGGGCTGCCCTGCTCCTGGGAGGGTGTAAGAGTCTCCTAGCTACCAGACTGCACTGGCTTTAAAAAGTATTCAAAGGGACTGGGAGGCAGAGAAAGCTTGTATAATGTGCCTCTCTTGAAGAAGATATATCAGAAGAAGAGGAAGGTAGATATGATTTTGTGGTTTTCTTTTCTCATCACTGAGTATAATGTTGTGCTGATGCTGCTATAACTATCTGGTTTTGCTGGATCTCAGATTGACAAAGGCAGAACTTGGGTGCCTACCTTCATTGAGTTGTGAATTGGTTTTTAAAAACATGTTTTTTGACATTTTATAACATTTTATATTTTGCAACAACATGCCCAGTTCCTCCCACCCCGCCCCAACCCCCACCCCGCCAGAAAGAAGAGGAGGAAAGGGGGAAGGAAGAAAAAGGGAAGAGAAGAAGGGAGAATCACCATTTCGCTAGAAGAGGTCAGAAGAATTCTTATTCTAAGAAAAGATTAATAAAGTTATCCCAGATTTCTGACCATTTAGCTGATTTATTTTATTTTAAGAGGGCCCGTTTTTCATGTGCTGCAAGCTTAAGCAGGTCCTGTACCCAATCCTCGTACTGAGGGGGATTGGGAGATTTCCACAGCCTCAATATCAACCTCTTGACAACCAGCAGGCTCTGCCAAAGCCATTGTTTAGAGCTGTATTTTAGTCCTCAGCTGGATGGAATAAACCCCAACACTGCATTTCGATCCTTCAGTGCAAGAGATGAATCCAGCACTAAGTTAATTCGCATAGTGACCTCTCTCCAGAAGCCTTGCACTATGGAACATTCCCAGAACATATGTGTTGTGGCAAGAAATGTTTGGTGACAGCTCTCTCTTTGTGTGTGTGATATTTCTTGGTGATTGCTGTGATGAGCTCCATGTCTGGATTTGAGTGTGCTTCACTCACTGCTCTGATCTGCTCTGCAATCTACTTTGCAAGGTGTACTCAGTGAAAATGTGGCTGAAGTTGCTCTGTTGAGCTTAAGGTTATGCTTGCTCTAATTGCTGTTGCAATTCTAGGAACGTAAGGAGTCATAATTGTGTGTGTGAGAGCAACTTGTGCCAATGATGTTTCTGCAGTGTGGGCAGTGTGGCTGGCAGTGGATTCTGGGTCAGTGATTCTTTTTTGGCCAATTTTGAACTGAGTTTTAAGTTTTTGGACTGTGTTCTGTGTTTTTGGACTGTGTTCTGTGATGGGAGGAACAGATTCCCTTTTACTGTGTGCTTCTGCAGCGTTTTTCAAGGCAGGGTTACAAAGTGCATTGCAAATTGCAATGCAAAACTTGTGCACAGTGCACTCTATGAGTGCAGCTTGTTCCAGCCATAGGGAACTATGGGGAAACTTGGGCAAGCGGGTGATTTTAAACAAATTTTAACCTTTCCCCAGAACCCCTATAGGAACCTATATGGGTTTGGGGAAAAGGTTAAAATTTTGTTTAAAATCACCCCCTTGCCCATTTCTTTTGTAGGTTGGGTAGTAGGTAGCACTCATTATGTCCTACCACCCAACCCACCTTGGTTTCCCTAGGAGCTATCCATGGGAAATCATGGGGTATTTTGTTTCCCCATTGTTCCCTATGGCCAAAACACTCAAAAGATGTTGAGTTTTGTTCCTTCAAAACAACTGATTTAAGTGCTATTTTTACAATACATTTTGGCCATCTGTGTTTTGTTTTGAGCTCAAAACAAAACACAAAATCCATTTCGTGCACATCCCTATACATGTGAATATCCCCTGCAAGACCTCCCCACAAGATCTTTTTAAATGCTACTTTAAATTGTCCGTTCAACGATAATTTCATAGTACTAGTTTTGTGGCCAAAATATAATTGTATTCCCACATACCTCAGATCCTTTCCCCCACTGTTCTCAAGGATAAGAAGATAGAAGTAACCTAGAGGCCACTGTAATCTGGTTTGGACTGGGACCAGAAAAACAAATGCAAGATACTCAAGTTTCATAATCATCCAACATACCCCAATTATCTGGTGTGCTGCTTAGGTTGTGTGTGTGTGTGTGTGTGTGTGTGTGTGACACAAGATTTTGAGCCATTGCCATGACATGGGCCAGGCTTCATAATAACTATTAACATATGAAATAATTACGCCTTTTCTTTTGGCTCCCCACATTCTCCCATCAATTACAAGAATAAATGAAAAAGAGATATCTTGGTTTCAAAGTTACAAAGAAAAGGGTGGATTTCAAAAACATCCTTTAACCTCTGTGTGGTGCCTTCAAAAGTCAGTGGGAAATGTGTTCTCTCTAAAGCCCTCCACACAAAATCCACAGTTTTTGGATGGTTGGAAGAAGAAGCATAGTACAAACACACAAAAATAAGTAGCCTTGACCAAGACAAACAGACTCATATTTATGTAGAAAAAAAGACATGGTTGTATGCTGACCCCAGGCTCAGCCTCATCTTTCTTTGACCTAATCACCACATGATATACAAACAAGTTGCTGCAGCTTTGGAGCTGTTGCCTTGCCAAGAATTCATCAAGCTTCCCAGCTAAGCCAAAGTCACTTTTGCATATAAGGAGACACAAAATTCTTTAGCAGAAATTATTTACATTAGATATGTAATGCAGATTGACTATGAACATTAGTTTTACAGAGCTGTTCTTCCCCAGTTTAAGTGCTTTCAGCTGGGCCTCTTGAGTTCTAATAAAGAAAAGGCCTATGCTTTGCTACCACCTTGTGTTCACTATGGAGAATGAATTGAATTCTCAAAATCCAGGGTCCTAAAGAGGATCATGACAGCTTCTGTGTAGAGCAGGGTGAAGATGTTTTTTTTACTGTGAATTTGTGGGGAATGAAAGTCCAGGTTGTTTAGATGACCCACCATGGTGCTTATGTGGAAGTTAAACAGGAGTGGAGCCATTACACAGCCCTGCTTAATGCCCTGTTATGCAAACAGCTGTAAGGCAATAGTCCTCTGGTTTTAATGGTATACAAATATCTGCCATCTTTCCATGGTTTAGAGTAACTTAGTCTAGGAGGTGCTTCCCTATTAAACAGGCAAGTGATTGCTGAGGGCTAATTACAAGCCCTTCTTGTATAATGGGTTATACAAGGGTTATAATGATGGAACATTTAGTTGAAGAATCAAGAATCAGCGTAAGTTTATTTGGTTCAGCTAGATTTTTAGTTCTGGGCACTATAGTTCAAGAAGGATTCTGAAAAACTAGAAAAGATTCTGTGAAGAGCTATGGAGACTGATACTATGTCTGGGGGGTGGGATTCTTGGATAGGGAGACAGAGTGAAAGATTCAGTAGGTTCTTCTAACTTGTACATTCTGCATTCAAGTGAATAACACAACATTAATATGAAAAATGGGTATCACATATGTTTTGAGAAGAGTAGCCATATTCGTCTGTTGCACCTAAAACAACAGTCTTGTGGTAAACCAATTTATTGTCACATGAGCTTCCATAAAATAAGACCTATTTTATCATTTTGTTAAGATTACATTAAGAAATCAGAACACATACTGAAATCAGACTTGAAACATTATTTCAGACCTACAAATGAACTCCAGTTTATTGTTATTGCTGTTAAAAATGTCAATATACTGCTTTTCAACCCAAAACAAGTTCTCAACACAGTTTCTCAAAAGGTAAGAGAAAATTATTCCTTGTCCCAAAGGGCTCAGAAATCTAAACAAACAAACAAAATCAAAAAAGACATCACCAACATCCAACTGGAGAGACATTATACCAGGCTGAATGGAGACTGTTGCTCCCCTCTGCCCTAAATGTAAGAAAACTGCCCCTTTAAAGGTTCCTCTTTGCCCAGTTAGTAGTTTAGGAACCTCATCCTCAATCAATTCCTTGACAAACAAACAAAGACATAATGACCTTGGGTCAGAAATGAAATGTTCTGAAGATGTTCCTCATGGTTTCTTTCTATGCAAAAACAAAAACAAAGCCATTGTCCTTTGTCCTTTTGTTTAAAACTTTAAAACTCTCAGTCATGTCCGCATTTATTCATTCTTACTGCATGATCTTGTAAAGAATCCCTTGTTTTTGTTCCCCACATTAATTTTAATGCTGGTGGGGGTTGTAGGCAGTGTTCCCTGTAACAGAGATTCCCAGATGTTGTAGACTACAATGCCCTCATCCCTAGCTGCAATGACCTTTGGCTGGGGATTATTTGAGTAGTAGTCAACAACACCACTGCTACAGACAGGGAACAGTGCTGGTAGGCGCTTATCTTGTAGAATGACAGAACTGTTTAAAATAAAATTGAATAAAATAATACAGTTCTGTCATTCTACAAGATAAGCCCCTACCAGCACTGTTCCCTGTCTGTAACAGTGTTGTTGTTGACTACAACTCAAATAGCCGGATATAACTCAAATAGTCAGAGCCATCAGGGTTCTTCCAGGAAGCTGCCATCCCCTGCCCACCCCACAATACCCAGACATTGCGTTGGTCTAGTGCAGGGGTGGCTAAGCTGAGGTTCTCCCACTGTTGTTGGACTACAATTCCCATAATAAATTGTGGCTGGAGATGATGGGAGTTGTAGTCTAACAACAACTGGAGAACCTCCTGGTCTAGGGCATTGTAGGGAAGAAAACATGGCTGCCGCCACAAAAACATGGCATCCACTTAAACACAGCAGCCATCTGCATTAAGTGAACCAGCCTATGCACTCTTGTTAAGAACAAAAGAAGTGCCTTGCTGGATTAGACCAACATTCACCTAATCCAGCATTTTGGGGTTTTTTGTTTTTTGCAAAAATCCTAGCAGCTAGCACAAGAGTAGGCAACCTTGGTTCTCCAGCTGTTGTTGAACTACAATTCTCATCATCCCCATCACAATTTATTGTTGTAGTTCAACAAAAGATGGACAGCCAAAGTTGCCCACTCCTGATTTAGCAGGTGCTAGGTGATCCAGTAGAAATTAACCATTGATCTGTGAGTGGACTGCCATTTCTAAGGTCCATTCCTACAATGGAGGATGTGCAGATAACATATGAGCCTTTGATACTGCAAAATATCAGGCATAAATTTGGTTCGGCTATATGATTCCCCTTTATCTTCCCAATGGACTTGAATATTTGGCTAGCAAAAGATTAGTTGTGACAATTCCCTAATACATTAACAAAAAAAGGCAATTTTGCAGTGGCCTCTGTATGTGATGACAAATAACTAAATTTCCAATATGGCTCTTGGGTGTGAACCTCCCCTGCCTTAGGCTGATAAGGATTCTTATTTTAAGTAGTGACAAGCTCTATAGTTCCTTGCATGCTTGCCTTTGCCTTCTAAATGTTAACATTTTATGAAATCACTGCCTTCTCCCTGTGTTGTATCAACATAATGGTGCTTAAAATGATTCATGCACAAGTAAGTTTGGTGGAGATATAATAGACTGCTGAACTGAAAGCTGCTAGAAGCCACTAAATCTTACAATGGGCAAAATCAGGATGTGAAAAACAAAGGACTTCTATGGATCTCCAGCATGGCCAAGCATCGTGTAGAAAGATGGGGAAACATATTTTTTAATGGAACTGTGATATAAATAGGGCGGGTTTTCATTAAGACACTAGCTTAAGACACAGTTGGGAATCCTAGTATTAATACAACTATTAATTGTATTAATAGTTCAATAATAATACAAGTCCTAGTTGTATTATAAACAAACTTTGTATGAAAAAAAGACACAGATGCAAATAGTAAGAAACCTGACAACAGAAACCTGCTGCTCATGTTTCGCATCAGCACCTCAAAAGTGCCACCGCAGAGGACAGAGGTGGGCTGGCGCTGCTGAAGCTACACATGTCTCATAGGTAGCAACTATGGACATATATTACAATCAAGCCTCCACTCACTAGGCAATATTTTCCAATTTAGTGTCTATATTAACATTATTATTCAAATAATATGTAATATTATTCAAATTGGTGTCTATTGGCTCTGTGACTACTAGGATATTGGCCCGCATTCTCCACAGCCTCAAGAGCTCCAGCGTAAGTCCAAAAGCAGACTTTTTAAAACAGCAAAACTGAGATTAATTGTAAAGAATAGCACACTCTCACCACAGAGAAACATCACTACTAGTGATGCAAGCTTGCCTCATAACACAGTGAGGCTATTCCCCTGATCAACAGAAAGTGGGCTAAAGGAGCTTAGCCCGCTTTCCGTTGATCATGGGAACCACCAGGCCCGCAGGCAAGCCTGGTGCTCCCATGGCAGCTAGCCCGCCTAAAACACCCTCCCCTTAAATGAGGTTAATGGACTAAGCCCTCCGTTAACCTCATTTTGTTGCTTGTCTGTCGCCATGCATGGCAACACACAGCATGGCGCATGGCAACACCAGGCCAGGAGGCTGCAAGCAACCTCTTGGGCTTGGGGGTCTCCTCAGGATGCCCTGTGCACTCGCACGGGGCATTCTGGGACTTCTGGGTGACATGTGGCCCCCGATCCTCACAGCCCCGCCAGTTCCATGATAGAGCTGGCAGTCATGTGGGCGGCCGATTCTGCCGCCCAGGGCTACAAGCTCGATTGTCTGTGGGGAGAGGTCGACCGCAGACCTGACAGAATCTCTTCTCACCAATCATGAGAAGAGCTTCAGTGTGTGGGAAAGGAGATCAGATAGCAATTTTTGCTTCCTTCCACTCCTTACAAAAGCCGTTAGTTTCCAGGCATATGTTGTTGAGCATCATGGGACCCTCAGGGACATATTCCTGGCAGTGAACCAGGCTCTTGCAGGGACAGGAGAGGAATGAAAATCATTTGCCTCTCCCTGTGTGCACTGTACTGCAAGGCATGCCTGCAGCACAGCTAGTGTCCTGTCTCACTGTGAGGACAGAGCTCTTGCTTCACCTTGTAAGGTTGTGGGAAAAGTGTGCCATTGCCTACAATTAATCTCACTTTTGCTAGGCATGTGCACAAATCAAGGTTCGTGCACAGGTTCAGTGCCAACCGGTTTGGCATGTGCTAGGTTCAATGCCAAACTGGTTTGGGTGAGGGCTGAACCGGTTCAGCTCTCCGAGGCACTACCGGCTGATGGGGAGCAGTGAGCGGCACCTTTTAAAAAGAGTACATCAGGTCCCTACCTGCTTTCTGCTGCAGCGGCACTCCCAACAGCCCGTGAGCGGCACCAGCACGCACATGGCCTCCACACATTACTGACCACACGCATTACTGACCACACAAATGGCGTCTGCAGATAGCAACTGGTTCAGCTCTCGCCCAAACCGGTTCGGTGCTGAAACTGTGCAAGAACCTCAATTCGTGCACATGCCTAACTTTTGCTGATATAAAGGTCACTATTTTGTTTTTTAAAAAATTGCTCTTGAACTTACATTAGAATCTGACAGTTAGTGTCTGACATTGAGATGAACTCCTCAGCAACATACCAGTGTTGGGCAAGAACCTGTCGCCAGTGGCTGGCATCCAGAGTAACGAAGTGCTGGTGTACTGATACTGTGTGCAGGTCGGAGGGAAGGAGCAATATTCATTGCTCTCTCCTTCCTTCTGAAGCCCACTGTGACTTCCATAAATATTTCCTGAGGCTCACACAGTCCTGAAGGACACATTTTTAGATGTCACAATGGACCTCAAAAAGGAAAGAGAAATAAAAAATTGCCTCTCCTCCAGAGCGCATGCACAGCATTAATTGCACCAGTTCTTTGTCTGGATGTTGTGAACACCTTTTGGTGTTCTTGATCTATGAGATTTACTTTGGTTTCCCCCCCCAAAAAAGGCTGGGTTTAGATCTTAATGGGTCATAATTCTCCATTGACTCTTACCTTTGGTTTCCAGGGAAAGCATTCAGAATACTGAGACAAAAGTCACCCCATCATTGATAAGCACCTCAAACAATTGGGGGGGGGGGCGGCGGAATGGGAAGACAGCCTCTGAACAGTATAGAAGCTTACCTGTTTGTATTTATCAATTTCTTCAGTCATTATGTGGTCCGGGGAGAACAAATGAAAGAGGGACACTGCGAGATTGTGCCTATAACCCCACTTTCCCAAGCATGATACACCAGCTAGCCACACCCTCAGATGCCCCATGGTCAGTGTGTGTCTATAGAGACTAGGGATGTGCACAGAACCAGCTGGACCGGCCTCTACCTGAACCAGACCAGTTCGGTCTGGCACCCCCTCAAACCCTCTGGTTTGGTTTGGTTTGGGGCAGGGTTCGCATACCATTTTAGGTGTTTTTTTTTAACCTTTACTCCCCTTGGGGGAGTTCCTGGACATGGCGGTGGGGTCCTCAGAGGTTCCCCCTCCCCCCACTGGCTCTCCTCATGCCCCCCTCAGCTGATTCGGATGCTCTTCGGCCGGTTTTCGGCCTTCACCCGGTGGTGCAGCGGCCATTATGGAGCCCGCACACCTGTGCATGACTTGGCCTCCAAGGGTAGTTACGTTTAATTTTTAAAAACCCCACTAAGATGGCCCATGAAACATCGGGGGTGTTCAGTCCGGGGTCGGACCAAACAGGGGTTGGTTTGGTTTGACCCAGAACTGTTGAACCAAACTGGTTTGACGTCGAACCTGTTTGCACACCCCTAGTAGAGGCAGGTATTAAATGCATTAAGGGTTTCTACCCAGGACTGAGAATCCAGTACATTCAGAGTTTTTTAGTCATGGGAAAATCTCTTTTTGTATTTAGCATGGGGAAAGCAGGGGGTATTGTTAGCCAGTGCATTGTCAGTAGGGTGTATGGTTACACTCTACTATGTGTAATATTATAGTGGGCATGATATTGCTATGCTCTTCATGCATTTGACTTCCCTAGAGAGCTTAATGTCTTAAATGGGCTGAAGTGTCACAGGACAACCTGATCAGTGTATCTGGCTAATACTTCAAGTGAGTGGTAGGGTCAGCACTGAAATTTTTGAAGAAATTGAAATTGAAAGCAAATTTCAGGATGTCCCTCAAGGAGAAACATCTGAGAATTTTAAAGGGAAGCCACACAAGTTTCTATAAGAAATGTGGAATTTCTCAGGGTTTTTTGTTTGGGTTTTTTGGGGGGTGGGGGCACATCTCTATATTGAAACTGCACACAACCTTGTAAAATGTTTGCATCTGTACACACATGAACATAAGTTTATTTTTAAATTGCATTTCTATATGGGTACCATTTAGGACCAGATCTAGAGTTGACCATGATGACCCAGCTCGGCTACCTGCTATGCAACAAATCTGGGAATACTGACCTACAATCCTTAGGTTCAGAGATTGAATTCCTAAAGCTGTATTCAACTGCTAAGTCAGCCCGTGGCAAGCCACTAGAGGGCACCATTGTTTTTTTCTTCTTCTGGTCATATAGCCAACTAAAATGTTATTCTTTTAAAATAACGTATTTTTAAGGACTGGAGGTCTTAAGTACAGTTTAGTTAATGTGGGAAAAGCTGGTGTGTGTATGAGCGTGTGAGAATGAGATCGAGGGGGGTGGCGGGAGAGGGAGAGAGAGAGGCTACCACATACATTAGATTTGTCTTTTGTGTGGAGGAGGCAAAGGTTCTTCTGCAGATTCTTTTTGGGAGTAAAAAATGTGCCTGATAATTCAATGGAATCTGAACAATGGGATGCTAGCTCTTTAAAATATGGTTGAGAAAGAAAGGGAGGGGTGTATGCATCCCAGCTAAGGTTATGCAGATTTCATTTTCTTTGGACCACATAAATGATGAATCTAGCCTCTATGAAGTATTTTCTGTCATCAAATATGGACTAGATTGTCTTGGCCACAGCTGGCTCTCAGTCTAACCATCCACTGCCACCAAATAGACTTTTACACCTGTGTGACTGCTTAGGCTTGCAGTCACTGAGCTCCCTGTCACTTAAAAGCAAGACCAAACTAAGGAATGTGGTAAAAAGGCATGTAGGCTTGAGGTGGGAGTAAAATAACTGAGAGACACCCATAGAGTATAGTAAAAACGATAACAGGTTTATTTGCGTTAAAAGGTTTCAAAAATGCAAAATAAAAAAAGGACAGGCACAGTAGATTAAAAATTAGGTAGGCAAGAGTACAAAAAATACAAAATACAAACAAGCAAACTTGCTTGCCTTCTGTGCTAAGGCCTAGAGTAGGATCAGCTCCCTCATTGCTACCTTCCCTAGAAGTTTCTGCCTGATCCACTACTGGCTAGTGTATTAGCCTTCTGTCTCTCGCAACACTCCGCGGTAATCACACCCACAAAACTCTTCTCTCTAAACACTCTTTTCACCAGCGGCATCCTACTTGGCTATTACACTCTCCCTTATTATTCTGTTTCAAAGGGATACATTGTCCAATCAGGGAGTTTCTTCCTTCAGGCAGCCAGAGCCTTCTGTCTCTGCCTGGAGACAACCATTGGCAATGTTGTGAGCCAAGCCTGATTTGTACACCAACATGCTCCAGAGCTAGCATTGGGATTTAGGCTTGTTTCGCCAATGTCACCAAGTGACCAGCTTTATATGGTGACCATGTATGTTCAGAGCTCAAAGGCAGAAAGAAGACCAAACACTCTCACATAATTCAACGGGCTTTACTGAGTATAAAAGATTGTCAGAGCCACAGCATCAATCTAACTGAGCAAGAAACAAAACAATCCATCATGGCTGCTAGTAATAACCATGCCGTATTCCTAACTATCATAAGAACAGCCCCGCTGGATCAGGCACAAGGCCCATCTAGTCCAGCATCCTATTTCACACAGTGGCCCACCAGATAT
The DNA here is from genome assembly GCF_027244095.1 of Hemicordylus capensis. Lineage (NCBI taxonomy): Eukaryota > Metazoa > Chordata > Lepidosauria > Squamata > Cordylidae > Hemicordylus > Hemicordylus capensis. The sequence goes on from NC_069659.1 coordinate 261,780,253, forward strand.
CTCTGGGGAGCCCAAAGGCAAGAGGTATGCACATGCCCTCTCTCCTGCTGTTGCTCCCCTGCAACTGGTATTGAGAGGCATTGTGCCTCTGAGGCTGGAGATGGCCCACAGCCATCAGACCAGTAGCCATTGATAGACCTGTCCTCCACGAATCTGTCTAAGCCCCTTTTAAGGTCATCCAAGCTGGTGGCCATCACCACATCCCATGGCAAGGAATTCCATAGATTAATTATGTGCTGTGTGAAAAAGTACTTCCTCTTGTCAGTCCTAAATTTCCCAATGATATGTGGGTGGATGCACATAAGGTCAGTATTAAATCTAACTAGCACAAGATAGAGAAACTGGAAAGGAGAAAGGAGAGGGAGTTGCTTGGAAGGGGGAATGGCAGAGTGCCAGGGCTTAGTAAAAGGGAGGGAAGTTGGAGGCAAAGGCTGGTTCTTGAGAGAAGCATATCCCCGGATCTCGTCGTAGCCAAATAGATGTGAGCGAGGCTAGTGTCAGTATCTGGGGAGTGTTTCAGGCAAGGCTTCAGATGAAAAGCTGGTGCTGGGGTTCACAGTCAGTGATATTATCATTATTATTATTATTATTACATTTATATCCCGCTCTTCCTCCAAGGAGCCTAGAGTGGTGTACTACATACTTAAGTTTCTCTTTCACAACAACCCTCTGAAGTAGGTTAGGCTGAGAAAGAAGTGACTGGCCCAGAGTCACCCAGCTAGTATCATGGCTGAATGGGGATTTGAACCCAGGTCTCCCTGGTCCTAGTCCAGCACTCTAACCACTACACCACACTGGCTCTCGACCCTGATAGACCCTGATTCCCTGCCCTGTGGCAAGAATCACCAAACAGCCCCTTGTCTGCAGGTCCCAGGCCGCTGCTAGCTCTGCAGCTAGACAACAGGCACTTAGGGTGCACACTTGAGCAAGTATTGCTTGTTAGGCAAAGATTGCTAAAGCTATCAGGGGACCTTAGAGCATCTTTCTTATGTCTAGGCACTCAGGGGCCTAGAGCACATTTCTTATGAGGCAAGGCTACCACACCTGGGGCTATTTAATTTAGAAAAAAGCCGACTGCAGGGAGACATGATAGAGGTCTGTAAAATCATGCATGGTGTGGAGAAAGTGGATAGAGAGAAATTCTTCTCTCTCTCCCATAACACTAGAACCAGGGGTCATCCCATGAAATTGATTGCCAGGAAATTTAGGACCAACAAAAGGAGGTACTTTTTCACACAATGCATAATCAACTTGTGGAATTCTCTGCCACAAGATGTGGTGAGAGCCAACAACCTGGATGGCTTTAAGAGTGGTTTGGATAACTTCATGGAGGAGAGGTCTATCATCGGCTACTAGTTGGAGGGCTAAAGGCCACCTCCAGTCTCAAAGGCAGGATGCCTCTGAGTACCAGTTGCAGGGGAGTAACAGCAGGAGAGAGGGCATGCCTCAACTCTTGCCTGTGGCTTCCAGCGGCATCTGGTGGGCCACTGTGTGAAACAGGATGCTGGACTAGATGGGCCTGATCCAGCAGGGCTGTTCTTATGTTCTTATGCCCAGAGAGCTGACTTCCTAAAATTGTTCGGTCATTTGATCTAGATGTAGAGTTTTTCTCAAGATATCAGCATCCCTCCTGAAACTAAAAGTATTAATTTCTCATGACAATGTCTATTTGTCTGTCAGAGGAAGGCTGAGAAGATGAGGTCCATTTCCTGCTGTAGTATCAATCAGTGTTATCAGGAAACATTGCATTCTTGTGTTCTTAAAGCAATCTGTATTTCTGAGCTTTGCAGATGGGCATTCTATCTTGTCCACAGACTTCTGAAGTCTTTGCCTCAAAGAGTGTTAAAGTCAAAGGTGTTAAGAAGAAAGAAGCTAAGCTATATCTGTGAGACAACAATTAAATAACTTCTTGCGTAAATCTACCTAGTGTGTAATTCTAAAAACATTCCAAAGTAACTGCAATAGGATATATGTGTGAGACTAGTAATCCATGCATCTGAATAAGGCAAACAGTGAATCCTTACATAGGAAATGCAAGATTATCTCCTGCTTTCCCAAGGCAATCACTAGAGAGCAAAGCACAAACAATTTGGCTTGTTTCTTAGGAGTTAATCATTTCACTCAGAGTTCAGGCATCAATTGATTTCTTAATAAAGTAGAATCAGACACAGGCCTTGATTTCACATAATTTTGGATTGGTAACTCCGGAGCCAATGTGGTAGCCAGGGTGTCCACAACAGCAACCAATAGCAACACTTTAAACGCCCTCCCCCACAAACTCTACAGCTGACAATATTTTTACCTCAGACAAGACTGTAAGAGGTTGCTACATTTAACCCTTGCAGAGCCTGGAGTGGACAAAGAACAAGGCAAGCACAAAATAAATTACAAACCATAAAACAAAGTAGGAAGGAATCATTCCTTCACACAGGCAAATGCAGTAATTGGATTTAATTTTTGTGCATGATATCTGTGCATTCCATCCTCACATGGATATGCATAAATGAGGGAATGACAGATTATGGTGGGGAGAGATGGCTCACACTTGCTTCATTCTATGCAATAGAGCAGATCTATTACTAGCCAAAATCACTACACCATTTGGGCAGTACTTCAGTGTGTATCTAAAACTTAGCCTTTCAGCCATGTTCTTCCCTTAGCCTGTTTGGAAGAAAAACACTGGCTACATTCCAGGCAAAAGGTCATTCTGGCAAGGTGTTCCCCCCAAATGTGCTTTCCAGGTTCATTTGCAAAGAACTGCAATAAGCCAGAGGAAATGCCTGTCTCTGATTGCATTAGAGCACATGCAGAGAGAGATGCAGAACAGACCCAATTAAAGTTGAAAAGAGACAAAAGGGAAGCAATGCAAGCTCTCTTCCACTTTCAGTAAGCAGAAGGTTGCGTGAACCTTCTTAACTTGTTTCCTCTCTCTTGTTATCAAAGTTAAGCAAGTATAAGCCAGAATGCTTGATGTGTCCTTCCCAAAATCTATTCCAGCGATTGCCCAGGGGAATCATTCTTTTCAGGAAACTTTGTCTAAAGAAGTATACAGGGAGCTACCTGACATAACCTAATCAATACCCAATATTCACATCTTATCAGCAACAGGAACTCCTGATGTCAGGAAATTCCTGAAGGAGACCAACTATCAGTCTCCTCTAGCCTTCAAAAATACCACAGGGTATGTTTTTGTCTATACAAACTCCCCTCAAACATGGAATCAAGCCTTTGCTACCTAACCCTTTTGCCCCCTGCAACTGCATTTTGCCACCTACCCCACTTGCAAGATAGCACTTTGCCTGGGGTGCTTTTGCCTTTTGTTTTTGCTGAGATCTTGCTTTTGCTTTTTGCATCTGCCACCTGCAAGTGCTTTTGCCTTTTTTGGCTTTTGCAAGCCTTGCTTCTGCCTCCTGCATTTGCCCCACTTGCTATCCTGTTCAGTGAACCCCAGTAACATATTGCAGAAGCAGTAATGTCTGGATCCAGCCCTTGTCTTTTGCAGGCACTTTAAAGCAGCTTGAGGATAATGGGTTACACAGTACTTATGTTGGAATCTTTGTAGTTGACTGTCATGGCCTGGTCTCAACCAGCCCCGTGAGCTTAAGCTTCACCACTGCCACCATGTCGATCTTTGTGTTTTTTTCTGGCTGTGTCTACTAAAACAGCCTTCCAAACCTCTGTGTCTCTCAGGTATGGTGGAAAGGCTTCTAAGTGAGTGTAGTGGGGGCAGACTGAAGCTATAAATCTTTAAATTCAAAACAAGAAAACTTTACTTTAAAATAGTTCAAAACTGTAGTTCTTTTGGAAAAACTAGTACAAAGAAACAGCAATAATATGATAGGGATGTTCACAAACCTGTTTTTTTCTGGTTCAGTTCTAATTCAGACGGGACCAGACCAGTTCGGTTTTGCCCCCCTCCAGACCCAGATTGGCACGAATTCAAGCTGGTTAAGGACCAGTTTGAGGGCGGCAGGGGGCTTCTCTAAGTGTACCAGGAGTCAGTGGAAGTATTCACAGTTGGCACTGGTGGCGCTGGATGTGGGGGCTATGGCAGTTCCCGCCCCCAGCCTCCCCCCTGAGTATCCCGGGCCAGCTTTTGCCTGGTCTAGCCCAGTTTCAGGCCTCTTTCAACCCATCTTGGGCCTCTGCACATGCATGGAGGCCATTTTTTGACCTCTGTGTATACGCACAGGCCATTTGCGTTACCACATATCAAATCAAATCAAACCCTCTCTTCTCTCCAAAATTTAACCAGTACAGCTCTTCTCCCTCCCAAGTCAAACTGCAGAACAGGAGCTGTGAACTTTTAACCACTGCACAGCTTTTTAAAAAAACAAAACCAAACCACAGAGAACATAGGGAGTAATCAAATACATATGCAATACAGAAATCTGTAACAGAAAAAGAGGAGGTTCAGGCCTCATTCCTTCACACTGACAATGATATTTTATCATTGGAAATGGAAGCAAGTCATAAGGGGGGAAACCAGGCAAATAAACAAGATCAGAAATAAGGTGTTTTTTGAACTATACAGAACACCTTTGAAAGGGCATTCACTACTGTGACTATTTAAATAAGTGTATTTAATTTAAGTATGAGTGCACTCATCTTGAGCATGAGCTTTAATTTTATTTTCAGTTTAATCTCTTTGATGTGATCGTTTGAAGACTGTTCTCATTTTACTTCTGACCTCTGAAGCTTCCACACATGACAAACAAAGCACAGAACATTGGGACAGGCATACTCTGCTGCTTCCTAAGGCTCTGAACAGATTTTTCTCCTCTACGTATCGTACAGAATGCAGTTACCCTTTGGTTACACATTATAGGCACAAGAAAATTGATTGAAGTCCATGCACTGTACTCCAGGAGCTCTCAGCTTGCTCCTTGTTACCGAAGTAGCAGTTGCCATGGGAAACATTAAGCACATGTTACTGATGGCATCACAAAGCTTTACCATAAAGAACAGTTTTAGAAGCCAAGTGCAGCCAAGTTCTTCCTATATCTACAATGTGTTTGCAGTTCTCAGATACAAGGAAGCACCTGCTCTGCTTTTCCTTTTAAACATTGGCTGGGGGTATTTTAAATGTTTTAAAATTAGTGTTTCTTTTTGAATGAGGATTGCTTTGGAGATGGCATTTTTGGGGGTGTCCATCTAAGATGTTTTTAAGTGTATACCTTAAATGTTGCATGTGAAATGTGACACCTATATAAATGAATATGACAGTTTGCCACCCATATATGCTTGTCAGGGAGCCTTGATTAGCAGCATCTCTCTGTCCATTACACACTTGGTGGCAAATCCAGGCATGGCTCTGTTCTGGTTCTATTCTTGTCCCTTTCCTGTTCTGGTTCCTTTTCCCAGAATACTGTTTATTTTCCAGAATGGGTACCTGGATTTTGTAGGAATTGTGCAATTTGTCATATCTTTCCCATTTGGTCCAGTGAATCTATTAATTTGGTTGGTCTGCATAGCTGAGAAGTTGGCATTCTGGTTGGTTTTTTCCAAAAAAACATTTTGGAAAGGGGTATCAGTATGTGTGTTTTGTGCAAGTGTTCTAGATTATTACATCTTCCCCACTTAGTTCAATTGATCTTCTGGTTTTGGTTGAAAATTTAATTATAAAATGTCAATTTCAGGCCATTACATTCTGGAAGGTTCCTGGCTAAGAAAGGGGTTAATTAAAACATAATATTGGAAGTGTTCATGTCTAAAATATTGTTTTTGTGTGTCTCTCCCATAATTATTTCTTGGCATTGTTTTTCATTTATTAAAGACCTGTTTCAGCCTATTCCATTCCACACCAACCAACTAGAAAGTGAGGGGGAAAGAGAGGCGTATCCTGGCCAGCTGGTTACATGCACAAGAGCAGTGTAACTGTTAGTTCAAACTGCATTAGTTGTGGTGTGTTCCTTTGCACATAGCCATGCAAAACCTGAGCAGCGATTCCACTGAGTAAGCACACTCACTACATTTTGTATTAGACATACAAGCTCTATTCATATACTAGGCGACATCCAGACCAATACTGTGCAAGTGCAGTGTGCTGAGTTCCAGACTAGAGATGTAAAGGCCTTGGAAACCACACAAAATACCCTAGTCCCCTATCCCCACTTTTTTCAAGAAAAAAGGGTTTTTTTCTGAAGTAAAAAGGCAGAAAAATATTTTCCCCAGTTTCCCCGCAGGCCTTCACATTTCTATTCCAGGCTACTGCTGCAAGTACGAGTGGGGGAAGGAGTGATGGTCATCCATCTTCCTTCTGAAGCTCACTGTGCATCATGAAAATAGTCCCAGAGGGTTATGTGATGTGAATACACTGTATGTGCATACAGATCTGCATGTGTATACACTGTATATAATTGTGTCTATGTTTAACACAACATGTGAGTAGGACTACAATTAGGGGTGTGTGAACCAGCTCGATGTCAAACCATTTGGCTCAAGCCGAACTGGGCCCAGTTAAGCTCAAATGTGAGCCAAACCAGGCCCAGTTCAGCTAGAACCGGCTCAGAACATACTGGTAAAGGAGAATCTAGTGAGGATTCCCCTTTACCGGTAAAGGGGAGAGGGGCAGGGGGCTTAAATAAAGATAGATGGGGCAGCAGGAGACTTAAATTTTACCTTAAAGGTGGGGTGGGTGGCAGTGGCAGCGGGGATTACCCCTCACCCCCGCCAGAGCAGGCAGGGCCAGTTAGGGCCCATTTCAGGCCCAGTTCAGGTCCCTGTGCATGTGTGGAGGTCAGTAAAATGGCCACCACGCATGCACAGAAGCCATTTGTGTGACCATGCTATTATGTGGTTATGCAAATGGCCTCTGCGCATGTGTGGAGGCTATTTTATTGATCACCATACACTTGCTGAGGCAGGACCTCTGAGAGGAATTTTATCAGGGGGTACAAAGTTTCTGGCCCCCTTCCATTCTCCATTAGTCACCTTGTTTTTATCCACTGTTGTTTTATGCCATGAGCTGTAGCCTGTAAGGCCAAAAAGGGTATGGAAGATGAGAGAGGGGTGGAATGGAGCACTCTGTTGATTTTCTGCATTTGAGGCCTTATGCTCTTATACTCCCTCCATGATAAATATAAATAAAATAAAATAAAAGAGGATCAGAGAGAAGAAAGCACATTTGATTTGAACATCTTTGTTTATGCTACAATACAGATGAGAAAGAATTCACATTGAAGCATCCTTTTATATTGCAATGCAGATCAGATCATCAGAAGACATAATTATTAGTAAAAAGTTGGGGGTTTTTTTAAAGGTAGCTAGGCTTAGTATTTACTTTTTAAAAAGAGCTTTCCTGACCTTTTTTGTGTGAAAAATTTCAAATCACAGCATGAAAATTAATTGTTCTGGCAATGTTTGATTCAATACTTAGCCTGGCCAAATCCACAAGACATTCCTGAGATATTATAGACTTTAAATAATTCTTAATCAGCTTGAGTTTGCTAAATGACCTCTCTGCAGAAGCTACTGTTGCTGGAATTGTTAATAGTATTCTTAAGCTAACACAAACATTTGGAAACAGGTCACCAAGTCTGTACTCTGTTAACAAGTTCAACAGATCTAATGGCTTTAACTGTGCATTTACAAAATTTGCTTTATGTACTGAGGGTAAATGTTGCATTTCTTTCCCAAAATCATCACTGTTAAGGTCGGCAGGATATTGCTCTGATAAAGATAAAGCTTTTCTTTCCACATCACTTTCAGACATGGTGAGATATTTCCACAAGAAATCAATTTTTTCTGCCAACTGCTTAACAGCATTGAAGTGGACAGTTAATCCTGCTATAACGTTGTCTACCAAAATGTATAACATATACTTTCTGAAGTAGGCCTCTTCTGGCGTATCATCTGTGTCATTCATTTCCTCCAAGTTAGCATCAGGTGTGCTGTCATCATGCGGCTTTGCCCTCTTGTGCCCAACTCCACCACATCTACGGGAGAGTTTTATTTTTATCATTAGGTTTGACGCAGCCAATTTGGCTTCATTCCACAAGCATTTCCAGTTGTTTCGAAGTTTTGTCGGATCTGTGAGGAGAGTTTCCATGTTTGCTACTTCAGTATCCAGTGTGGCATCTCTAGCTTGGATGACCTTGTTGCAAATATCTATGCCAGCTAATATGTTGCACCACACAGCTGACATTAACACACAGGCAAAAGATGTCACATATAATAAAACTCCATGGACTTCATTTTGTTTTGGCCATCAAATTTAGTTCTAGGAGGTCTTCCAGTGCCAATTTAATGCCAGGCAAGCAAGCTGCAAAAGGCTTTACACATTCAACGCGATCTGACCATCTTGTTTCAGACATACCATGAAGAGAACAACCAATACAGTTTTGTAGTAATTCCCATCACTTAGGACTGGAACTGAACAGGTGGTACACAGTTTGCATTGTTCTGGAAAAGGTTATTGCTTCAGGTATACATTCAGCAGCAGCATTTCCACATAAGTTGAGTGTGCAACAACCACAAGGTGAAAAAATTGCTGTTGAACATTTTTCTTGTATTTTTGCTTGTGCATATTTTCTAGCCATATTTGCCACATAATTGTAGGCTTGAGCTCTACAATCACTGAGAGGAATAGCATTTTCTTTCAATGTACCAGTTATCAACTGAGCAATTTCTTCCCCTCTTTTATTGCTGCAATCTGCAAACTTGAGAAATCTTTCTTGAATCTCATACTGTGTTTCTTTTAAAAGTATGTATCTCAAAAGAAATGTTGTTTGTTCAATATGGGAGGAATCTGGTGTGACATCTACTATTACTGCAAAGTACTTTGTAGATTGCCTCTCCAGCAAAATGTGTTGTTTCACAAGATTCGAGCATTCTGCAATGGTTGTGTATCACTTGGTTGTGATACGTCCTGTGTCAAGGCCTACATTATGATTACTCCTCTCATTTTCCAAATTCACTTCCACATGCACCTGTATGTTTGTTTCTTTCTCTTTTCCATTTCCATTTTCTGCATCTGCACCTTCATCAAAATCCTGTGCATGATTACCCAAATCAACTGCTCCTTGGGGATGAGGTTTCCAACAGTTTCTTCTGGCTCCAATGCTATAGTGGGAGCAGTGGGAGCAGTGGAAGTAGACCAGTATTAATAGTAGTACTAGTAGTAATAGTAATAGTAGTAGTAGTAGTAGTAGTAGTACAGCTATAATTAATGTGACGTATTGTCATTTAAGAGAACTTGCTACTACAGCTAAGTTCAAGCAATGTCAACATCCACCAGCCAATGATAAAAGCCATTCCGATATTTAATATTGTATATTAATATACAATTTACCTTTTCATTATTCACGTAGAACAGGGGTGGGGAACCTTGGCCCTCTAGCTGTTTTTGAACCACAACTCCCATCATCCCCAGCCATAATGGCTGGGGATGGTGAGAGTTGTGGTTCAAAAACAGCTGGAGGGCCAAGGTTCCCCACCCCGACGTAGAAATTGCATACCTGCTTAAGTTTTGTTGTAGCATAAAATCATTGGCTTATCAGAATGTACAATATGTGATGCCTGATCTTTTAAATAGGCTTAGCCAAGCTGGCGATCATAGTTATTATCATTAGGCCACAAAAGTTCTATAGATAAGCTATGAACTGTTGCAATAACATGTAATATAGGTTACAGTTAATACTTTGGCTCTCAGGCCCCATTTTGGACTCCAGGCCTGGGTACAATGAACTCCCTGCACCGCCCCCCCCCCCATCATAGGCCCTGTGCGGGGGCCTGAAACAGGCCTGAACCAGCACTGCCTGCTCCAGCAGGGGTGGAGGGGAGTCCCCACCGCCACCCCCGCCCACCCCTGCAGCCGCCACAGCCACCACTGCAGCCACCATTGATGGCAACTTTAAGGTAAAATTCCTGCCCCAACTCTCTTTAGTTAAGGGCCCCTTGTTGCCCCTTCCCCTTTACTGGTAAAGGGGAATCCTTACTGGATTCCCCTTTACCAGTATGGTTTCGAAACCCCCTGAACCAGGCCCAGTTCAAACAGAACCGAGCCTGGCTTGAGTGTGCATAAAACCGGACTGGACCCAGTTTGACTTGAGTTCGATTCGAGCTGAACTGGGTTTCCCAGTTTGTGCACAGTCATGATTGGGTGGCACTGTTTTACATTGGTTCCGCTCCTACCTCTCTGGTAGATTCCAGATGGTGTCGCTTGGAGACTGTCATGATTGGGTGGCACTGTTTTACATTGGTTCCACTCCTACCTCTCTAGTAGACTCCAGATGGTGTCACTTGGAGACTGTTGCTTTGCAAAGCAAGAACTGAAGTATGGAGTTCTACAAGGCTCCATATTGTCTCCAGTGCTCTTTAACATCTACATGAAACCACTGGGAGAGATCATCAGAAGGTTTGGTGCTGGGTGTTATCCATATGCTGATGACACCCAGATTTACTTTTCCATGTCAACCTCATCAGGAAATGGCATATCTTCCCTAAATGCCTGTTTGGGAAAGCACTAATGGTCTGGATGAGGGATAAAAAACTGAAGCTGAATCCAAATAAGATGGAAGTACTGACTGTAGGGGGTCGGGACCCAAGATATGGTTTAGATCCGCCTGTTCTGGATGGGGTTACACTCCCCCTGAAAGATCAGTTACGGAGCCTGGGAGTGCTCCTGGACCCAAAGCTTTCCCTGGTTTCTCAGTCTGAGCTGGTGGCCAGGAGCGCTTTTTATCAGCTTCGGCTGATTCATCAGCTACATCCATTTCTAGAGGTGAATGACCTTAAAATAGTGGTGCATATGCTGGTAACCTCCAGACTTGACTACTGTAATGCGCTCTACATGCGGCTGCCTTTGTACATAGTCTGGAAACTACAATTGGTACAGAATGTGGCAGCCAGATTGGTCTCTGGGACAACACTAAGGGACCATAAAACACCAGTTTTGAAAGAATTGCACTGATTGCCGATATGTTTCCGGGTGAAATACAAAGTGCTGGTTATTACCTATAAAGCCCTTAATGGCTTGGGACCAGGCTATTTAACAGAGTGTCTCCTTTGCCATCAACCCTTCCGCCTTTTACGGTCTTCTGGGGAGGTCCAGTTGCGGTTGCCACCAGTGCGTCTGTTGGTGACTCAGGACCGGGCTGTCTCTGTGGCTGCCCCAGGGCTTTTGAATATGCTCCCTGCACACTAAGAGCATCTCCCTCAAGACTTTCCTGTTCTCGCAAGCTTTTAATTAGAATTTTAATCATTTTAATAATGTGTTTTATATTGTTTTTATTGTGTTTTATGTATTTTAACCTGTGATTTTAATGTTGGGATTTGTACACCACCTAGAGATTTACTTATCAGGCGGTATAAAAATACGATAGACATAGATAGATAGATAAGATTAGATTAGATTAAATGAAATGATCTGGCTTAGGAAAATCATACCCCACCCACCCACCCACACATTTTTTCCTGTTTGTAACAGCAGTCAGACATGCTGAACACTGGCTGGCATGGTGCACAGCATTATGGAGCTAGCAGCACTACTGCAGTTTGCTGCAAGCCACCCATTCGTAACAGCATCAGGGTTGTCTTGGGAGTCCCCAGCAGCTCCAGGACACAGTGCTATGACTTCATAATGGTGTCCATCAAGTTCGCCACTGATTGGCTGAGAGTTGTGATTTCTCATGGTTACTCTTCCTCTCTTCCTGAACAGTTTTTCTACATCTAAACATATTGTTATGACTTTAAAAAATAAGATGCTAGATGAATATTCTTCATGTGAATGTACACTGATGCTGTGCTTTGATTTTTATTTTTTATTTTTTTAGGATAGCAGCTAGCCCACTTGAAGCATGGAGAATGGAGGAAAGGAGGGACAGGTCCATCAGTATTCAGTTCATTGGCACATCTTTCAATTGGGTTGAATCCACCTTTGGGCCATTGGAAAGGACAAGGGTAGTGCACCCAGATTCTAAAGTATATCAGTGGACAGCTTGTATCTGCATTCCTGAAGAGAACAGTATTGTGAAGATGATAGTACCACAAGAGGGCAGGATACATTCAGGAATGTTTTTATTAGGAGATTGAGAGAGAGAGAGAGAGAGAGAGAGAGAGAGAGAGAGAGAGGGAGGGAATATTCATGCAAGAGGGGAGAAAACCTGTTTGGATGTGTATAGGAAAAGATTACAGATGAAAGGCAAGCAGACCCTCTTCCCACACATATCTTATGTGCCATTTAGAGTCAAATTTTATTTAACTTCTGGATTGAACAACTGCAATATGCTCTGTGTAGGACTGCCTGTGAGGGACTGTGTAGGCAAAGCACTGGGAAATTAAATCTGGTTCCAAATGTGGCAGCCAAATTGTTAACCAGAACTTATTATTCTGAGCATATAATTCTGATTTTCAAAGGTCTTTCCAGTTTCTGGACATATACCCAAGGTTGTGGAACTGGCCTTTAAAGAGATAAGCAGACAAGGACCAAGATATCTCAAGGACCACCTTCTCATACAATTACCTGGTCATATGTTCAATTCTTCTTCAGATGTTTACACTGAAGTAAGTCATCTTCAGAGGTTTGGTCTTCTGAAATAAGGACTAAACTGAATTAAAGATTACAGTGATGGGATTCCCATGTTTTTCTTTCTTTCAAAAAGCTGCTGTAGGATAGGGGTGTGCACAAAACTGGTTTGCCCAGTTTGATTCAAGTCCAAACAGGTCTCAAACTGAACCGGGTATATTCAGTTTTGTGTACCCCTGAACCATCCCTGAACAACCCCCAGTTCAGTTTGATTTTCAGGGTTCAGGGGCTTGATTTTTAAAAAGCTTATGTTTTTCTATTTATATTATGGATAAAATAATAAAAATATTATTTTTAAAGTTTTTTAAACCTTTTTTTAAAAGTTCACTCAGGGGGCTTCACTGTGGTCGCGGGGTGTGGGGGGTGTCTCCAGAGGTTCCCCTCCCCACTCCAGCTTGTTACAAATATCCCTGGTCTGGACGGTTTTTGGCCCATTCTGGGCCTGTCCTCTTTGGCAGTGGCCATTTTGGAGGCTGCCACAGATGTCCAATTGGCCTGGTCATGACCTTTTTGTCCTCCAAAATGACCACTGCCAGGGAAGACAGGTTGGCCGAGGGAGGGGGAACCTCTGGAGATACACACACACGACTAAAGAGAAGCCCCTGGAGCAGGAGGTGGTGAGTTTTCAGACTTTAAAAACCTTTGAAAAAAATTGAACCCTTGAACCTGAATCAGGGGTTGTTCGTCTCGAGATCCGGCCTAATGGGCAGGTTTGGTTTGAGGCTGGCTTGAAGTCGAGCCCTCAAACTGGGCATGTTTGACATTGAGCCGGGCAATACCGAACCTGTATGCACACCCCTACTGTAGGAGGCCTGTGTTTGCTTAGGGCCATGGCAAAGAGAGGGGAAGGGTTAACTTATGAACACACACTAACTACCCACATCGCCTGATGCAAATACCTACATCTGCATGTTTTTAATAGCAGCTTTGGGTAGAACTAAGCTGGAGAAGTGGGACAGAAGAGTTATCCCTGTCCCTTAGGTCCCAGTCCAAATTGGGGGGACTTCTGTCTGCTTTTTGAGAAAGAAAAAAACGTGGGGAGCAACAGTCATTGAACTCCCACAGAACTCCTGGATCTAAGGCAGCTTGTGTGCCGCAAAGAAGGCCTTTCTGTGCTGCACACAAACTTGAATCCCCTTGTAAAGCTGTTTATTTGTTTCATGCCAGTGACAAGTGAAAACAATTCTCTTTGCTTGACCTTTTGCAAAGGAAGGAGGATGTGGTTTCTTTTTCTCTCTGCTGCTGTTTTAGTGATGATTATAGCTGCGTTTAGTGTTTGCATTGCTTAGCGTTTCTGTTAGTTTAGATAGTAGTTATTTGTCTTTTGTACTTGTGTATGATGGTGGAATGAAATATTTTAAATTCACTTACAATGAATTTACTATGGCTCTCACTGGTCAGGATCCGAGATTCTAAATTCTGTTTAAATCAGATTTATTGCACTTGCCACAACTCACTGATGCGTTAGAAGAGTTTTCTCATGTAAAATTCTTCACCATGATGCATATGAACAATAAATAATATATTATGTAACCTTTGTCAGTTCAGGTTTGTTAAATCATTATAGGCCAATTTGGACAAGACATCCACCATTCTGTCCTAATTGCGGGTGAGAAGAGCATGGCAGTATATATTTCCTCCTCCATCTACTGCATTCTCCCGCCATTGCCTTATTGCATGGTGCAGGGGAGAGAGGTAATCCAAATGACTCCTCAGCATGCAGATGAAATACTATGTTAAGGTACTACTTTGAGTGAACCTGCCTCCCTTTGTGTTTAGGCAGCAGTAGATAATACTCTAGATTAGGGAGAGAAGTGTACTTACACAGCTGCTCCATGTAATTTGGGTAGGCCCACAAACAAATAATCCAAACTGGCCTTAGATATATTTGTTAATCAAGGCAACCTGGCTGTACAATCCAAAAGTATTATTTCAAGAAATCAAAAGTACTGATTTCTCCAGTGGTGTTCTACATTTGACACCCTATAGTAGATTCAAAGGAGATTTTTGGTGGGGAAATGGTATGGAGGTTAAAGATCTCCTGGTTTTGTGCTGAAGTCCCAAGCTGTATTGGGTCCCTGCACAACTATTATTTCAAAGAGGGGGGAAAAAGTCCCAAATGAATCAATGATGTGTTTAGCAGGGATGTGCAATTTAATTTGCGTGTGATCTGTGGATTTGACTCTAACTGCTCCTTAAATGAAGGTGCTGATTTGAGATCAAATTGAATCAGCCCCAATTTGGCGCAGATTGATTCACTTGATTCATGTGGCTATTTTGATGGGCTTTCCCCCCTTGCTGATTGGTTTCCTGTCATTGGCTTCCAATTGACTTGAGATACCCTTGCTTCTTGTTTGGCTTGCTGTCATTCAAATAAAGTGTTGGCATGGGAAAATGTACCCAACTGGGGGGAAAGGGGAGTGGGGAGGGACACATGTACATTTCTGGAGAGTATTTCAAAATGTATTCAAAGGGACTGGGAGGGAGAAAGAGAGCCCTTATGAAGAAAAGGATACATCAGGACAGGAGGAAGGAAAGTTTGATTTTGTGGTTTTCTTTTCCCAGCACTGAAAAGAGTTGTGCAGAAGTCATTTTTTGCTATTCAATTCGACCTCGAATTGAATCACAGAAATTTGAATTGATTTGTCAAACCAGCTGGCCATTGCCGGTCACTTCGACAAATTGACATTTCACCAAAAAATAAATAAATCATAATTTGCCCATAGGGAACAATGGGGAACTTGAATCACTCCATTGTATTCCATAGGTAGGGCACCGAAGTGGGTTGGGTGGTAGGGCATGATGGGTGCTGCCTAGCACCCAAACCACAAAAGAAACGGGCAAGTGGACAATTTTTAAAAAAATGAACTGGTGCATACAGAAGTTTTCTGGATGACATTTTTATTGTATGGACAGGACCAGAGAAGGAGTTAAAAATTTCAGAACTCTGTGGATACCATTCATCTGTCTATCAAATTTCAAATATCTTATGACACTGATAAAATGAATTTTCTAAATGTTGAAGTTATTAGGAAAGGTAATAACCTTACTACAGATCTGTATAGTTTGAATTTGCAATAATCATGCTTTGGGATTAACCTCACTGGCTATCATACTGCCACTGCGCAGTGTAATACCCTAGTCAAGTAATTACAGCAGCTCCTCTCTCGTAAGAACTGTGCATCATATGTACAGCACCAGCAGGCTTCCAAGCCATGGTTTGACAAGGACTGCGTTAACGCCAAAAAAGCCCTTGGCACCACCTATTATGTCTATAAATCTAGTTCTGGACTGTTGGCTGCACAGAACCTCCTCCAGAAGAAAAGACAATACAAAATCCTGCTGGCTCGTAAGAAAAGAGACACCATGAAAGATGCCTGGATGTGTCTTATTTGGGCCGTTAGATCCAAAGATTCTGCTATGTTTTGGCATCTTACAAAGCACTCTCCCAGCTATGGTCCGAACCATTTGGATTGCCACATTCACCCAGGGATCTGGGAAAACTACTTTCATGAGCTATATAATGAACCTGCTGCTAAATGTGGAAGCTTCTGCCATTGAGGATACCCCAGCATGGGTTCCTGTGTCAACTTCAGAGATCCACGGCCTAGATGCCCAATTAAGACCGGGAAAAGCTCTAGGGGAGGACCTTATTCCACCAGAAACTGTCAAAAATAATCTGAACTGGTGGGCCCCTATCCTGGCATCACTCTTTACCTATATTGATATGAATGGCCAAATCCCCAATGACGGGGGTGGGTGGTGGGTAGTGATCATCACCCCCATATTTAAAAAGGGCAGGAAGGATGACCCCACTAATTATAGACCTATTAATTTGTTCAGTACTATTAGTAAACTTTATGTGAGACATCTACAGTATATGGGAAACTTATTAGGGACTGGCTGGAATGGAAAATCTTCTTGCTGAGGAACAAGTGGGCTTCAGGGAAGGTCACTCTACCATTTATCAGTGCTTAGTTCTTCAGCATGTTATTGGGAAATACCCCTCCTACAGTGTGACCTCTCTTTATGCTGCCTTCATTCATCTTAAGGCAGCATTTGATTCCATTTCACATGTCAAATTATGGGAGAAGTTGGAAGCCTCTTCCATTGACCAACGCCTGCTATATCTTCTTCGTATCCTGCATGTAGACACATCATTTAAGGTGAAGTGTAGCCCCCCAAGGCCACCTCGCAAGAGCTGTCACAACTCAGAAGGGTGTCAAGCAAGGATGCATATTGGCCCCACTTCTCTTCAACTTTTACATTAACTGCAAGGTGGGCCAGCTCAGCAACCCAGATTTCCATCCTCCAAAACTTGCTGGGAGACACATAGCCATCCTGTTATATGTGGATGATGTGGCTATCCTCTCAAGGACCCCCATCAGCCTTAGAAGAGCACTGAAGGCCCTGACACTGTACTGCAAGGAGGACTGCCTGGAAATCAACTATCACAAAACTAAAATCATGGCCTTCACCAGGAGGCACAAAATCTACTCTTGGCAGATTGATGGGCATAAATTAGAGCAGGTTTCACATTTATTTATTTATTTATTTATTTATTCATTCATTCATTTATTCAATTTCTATACTGCCCTTCCAAAACTGGCTCAGGGCAGTTTACACAGAGAAATAACAAATAAATAAGATGGCTCCCTGTCCCCAAAGGGCTCACAATCGAAAATGAAACACAAGATAGACACCAGCAACAGTCATTGCAGATGCTGTGCTGGGGGTGGATAGGGCTAGTTACTCTCAATAAAGAAAATCACCATGTTAAATTGTTTTTAATAATTTCTGTTTTTTAATTGTAAACTGCCCTGAGCCAGCTCGGAAGGGCAGTATAAAAATCGAATGAATGAATGAATAAAAGGTGCCAAGTTAGCAAGGGTCTGACTTAAAATACTTGGGGGTAGTATTCACTTAAAATACTTGGGGACAATTTTTCATTCTGGTGGTTCTAGGAAAGCTCATGGGGAACATGTGGCTCTAAATGCTCAGGGGAGCTCCTCTGCCATCCTCAAATCCTTGCGGATGAGAGGATGCCATTATGTACCCACAGTTCTCAAACTGCTCATAGCCAAGCCACTAGCTCAGCTCAGGGGCATATCTAGGGTAGGGCAGGCAGGGCACGTGCCCCAGGCACATGCCCTTGAAGGGGGGTGCCATTTTTTAAATTAAATATTTTTAAATGGCCACTGCGCATGCTCAAATGGCCTCTGTGAGGCCCTAGGACATGCCAGGCCTCGCAAAGGCCATTTGAGCATATGTGGTGGCCATTTTGTTTTCAGTGGCTATATATATATATATAATGGCCACCACACATGCTCAAATGGTCCCTGTGAGGCCCTAGAGGCCAGTGGGGAGAGGGGGGACTTTTGCAGGGGCCCCCCCACGGCCTTTAGGAAGCCCCCCGAAGGGGCTACAGGTAAAAAATATTTTAAAAATTTAATATAATATAAATCACTGTACACATGTTTAGTTTGGCACTATGTACAGAAAATCGGGGATTGTGAATACTGAGCTGAAGCTTATGAGCTAGGATTGTATTCATTTGCTCTTATTTTACTTCTTGTGATAAGTGAGTTAAATGTGATGTCTTCATAATATGGCTATTAATGGTGAGTTTGTCTGAATCAGTGTGAAATCCTTAGTATTAAGGCCCACTGGGAGTTTCTTGCTGTCTTTCTCTCATTTTAACTGTCTTTCTGAAATACTAGAATCTATTCCAAGCAGTGACACAGTTTACTCTGCATATCCTTTAATTATTTTCAGAGTATCTGGGGAAAGTCAAATTCTCTATTTATTTTTAAAACTTACATAACAGTGATGCTACAATGCATAGTAGAGAATTAGACAGGCACTTCTGTTTAGTTTTCCAAGTACACCTCCACATAGTATTTGGGTATTTCATGAGCCCCAGCATACTGAAATTTGTAGTTTCCCAGCATTTTTTGGTCTGGCTACATCCACTGCTATATAGCTTTTGAAATATTAAAAGATTAAGGAGCTTGACTTGTATTTTTCAGCTGATATTATGGTAAAGTTATCTGAAAGATGGGTGTCAGATGTTTGGGCAGGGGGCGCAATTTCAGTCCTTGCCCTAGGCACTATTTTCCCTAGATACGCCTCTGGCTCAGTTCCTATATGGTGCCCAACCGGGCCCCTTCCACAATTCTGCAACTCTGGAACTTGTGTAATCTAAATTCCTGTGGGCAGCACTCCAGGTACCAAGATGTGTCTCCAATGCCACCTAGCACCTGGAGACAGGCCTGATCAAGGTGGAGGCTAGGGTGTGGATGGCCATGCTCTGCTACTGGCTCAAACTATCCTCTTGCCCAGCTGGTCTTGCCCCGCTAACCCTACATGATGATTACCAATCTAACTGATTTTGGTCAATTGAGACAAAAATAGCTATCCTGGGTTTTCTCCCTTGACCTTAACTAATATGGATCACACCCAGGCAAAAGCCACCATCAAGCAGCACATTATAGACATTGAAAGCCAAACCAATCTCAGCAGGGTCCCAAACTTCCATATCAGTGATGAGCTTAGATATTCTGCCTCTCCAGAATATACCTCACTCAGTATACCTCACTCAGTTGGAGGTTCCAAAGCACAGGAGGGTGTTCATCCTGGCTCACTGCCATGCCCTCCCTTCAGCAGTGCTAGACAGCCATTATAGAAGGACTCCATTTGCAGAGCAACTATGCCCCCGTGGCTCAGGGCAGATTGAAGCTACCGATCATGTCCTCTTCCACTGTTCATTCTATAGAGACATTCACACCTCCCTCATTCTTCCATTGCTATGCAAGTACAAAATCGAGCCAATTTTACAGTTCCTTGCTCTCCGATTATTGTGAGCTGGGAGAAATTTCATCTACCAGCCCTGACACTTCACAATATGCACTCTCTCTCTCCAATCTTCCCCCTAGCTACCACCAAAAGAAGTACAGACAGTGCCACTACAAATTATATACTTGGTGGTGATTTATTGGGAACAGTCTCAGCTTTTCCATGTTATTTAAAATGACACTGCAGCAGACCTTTTTATTTTCTAAACCTAGCTTCCTCCCATAGGGACTCATGGGACCAGTAGCCTATGGACTGATGCAGTGCCTGAAGCAAGATACAGCAAATTTCTCTGAGTGGTGAAGACTTTGGGGAAACTGAAGAGTTTTTTGCTCTCTTTTCAGGTATGGTTTTTCAAACAGCCAAAATCCTTGTTAGAAGCCAAATTCTGATAACTTCCCTGACATCTGATCCCCAGCCTTCATTACAGGGGTCCTCACTTGAAAGAAGACGCCATGGCAAGATAAGCCTTCAAAAGTGACTTCATATACTTAAACTCCCTTAATTCTAGAAGACTCCATAAAGTCTTCTAGCAAACTTTAGAATAAGAAGACTCCATATCCCTTAGCATCCCTGCTAACTGGGCAAAGAGACACCTTTTAACGTGGTGATTCTCTTTATTTAGCAGTGGGAGAGTAACTGGCCCTATCCACCCCCAGCACAGTACTTCCAGTGACTGTTGCTGGTGTCTATGTTTCTTTTTAGAATGTGAGCCCTTTGGGGACAGGGTTCCATCTTATTTGTTTGTTACTTCTCTGTGTAAACTGCCCTGAGCCATTTTTGGAAGGGGTACTACTGAACTTTATGTCCCATGTTGGCATTGACTGACTATTTTAGGGTATGTGGGGATGGGCAGGGTACTCTTTTTTGTCATGAAGACACTTCCTCACTTGCAAATTGAAACTATGCAAATCTGTAGTAAGGTTATTACCTTTCCTAATAACTTAAACATTTAGAAAATGCATTTTATCAGTCTCATAAGATATTTGTAATTTGATAGACAGATGAATGGTATCCACAGAGTTCTGAAATTTTTAACTCCTTCTCTGGTCCTGTCCATACAATAAAAATGTCATCCAGAAAACTTCTGTATGCACCAGTTCATTTTTAAAAAATTTGTCCACTTGCCCGTTTCTTTTGTGGTTTGGGTGCTAGGTAGCACCCATCATGCCCTACCACCCAAACAAACTTTGGTGCCCCTAGGATCTACCTATGGGGTACAATGGAGTGATTCAAGTTCCCCATTGTTCCCTATGGGCAAATCATGATTTTTTTAAAAATAAAAAAAGCAATGAGCATGTGGAGTACACAGTTAACAATCAATGGTGAGACACTTTGACAGGTTAGCATTAGAAGCGGTATTTTCCAAGGGGATTCCCTATCCCCTCTGTTGTTTGTAATCGCCATGGCTCCACTTTCACAAATACTAAACAAAACAGGCCTCGGATACCAAACATCTAGAACATCAAGTCAAATAAACCATCTGCTGTACATGGACGATCTGAAGTTGTATGGAAACTCTGTCAGAAATCAAATCACTGCTAAACACTGTCTGTATATTCAGTAGCGATATAGAATGGAGTTTGGACTGGACAAGTGTGCTGCATTAATAATGAACAGAGGGAAAATAACAAAAACAGAAGGAATAGAACTGCCCAATGGAAGCAACATCAAGAACCTGGAAGAGAAAGAGCATTACAAATACTTGGGCATTCTCCAGGCTGATAACATCGCACACACTGAAGTTAAAAGAAAAATTGGAAGTGAATATATCAGGAGAGTTAGAAAAATCCTCAAGTCCAAACTCAATGGTGGGAACATCATACAAGCCATAAACACCTGGGCCATACCTGTTATCAGATACACTGCAGGAACAATATACTGGACCCAGGCAGAGCTAGAGACGCTAGATCGTAAGACCAGGAAAATAATGACCATCAATCATGGTCTGCACCCCCGCAATGATGTAGATAGGCTAGATCGTCCTTGCAGCTCCGGTGGAAGAGGAATGCTGCAGGTCCATCAAACAGTGGAGGAGGAGAAAAGAGGCCTTGCAGAATATATCAAGGACAGTGAAGAAGATGCACTTCAAATGGTCAATAACGAGAAACTATTCAACACCAATGAAAGAAAGCAGGCCTACAAGAAAGAACAAGTCAAGAACCAAGCAGAAAAATGGAAAAATAAGTCACTGCATGGTCAATATTTGTGCAATATAACTGGAAAATCAGACATCACCAAGACCTGGCAATGGCTTAAGAATGGCAACTTGAAGAAAAAAACAGAGGGTTTAATACTGGCTGCACAAGAACAGGCACTAAGAACAAATGCAATAAGAGCCAAAGTCGAAAAATCAACAACAAACAGCAAGTGCCGCCTTTGTAAAGAAGCAGATGAAACTGTGGACCACCTAATCAGCTGTTGTAAAAAGATCGCACAGACTGACTACAAACAAAGGCATGACAAGGGATGATACACTGGAACATCTGCCAAAAATATAAGCTACCAGTAGCCAAAGATTGGTGGGACCATAAAATTGAAAAAGTGGTAGAAAATGAAGATGTAAAAATATTATGGGACTTCCGACTACAAACAGACAAATATCTGCTACACAATACACCAGATATAACTGTAGTTGAGAAGAAAGAAAAACAAGTTAAAATAATCGACATAGCAATACCAGGGGATAGCAGAATAGAAGAAAAAGAAATAGAAAAAAATCACAAACTACAAAGATCTACAAATTGAAATTGAAAGGCTGTGGCAGAAGACCAAAATAATCCCAGTGGTAACTGGCACCCTAGGTGCAATTCCAAAACAACTTGAAGAGCACCTCAGTACCATAGGGGCCACAGAAATTGCCATCAGCCAATTACAAAAAGCAACATTACTGGGAACAGCCTATATTCTGCGACAATATCTATAACAACAGCAACAATATTGACAATAAAATTCAGCCATCCCAGGTCCCTGGGAAGGACTCGATGTGTGGATAAAACAAACCAGTCAATAACACCTGTCTGGCTGTGTAAACAAATTAATAATAATAAATATACTTAAGCATTCTGAATTCTGTGGAGGGAAGGGTTTTAAAAATAAGGGAATTGGCCCACCATTTTATATAGAGATGTGACCATTATATAGGTCACTTGGTCTCAGGATGCTCTTGTTTAATGCCATATCTGTAATAAATCTTCTTCCATCTTTTATCTCCTTTTAGATGAACAGGCAGATTTGGCTTGCATCACTGAGACCTGGTTAGATCTGGATGGGGATGTTCCCCTCACTGAGATGTGTCTACCTGGCTTTTCTGTGTTTCATCACCCCCAAGAGGGTGGTGTGGCACTGATCTTTAAAGAAGATCTTATGTTGATCAGGGGCCTACCCAACAGGTGACTGGGTGCGAATATCTTTCTGTAAGCCTGGGCCAGCGTGACAGACTTGGGCTTCTCCTGGTATATCGACCTCCTCACTGTCCATCTGTTGACCTTCCTGAGCGCCTTGATTTGGTGGCAGGGCTGGTGATTACAACCCCTAGACTTATGGTTCTGGGGATTTTAATCTTCTGGCCCTTGATGGGAGCTCAATGGCCCGGGAGTTCATGAGCTCTATGGCTACCATGGGCTTATCTCAGATCATTTTGGGCCCGACTCATGTGGGTGGACACACCTTGGACTTGGTCTTTCTTTTGGGGCAATGGCAGGCAGATATGGTCATGGGAGATATTGTCATCTCTCCCTTGCCATGGTCCAATCTTTTGTTGTTGTTGTTGGTATGCAGATTGTAGTGGCCCCCTATCTCCATCGGGACAGTAGTACAACACGGATGGTCTGCCCCAGGCGCTTTATGGATCCTGTTGAATTCCAGGAGGCTCTTGGGCATATCCCCAGCAATTTAGTGGGCGTCTCTCTGGTGCAGCTCGTGGAAGCCTGGAACATTGAGGCCACAAGACTGCTGGATGAAATCGCTCCTACGCATCCTCTTAAGGTGGATCCTGGCTCCCTTGGTTTTCTGCGGAGCTTAGGGAGATGAAGCAGGAACGCCATTGGAGGAAAACTGGTGCCGAAGGTGACTGAATACGATTGCTTGCCCATATTCGGGAATATTCTTTGATGATAAGAGCGGCAAAATCTCATTATTTCTCCGCTCTTACCGCATCAGCTGACTCTTATCCAGCAGCCTGATTCCGGATTAGCCCTTCCCTTCTCAGGAGTGTGGATCCGCTAGTTGTTCCATCTGGCTGCTGTGATCATTTGCTCGATTCTTTGCTGATAAAGTAACCTGCCTTCAACTAGAGTTGGACTTCGATCAGATAGTGGAGACTTCACCTTGTGACATTACATGGGACACCTTTGAGTTTGTCAAGGATATGGATACAATTATTTTGGGTATGGGTGCTGCAACATGTTGCTTGGATCTTTGCCCCTCTTGGCTGGTTAGAGCAGCTGGTGAGAATGTAAATTCTTGGCTACGGGAGTTGGTTAACTCCTCACTGTGTGAGGGCTTTGTGCCAGTACCCCTTAAAGAGGCGGTAGTTTGCCCTCACTTGAAGGAATCCTCCCTGGACCCTGAGGTCCTTGACAACTATAGGCTGATCTCCAACCTCCCTTTTTTAGCGAAGATGTTGGAGAGGGTTGTATGTGCCCAGCTCAAGAGGGTTTTGGAGGAAACCAACTACCTCAGTTCTTATCAGTCGGGTTTCAGGCCTCGGCATTGCATGGAGACAGCATTGGTTGCCCTGGTAGATGACCTCCTTTGGGACCTTGACGAGGGTAGTATCCCTCTCTTGGTCCTTTTTTAGATCTCTCAGTGGCTTTTGACACTATTGATCATGCTATCCTTCTCAAACACCTGTGTGGGTTGGGTATCGGGGGCACTGTCCTACAGTGGTTCCGTTCTTAACTTAGCGGGTGTGTCCAGTCGGTATGCATTGAGGACAGGTGTTCTGACTCATGGCCACTCCTTTATGGAGTTCCCCAGGGTTCAGTTCTTGCCCCTATCCTTTTAAACATCTACATGAAGCCTCTGGGTTAGGTCATTCACCAGTTTGGAGTGAGATTCCATCAATACACTGATGATACTCATCCCAGACCATCTGGGGATGCTCTTTCTGTGCTTGCTTGATGTCTGGAAGCTGTTAAGATCTGGATGACTCAAAATAAGCTCAGACTAAACCTCACTAAGACTGAGCTGCTCTTACTCAGTCCTCGTACTGGCCAACAGTTAGATTTGAACCTTTTCTTGGATGGGGTGGTGCTGCCCCCAAAGGAGCTTGTTCGTGACTTGGGGGTTCTTTTGGACTCATGCCTCCTGCTTGAACAGCAGGTGGAGGCTGTGGCTAGAAGTGCATTTGCCCAGCTTCATCTGGTTAGCCAATTACACCCTTATCTTGATTGGCAGGCACTAACAACAGTGACTCATGCCCTTGTCATTTCCCGCTTAGATTACTGTAACACGCTTTACCTAGGGTTACCTTTGAAGACGATCGGGAAGCTTCAGCAGGTCCAGAATGCAGCAGCTCACCTACTTATGGGTGCTAAAAGATATCACAGGGTAACACTTCTCTGCAGTCGCTGCACTGGTTACCCATTCGCTTCCAAATTCAATTCAAAGTCCTGGTTCTTACCTTCAAAGCCTTGCGGGGCTTGGTGCCTGTTTACCTACAGAACTGCCTCTCTTATCCAGTTACATCTCATCCTGTTAGATCATTTCAGATGGCCCTTTTGTCAGTCCCTGATTTTTGAGAGGTTCAGAGTTCTAGGACCCGTGAAAGGGCTTTTTTGGTTGCTGCCCCACTTCTTTGGAATTCTCTTCTCCTTCAGATTCATATAGCACCCTCTTTACTGGTCTTTAAATCTTTATTGAAGACCTTTCTTTTCCGCCGGGCATTTGCCCTGTAGTTTACTCTATTTCTTTTCCATTATATATTTTAGTTTGTTAACCTCTCTCTGTGTGGTTTTTAAAATGTGATTGTAATTTTTAATGTTACCTTATTTACATGTTATTGTAGGAATCTTGAAGGAATCTGGTCAAATATGTGGACATTTTTTCCTTATTGTATTGGTAAACTGAGCCCCGCGAGGGTGATACAACTTGCACCAGGGATAAGGAAAAAATTTAAAGTTAAATCAGTGGACCATAATTGGTCAAATTGGTTAGTAGGGTATATGGTATATATGGAGGTAATTTTACAAAAGCAACCAGCTTGGGCTGCTTTTGTATATAATCCTCTTCTGAGGATATATCTTCTTCTGAGGATAAGTGTGGCTGCAGGGAGCGGTCTTCTTGATGGGTTACACTCCCCCAGAAAGATCAGGCACAAAGTTTGAGAGTACTCCTGGACCCAAAGCTTTCTCTGGTTCTTCAGAATGAGGCAGTGGCCAGGACTGCTTTCTATTAGCTTCAGCTGATATGCCAACTATTCCCATTTCTGGAGGCAAATGACCTCAGAACCATGGTACATATGCTGGAAACCGCCAGGCTAGACTTCTGTAATGTTTTGTACATGGACTTCTGCAACATGCCTTTGTATGTAGCTTCGAAACTGCCATTGGTGCTGAATGCAGCAGCCAGATTGTTTTCTGGAGTGTCCCGAAGAGACCATATAACACCAGTTTTAAAAGAACTGCACTGACTGCCGATATGTTTCTGAGCAAAATACAAAATGCTGGTTATTACCTATAAAGCCCTTAATCATTTGGGTCCAAGGTATTTAAGAGAGCGCCTTCTTTGTCATGGGCCCTGCTGCTTATTGAGATCTCATGGGGAGGTTTGGTTACAGCTGCCACTGGCTCATTTGGTGGCGATGCAGGACCAGGCCTTCTCTGTGGCTGCCCCAGGGCTTTGGAATGTGCCCTCTGTCAATATAAGAGATTCTCCATCTTGGGCTGCCTTCAAAAAATAACTTAAGAGCTGCCTGTTTTCTCAGGCCTTTTGCGGAACTATTATTAAAAATGCATTTGTTAAAACTATTTTATTTTCATGATTTTAAAATGGTTTTAATTGTTGAGTTTTATTTATTGTTTTATGTTTATATTGCCTTGAGATTCAGGTGTTAGGTGGCTTATAAATGAAATAGATAAATGGATTGATAGATAAAATAAATATGGCTACAGAACTGGAAAAATAGTTTGGGAGAAAATCTAAAGCTTTTGGGACCGTATCTTATAGAGAAATTAATAAACAGCTTGGGGCCAGGGTAGATAAAGCATTACCTTCTTTTATATGAGTCTATCCATTCTTTGATATCTGCTTCAGGTCCCTTATAGGGTGTGCTGCAATCAGGAATTAGGTAAGTGGCAATTTGGGAGAGAGATTTTCAATTCACCACTCCCTAGACAGATTGATCAGGTGCCTACAGTTTTATAATTTAGACTTTAGTGTTTTTGTTTGTTACATTTATAAACTGCCTAACCCCTAAACATACTTTCCAATTTAATATTTGCTGTTTGTTGTTTGGTTTACTGATGATTGTGATTTTACTGTTTGCTTTTAAAAAAACATTTTAAGTGCCTTGGGAAATGATAAAAAAATGACTCAACAGTGGGAAGTGCAAAAAACAAAACAAAACATCAGAATGAATCCATTGCAGATGGTCAGCAACTCTTCAAACAGAATGTGGAGAAGCAGGAGGAGGAAATGTGATGGTACCATGGAAGACTCTTTTAATTTTTCAAGGGAGCCCAGTTATAAGGAGGAGCAGCCTGGCAGTTCTAAGAACCTGAAACGCAAAAGACAATACAGGTGTCCCTCATCATTTGCGGGGGCTCCATTCTTTCATATAGGCACAAATACAGAAACTGCAAATAACGAAACCTTGAGTCAATGGGAATTGGGGGGTTAGGTTCCTTGAGCTTAAAAAAGATCCAAGAAAATATAAAGGTAATAAAGCATAGTATCTTGTTCTCCAGGCCTCAAGCTCTCCAGAAAGGTCCCCGCAAACCTGCAAATCTTCCAAATATTTGAGTTTTTTCTTGAAAATTCTTGGATTGTTTTTTTGAAGAGCCACAAAATGGCTTCATGCTGCAAATTGGTGGCTGGAAATTACACTGGAAGTCATTTCCGACCACCTGGAACTGCAAACAGGCACATTTTACCTTTTAAAAAAACTGCGGATAAAGTAACTGGGTCCCTATGACCCAACCATGGATACACGAGATTACGGGCTCTGGGACCATGAATAACAAGAGTTGCCTGTGCACCCATGACAAAGATCTGCTTGGAGGCTACACCTGTCGTTCCTGCTGAACAAGATTCAGCCACAAGTGACAGAAACCTAACTGATTACAGC
Organism: Hemicordylus capensis; assembly: GCF_027244095.1. Taxonomy (NCBI): domain Eukaryota; kingdom Metazoa; phylum Chordata; class Lepidosauria; order Squamata; family Cordylidae; genus Hemicordylus; species Hemicordylus capensis. The sequence goes on from NC_069659.1 coordinate 261,807,921, forward strand.
ACTTAAGTGGGCAGATAAACCTAAAAACCTTTGTAATGATCAGGTTGCTGCTTCCCCCAGTGCACAAAGTATGTTATGCAGGGGCAGGGTTGTGCCCAGCCCTGAGAAAGGCTGGACATAGGGGTTATCATCCACTTGTTTTGTGCGTGTTTGCCTGCCAATGATGGACAGGCGTGGTGGCCGCCTTATAAGGCGGGCCTGTCAGTCACCTAACAGTTCTTCATGCTTGGCATCCACCCACCCACCCGTACTACTGGGGGACAGCTGGTTGCCACTGAAAGAGCCAAGTAGGAATTTTTTGTTTTCAACTAATTGGATTATTAAAATTTAACTTTTTTGCCTATTCCCCACTGGATCATTGTTTAGCCTTTTCATTAGGGGTAGTGCCATTAAATAGGTTAGCCTGGTCACACTGGCAGATGAGTGTGGACTGGGAGTAGGTAGTGTGCCTTACAGGTGTTCAGCTGGAGGTACTTTATGGTGAAGGAGGTTTCCACGGAACAGCACCTCAGGGATTTGTGGCCCAGAGAGCTGGGAATGTAGCCCCTTTGGGGAGTTGCTCATCTCACTCACTCAGAGCTTTGGGGTTCGGGTGGTGGTGATGTGGGCAACCCACCCTCAACACAGAATACTGTGTGGTAAGTAGGAAGCCAGAGGTCAGATGGCTTCTGGCAACCACCAAGCCCGGTTGATTTGCCCAGCAGTGGGGGTAAATAGCCATCTTCAGGAGGCTAAATCCCATGAGAGAACTATTAGGGAAGTCGGAAATGTTGCCCTGTTGCATGTTCTGTAAGATTGTTAATAAAGTGTGGCCCTAGTTGCATATGTCTTGTCTTTCATTGGGGTCTGGGTGCAAACTAAGAATGCCTAGATGTCTCAGTTATGGTTTAATTTAAATGATAAAAGCTGTAATGATCGGGTATAAAGAACCTTGGGCCAATGGCCATTATATGGTATTATACTACTTCCTCACTACTTTGTGCTCTTTATGTTTTCATAGCCTGAGAAGGCTATGGAAATCCCTGTATGTCTATTTCTGGGGTGACTTGTAGTATGGCAGTTTTACCTGATTGCAAACTGGGAGATCATGCATGTGGAAGTGCTTGAATGATTTCTGAATATTCAAATGCTCTGCTTCATAAATCCATTCATAAATTGGCTAATGGCCCTGGGTTCCCCCAACCACCTTTTGGCATGAGGTGTGGCTTTGCTTGCTTGAGCCATCTTTTCCCCTCCAAAAAATAATGACACTTACTCATATGGGGCATAGGTGTGCATTGCTTACTACTAGATGAGGTAGCTCAATGCATTGGGGATGACTTAATTTAGAGAGGCCTTCTTCACTGCAGGGGATTATACACGATGGTTACAAATTATTCCAAACACTCTGTTTTAAACAAGAAATTGTAAGTACACTTTCAAAGCTGAAATTTAAAGGGGAAATGCACCTTGCCCTTAGGATTGAGCAAGACTTAATGCTTTCTTGCTATTGAGAGACTGGTGATGAAACCAGGCAAAGCTCAAGAATTTTGTAGTAAACTGTGCATGAGCTATTTCTGGTTGGAGGGAGAGTTGTTTGGAAGATGTAATATTGAGGTAAGTAGGGGGAAGATGCTTGGGAGGTGGAATGTTAGAATGAAAAAGGCAGTTAGGTTGAGCAGCAGGTGCATGGCGTTCACTGAGCATGGGGGGATGAGTGTTCTCTGGCTGTTGTGGCCCTGAGCATTTTGGGGTGCCTCCAGAGGCTCACCCCTACCTTCTCCCACACCTTTGGAGGGATGCTAGTTACTTATCCACCCCCACTGTCCATGCACTGGGTGTGCTGCCCCTCTCCCTGTTGTACCAATGCCTTGCTCCTGCGCCATTGGGGTCGGGATGCATGCATTCTTTCTCTGCTCAGGGCAAGGTGAGAAAAATGCACTCCCTCTGACCCCAACAGCATGGGAGTGAACTGCCAAGTACAACAGGCAGACAGGCAGCGTGCCCGCATTGTCACCTAGGCCATACCCCCTTGTGTATAACAATGGGCAGGAGGTGTGGCCGGAAGGGTTTATATGCATACACATCAGCCAGAGCTGGGCCAAAGGTCAAGCTGCAGCTGCCAGTGAGCTCTCTCCCAGTTGGGAAGTTAAGGTTGTTGAGTTTTGGGGATGGTGTGGGAGAAGCTTGGATAGGATTGTAGGTCAGGAATAGGATGGATATTATAGGTATTTTAAAAACAGAAGCTGACCTCCTAACTGATGAAACTTTTGATTCTATCAAAAGATCCAGACTGTGGGAGAAACACCATAGGACAGACATTGAGAGAAGATCACTTAGATTATTGTTGGAACAAGCTTTCGGCCAGGGTAAGAGTGAGCTGCCAGGGATCTCTGACTGACCTCATTTTGCACAAAAGAGGAGTCAAACAGGGTTGCTTGTTGGCCCCCTTTTTATCTAGTTTTTATATTAACAATATTGTATGGGTTATGGACTCGCCAAAAACATTTACTTCTTCAATACAATTTTATTTGTATAAAAGACTCCTATTTCAGCAGTGAGCACATTCCAGAGCCTCAGGGCAGCAACAGTGAAGGCCTGTGCTTGTGTAGCTACTAGACAAGCTCATGACAACTGCAGAGGGACCTCTCCAGATGATCTCAGTGGGTGATGGAGCTTATGGTTATGGAGCTTATTAACACTAGAACCAGGAGTCATCCCATGAAGTTGATTGCCAGGAAATCTAGGACCAGCAAACGGAAGTACTTGTTCACACAATGCATAATCGGCTTGTGGGATTCTCTGCCACAAGATGTGGTGACAGCCAACAACCTAGATGGCTTTAAGAGGGGTTTGGATGACTTCATGGAGGAGAGGTCTCTCATCGGCTACTAGTTAGAGGGCTAGAGGCCATCTCCAGCCTCAAAGGCAGGATGCTTCTGAGTACCAGTTGCAGGGGAGTAACAGCAGGAAAGAGGGCATACCCTCAACTCGTGCCTGTGGCTTCCAGTGGCATCTGGTGGGCCACTTTGTGAAACAGGATGCTGGACTAGCTGGGCCTTGGGCCTGATCCAGCAGGGCTGTTCTTATGTGTTTATGGTGAAGAAGATGTTCTCTTAAATACCCGTGTACCTGAAGTGAACATGGAAGTCCTGCAACATCACAAGTCTCAAAGACTTTAATGCCAATCCCACGACCAAGTCCGTGAGCTCAGCTAGGGATGCTGTTGGGCAGCAGGGTGATCAATACACCAACAGAAGTCCCAATCTATCCCTTGTCCCCAAACTTAAGTATACACACTCAATATGGTGAGAGACTTCAACAGGGATCGTTGTAAGCGGGATGCTATAGACCACAACCACTCCATCCCCTCGCCCACGTCTCCTCACCTTCTCCTCTACAGAGTACCCTGAAGTGAGAAGCTGAGACCAGACTGAGCCACCAGCCTTCCCCAACCAAGTCTCTGTAATACACACCAGGTCAGCCCCTTCATCCATAATCAAATCATGGATGGTTTCTGGTTTGTTCTGGACTAATCTGGCATTACAAAGGAGCAAGGTGAGGCTCTGTGGGCAGTTGGCAGTGTTCCCCAAAGTCAAAGCCAGAATGGGAAATAACTATTAAATTTCTGATTTCCCTTCCCCTGTAATGGCCTGCTGACCTGCCAATGTTACTTCTTCTATTACCCACCACCACCGGATAGCCGCCCTACAGTCAATGGACACGCCCCCTGTCTCCCCATCTCCAGACAAACCCAAACACATTATAAACTAACTTCACCCAAGACTCAGTGACAAAGCTAGCTAGATAGCAGTTTCAGCTCCTACAACAGCCAGAAAGGAAAATACTCTACCCCAGCCCTCAGTTCCACACTGAAGGCCTGACTCAAAAGGCTGGCCTCCTTTGGTGGCCGACTTTGCACAATTAAGAGGTACATCTCTGCTCTGATGTATGCTGATGATATGGCTTTAATATCCTATGCCAACACTGGGATTGGAAAAATGTTGCTAGCTGGTTTGGCCAACTGTTGGTTCTAGTGTTCTGAGAGAGGGAAGAAATTTCTCTCTCTCTCCATTCTTTCTATGCCATGCAAAATTTTATACCTTGATCATGTCTCCCCATAGTCACTTTTCCAAACTAAAAAAACCCAGATGTTTTTTGGTCTTTCTACGCCATGCAAAATTTTATACCTTGATCATGTCTCCCCATAGTCACCTCTTTTCCAAACTAAAAAAACCCAGATGTTTTTTGGCCTTGCTGCCCACCATGTCCCCAATGTAAGTGTATGTATGTATTTGTGTGGTTTGCAGTGGTTCTGTTCCTATCTCTCTGGTAGATTTCAGATGGTGTCTCTTGGAGATAGTTGCTCTCTGAAATGAGAGCTATTGTATGGTGTCCCTCAGGGCTCCATCCAGTTTCTGATGCTTTTTAACATCTACATGAAATTGCTGGGTGAGATCATCAGGACATTTGGAGCGGGGTGTTATCAATAGGTTGATGACACCCAAATCTATTTCTCCATGACATCATCATCAGAAAATGGCATTGCCCCCCTAAATGCTTGCCTAGAGGCAGTAATGGACTGGATGAGGGATAATAAATTGAAGCTGAATCCAAGCAAGATGGAGGTACTCATGGTGAGGGGTCATGCTTCAAGACTAGTGGTTCAGACTAGTAGTCCATTTAATTCAATACTGTCTACACCGATAGATCTTACTGTTCTGGATGGGGTTGCACTCCCACCGAAGAAACGGGTACGTAGCTTGGGAGTGCTTCTGGACTCAGATCTCACTCTGGTTTCTCAGGTTGAGGCTATGGCCAGGAGCACTTTCTATCAGTTTCAGTTGATATGACAGCTGCGTCTGTTTCTTGAAGATAATGATCTCAGAACTATGATGTACTCTCTGGTAACCTCTAGGCTTGACTACTGCAATGCACTGTATGTGGTTCAGAAACTTCAACTGGTTCAAAATGAAGCAGCTCGATTGGTCTCTGGGGTATCTTGGAGAAACCATATTATGCCCATTTTAAAGCAGTTGCATTGGCTACCAATAGGTTTCTAGGCAAAATACAAAGTGCTGGTAATTACTTTTAAAGCCCTAAACAGCTTAGGACCGGGTTACCTGGGAGAACGCCTCCTTCTACATGATTCCCACCATGCATTAAGATCATCGAGAGAGGTCTGTCTCCATATACCCCCAGCTCATCCGGTGGTGATTCGGAAGTGGGCTTTCTCTGTAGTCACTCTTAGGCTGTGGAATGCACTCCCTATAGACATTTGTGGCTTAACATCACCAGCCTCCAAAAGAGCCCTTGGGACATTTTTTTAGCCAGGCTTTTAGTAATTTCTAAGTTTTGAATTTTTAATTGTTGTTTAGGTTTTTAATTGCTGTATTTTTTGAATGTTTAGAAATAATAATTGCTGTTTGGATTTTTGAATTGCTGTAATTTTTTAATGTGTTAGATTTTTAGTTCTTGTTTTATTAGCTGTTCTTGGAGTGTGTGTGTGTGTGTGTGTGTGTGTGTGTGTGTGTGTACCAACTGGAGCCTCCAGAGTCAGGTGGAATATCAAACAAACAAACAAACAAATAATAGTGTTTATGTGAGTTTGGGGTTTTTTTTGCCCCAGTGTGCATCACTTTAAACTTGCTGACACTGAACCACATTTGCCATTTTGTCACCCATTCACCCAGCTGGGTGAGATCCAGGGTTTGTGAGGGTTTGCCCTTGCAGAAGCCATGCTGTTTCTCCTTCAAAAAGGCCTGTTTTACTAGGTGTTTAACAATTTTGTCCTTAAGTATGCTTTCCGACAATTTACCCAGCACAGAATTTAAGCTAATCAGCCTGTCGTTTCCTGGATCCCCCCTGGATGCCTTTTTAAAAATTGGAGTTACATTAGCTACTTTCCAGGCCTCTGGTGCAGAGCCTGATTGTAGCGACAAGTTACATATTTTTGCTAAATCAGCAATTTCACATTTGAGTTCCTTCAGAAACCTTGTGTGGATGCCATCTGGTCCTGGCAATGTGTTAATTTTTAGTTTTTCAGGACAGTTTAGAACATCTTCTCTCATCACCTCAAATTGGCCCAGGTCTTCAGCCTCTAGGCCTGAGAAGCTCAGTTCTGGAGAGGGTATATGGTCAGTATCCTCTTCTGCAAAGAAAGATGCAAAGAACTCATCTAGCTTCTCTGCAGTCTCCTTATCCTCCTTAATAATGCCTTTCGTACCCTCATCATCTAAGGGTCCAACCACTTCCTTGGCAGGTTTTCTGTTGCTAATATATTTAAAGTTTTTGTTATTTCCCTTGATACTTGTAACGATATGCTCCTCTTTTTGCACTCCTTATTGTCTCCTTGCATTACTTTTGCCAGTGTTTATGTTCCTTTTTGTTCTCTTCATTTGGGCAGGACTTCCTTTTTAAAAGAATATTTATTAAAACAAATGTTAGCACTAAACAATATTGATCCAAACACAAACAACAAAGCATAATGCAACAAACCACAATTCATCAATTATCCACACTCTAATATTGTCTGTTAGGAAAACAATCATAATTTTCCCAATTAGTGTAATGCATTTACAGAAAAAGAATTATTTGTAGTCTGGTTTGCATGGCACCAAATGATATGGATTAGCTTTTCTGAAATTGTGATATGCCATAAGTTCTTATACCAGATGTCCATCGACCAGGTTTGATTTTTCCAGTGTTTGGCTATAGCTAACCTGGCAGCAGTTACAATAAACACAATTAATCTTTTGGATGTAACTTCTGTATTGACACCAGAAAATACATTTACTGCCCTCAGCTGAGGGATTTGGGTAGGATTTTTTATTTTATTTTTTGGAAGTCTTCTTCACTTTTATCCCTTCCCTGACTCTTGTTAGCAACGCTAGTGTCCTCCTGAACTTTGTGATACCTTTCCGCCTTCTTGGTATACATTCCAATTGAACTTCTATTATTGTGGTTTTAAATACATTCCATGCTTTCTGGTGTGACTTCACCCTACCAATTTGCCCTTTCAGATTAATTTTTACCAATACCCTCATTTTTTAGAAGTTTCCTTTTCTGAAATCCAAAGCAATGAAGGCCTTCATTGGCAGTGCTAGTATATAAACTGAATTGCATCACACTGTGGTCATTGTTCCCCAGTGGTCCTGGGCACCTCTCAGGATTAAGTCCAAGGTCGCCTTCTCTCTGGTTGGCTCCATGACCAACTGTTCTAAGGCACAGTCATTTAGCATGTCTAGAAATTTGGCGCCTCTGTCAGTACGCACATGTGAATTTGATCAGTCTGTGTGAGGATAACTGAAGTCACCCATTATTGCAGCTCTGATTCTCTTTGATGCCTCTCTGATTTGCTACTCCAACTCCAGGTCAGTCTCTGCTTTTTGATCCAGAGGATGATAGCATGTTCTTAGTAACAAATTTTCTTTCAGTCCTCATCTTGTCACCCATAATGATTCTTGTGAAACAGCATGTGCGTGGAGAGACTGAGGAGAATTGTGTGTGGGCAGAGGCGTAATGATAGGGGGGGCAGGGGGGGCACGTGCCCCCGGCGCCATCTCTGCAGGTCACGTGGGGGGCGCCGCCACGACCCCCAACGATCCAAAAAAATAAAAATAAAAATGTCTCCGGCTCAGCAGAGCAGTCAGGGGAGCGCGTCGGCGCCCCCTCCCCCACGAGCGGTCCCTTCCTTCCACGCGGCGCCCGCGGCGCCCCCCCCATTGCTTTGCTGGCCTGGCTTGGGAGACACAGGTGCCGCCGGGAAAGAGAGAAAGAGAGCGCGCGCGAGCGAGCACAGCATTTCCACTGATTGGCTGCTGGCTCGGATGAAGTCTTCCCGGCTTCCCGCACTTTAGGGGTGACCTGTTTGTTGGCCTGCCATCTTGGCGGCTGCCGCACAGCTTGCCTTCTATTCTGCACGTGGCGGAGGAGAGCATTGCTGGGGGCTGGGGCTGCAGCCAGGCACAGGAAGGAGGTGGAGGACAGCACGGCATGGACGTCGGACAGGAGCTAATCTCTAAATTGTTGTGGGGCGGCGGCTGCTGCTGCTGGGGAGGGAGGGAGGGAGGCGGGAGGGAGGCCAGATTTCCAAGTGATCGCTCAATTCCCTGCCAAGTGCCTGCTTCTCCCTCCCGAGTTCCCTCCTCAGTAACGAGGTAAGCTTTCTATCATCTGTATATTAGTCTCGATCAATAATGGAAAGGGTGTGGGGGGGGAGCAGACGATTTCTCTCTTGATTTATTTTATTTTTATTTTCATTTTTCTCCAAGCAGTCGAGCGGGGTTTTCCAGCCTAGCATTTGGCGGAGGCGAGTCTTAAATCACTGGGCTTCTTAATTTGGGGTTTGTTTGTTTTTTAAACTGAAATCCATGTTTAAAGGGCTTGATGGCTGCGCGCAGCAGGGCTTAGTTGTTGACAAAAATCTGTGCTTTTAAAAATGTCTCTGGCATAGTTGCGGGCGCGATGCACGGAGAGTGGAAGTTTCCATGATGAGTAAGTTATGTGACAAGGGATCCAGAAGGAAGATGTTCTGCACAACTCGCGGGGAGGGAACGGATTCACCGACTGGAGCAGGGTGGTGATTGGAGAAGGACCGTTCGAGGTTGCTGCCTTCCAAAGCAAAGCAGAACAGCTAGCCCCTTAAAACTCTGGCGTGTTGGTTGGCTTCTCGTGCCGCCCCCTACATATTTAGTTCTGCTACTTCCTTCCTGCCTGCCTGCATCTCAGCCTTCCTTGTGACGGCGGTAAAGCAAAGGACAGAATCAGATCCACTTCTTCCCCGAGAACGATGGGAGGAGGAGGTACAAAATGCCAATAATAGGTTGAAATTAAAGAGCTTTAAAAGAAATGCATTCAAGCTGTAGTATTGGTGTGAGAGAGGAGGGAATTGGAAATCTATTAAAGGCTCATTTCCCAATCTCAGTAGGTAACTGCAAACTGACTAGAATGCTGGAGGATATGGGAGGGGGACCCTGATAATTGCGAGGGAAAGAAGTGCACCCCATTCCCCGCGGTGATGCCGAGGATGGAGATGCGAATTGTCCAGGGGGACATCCTAGTGGTGGCTGCTGTTATAGGAGTCTTGGGTTCACACGCGTGGGAACCAGAGGAGAGAGAGAAACTTGTGGCTGAGTTTTATTCCACCTTTGGGATTTGGGTGGAAAGGGGATTTGAATTAGAGCACCCTCAGCCTCCTCCGCTTCCCACCCACCCCCACCCCCAACTAGCTAGCCACCAAAGCAGATCAGGGCAAAATTGGAGCGGTGGCGTGGTGTTAAGTTTCCTGGAAAGAATTGAAGTGAAAGAACAGGGAATTCCTCCCCTTAAAAAATAAACCAAAAAAAAAAAAAAAAACCACCGCCCACACAACCCGTGAAAATAGCGTGTCTGGGAGAAAAAGCCACTGGTGGGCAAGTGTTTGCTGAGAAACGCTCTCAGTGGCGGCCGAGACCTGCTCATCAGGCTGCGGCGAGGGGGCAGGCAGGGTGGAGAAGGAGGAGGAGCCGCTGCGGCCGCTGTGCGAGCCCTGCCGCTCCCAAACTTGAAAGTTTCTCTTCTTGCCCTAAAGCAAAACTGAATAAAGATGCATCTGTTAGACATTAATGGGGACATCTGTCAGAGTTGGTCCTTGCTGTTTGTAGATAGTACTTTTTTTGGTTTGTAGACATGAGGGCATTGTTTATAGCCAAGTAAGTAAAATATTGGTATAGAAATGAAAAATTGAAATTACAGATGCTTATACCTGCTGGTCCCTTATTGTACACTAAAACTACTGGGAAATGCTCTAAAAACACAGCTGGCATTTCTCCGTGTATTTATTTGTTATGTCAGTGATAAGCCAAATGGAAATAAAATACTGATGCATCTAATTAATCTAGTAAAATAGGATTGCATGCTTAAACCAATTCAGTTTTGACGATTAATTACTTAAATCTCAATTCCAAGTAAGCCGTACACATTTGCTTGGAAGTACATCACATATATTTCAGTTAACCCTACTTGCAGCTGAGCACCATGCTTAAGTTACAGCCTAAAGTTTTAATCATAGATTAAAATATGTCCCTTGAAAATTTGGTAGGACTGATATTGAAGAGTACATCACTGCTAGCAGCACAGATTTATCTTTTCATTCCCTTTTCATTCCCTCAGTGAAGAAGGGCATAATGGCTTCCTATAATATATAACACAATGGCAGGATGCTCACTTGATACTGAAGCCTAATAGCTAACAAAAGAGAGCACTGGGTTTACCGGGCAGTCAGTTGCAAACAGACGCATTCCCCCTCCATTTGAAACCTTTTCTGGTGTAAATAGCGCGCGGTTTTGGAAAAGGGGAGTCTTTCTTTAACAGCGGGAGAATAAGGAGTCTTTAACACTATCACCCTAGTCCCTCGAATTACTCTGGAGTCCTTGGTTTTCGTTTTGTTAAAATACAGTCACTCACAAGGGAAAGTCAGGAACAGAACCAGGGCGTGAGGGAGAGGCATCATAATCATCATCATCATCATTGCATCATAATTCTGATGTTTGAGATACAGGCCAACTTCACAGGGTTGTTGTGAGGAAAAAACACATGTGTGTCAGTCAGATGTATGTTGGGGGGGCGACGGGGGGCGCAATTTCAGTGCTTGCCCCGGGCGCCGTTTTCCCTAGTTACGCCTCTGTGTGTGGGTCCCTGTTATGTCCCTGCAGTTCCTTACATGTGGCCTTTATTATTTAGGATGTCAGCCCCCGTCTTCAGTTACAAACACTGCGGGTTTGTGACAATTTATATCTGCACAAGTTTTAATCCATTGCTAGGGATATGTTTTTGACATTCAGTGCCAAACTTTTAACTGACTTCCACAAGTTGCTGTCACCTGCTGTCATACTGATTACCATAGGGGAAAGAAATATGTGCATGAAGGCAGCACACATTTCTATTGCTATATTATTCTTCCCCATTCCCATCCTCACCTATCTGAAAGCAATCTCAAAGATCCCCAAGTTGGGTGCTGCTAATTTCCCTGCATCAGAAATAAGTGTCATAAAATTGTAACAATGCAAAGTTCCTCTCATAGCAGCAAGTAATGAGTATTTGATTGGGTAGGGCGGGGCGGGGGAGGAGATTTTAAATTAAGCCAAAGTTGGCTGTTTTTAGAAAATGTTTGTGCAGACTCCATCCAAAACAATGTTCACTGTGGCTCTTACCTGATGCATTGGTGGTGACTGATGCTATAGCTCAGTGACAAAACATCTACTTTGATGCCACTTTCAATCCTGGAATCTCCAGGCAGGGTTGGGAAAGGCCTCTGTCTGAAACCACAGAGAGCTTTGTCAATCAGTGTAGACAGTACTGAGCTAAATAGACTACTAGTCTGAACCAGTAGTCTATTGGTTCAGTAATGAATAACCATTAGGGATGTGCATAAAACCGGTTCTCCCGGTTCGGGTCCGGACCGGGTCCGGACCGGACCAGGGAGGTTCGGTTCTGGTTTTGCCGGACCACCCCCCCGGTCCGGTTCGGTTTCGAACCGGTTCGGATCCGAACCGAACCGGTTCGGATCACAAAAAGTGGCTGGTTTTGAAGGGGACATTGTGTTCTACCTGCCACCCAAATTTCAAGTCGATTGGACCTTCCTCTGATTTTTTACAAATTTTTTTTAAAAAATTAATTCTTGCCCATAACTCACAATGTGGAGCCCTTAGGGGCAAAAAAGCTGGGGTGGGTGGTAGCCACCCATGGGTGTCCTCCACCCCAAAAATCCCAAGGCAATTGGTTGCTCCTAGTATTATTGGTGAATTTTTGAAGAAAATTTTTTTTCCATTGCCTAGAATGGGGGTTTGGGGCTGCCCCAGACCCGCCTCTGTGGGGTGGCAGCACCCCCAAAGTGGGTCCGGGGCCATGGCAAAAATGCCCTCAGTCCCTCCCTGCAATCCCCGTAGAGATAGGAGTGATGGTTCTGTTGTTTTTCTGAGGTGTTCTGAGTGTAGATTCTATGATAGCTAATGAGATTTCCAATGAGACACCATGAATCCACTCTCATTTGCTATCACAGAATCCACACTCACTCAGAACACCTCAGAAAAACAACAGAACCATCACTCCTATCTCTACGGGGATTGCTGGGAGGGACTGAGGGCATTTTTGCCATGGCCCCGGACCCACTTTGGCGGTGCTGCCACCCCACAGAGGCGGGTCTGGGGCAGCCCCGAACCCCCATTCTAGCCAATGGAAAAAAAATTTTTCTTCAGAAATTCACCAATAATACTAGGAGCAACCCAACAATTGCCACCCCATCTTTTTGGCCCCTCTCTCTGGGCGCCCTAACACGTAACACCTAGTCAGTCCATCTTAATGCCTACCTACTACCACCACTCCTATCCAAGCAAGTAAGAGGAGGACACTCAGAGAGACAACACCCACTCTCTGATCTAACAAAAAGGCCACTGCTGTGCTGCCTGCCAGCACAGCAGCAGCAGCGGAGCAGCACACTAAGCACAAGAGCAGCACACACAGAGAAGAAGCAGGAGGCGGAGCAGCAGAGCAGCAGACCTGCCGCTCTGCATGATGGGTGACGTGATGCCCAAAGAAACCACCGCCTCACTCAGTGCCTGCCACTGACTAGGCCCGACAGACAGAAGCCAGCCAACCTGCTCTGCTCTGCTCTGATGCTCCCCATGGATGATGCACACACACCCTACATCTGCATCCCAATGACCAGACCAGACCAGACCAAGTGCGCAGAGTCAGCACAGGCCAGCAGCCACCAGCCCAGAAACAACAACAGCTACTACTGCTACCACCACAACCAGTGTTGCCGCTACAATAACATTCCCAGTCCAGTCACGCGCGCCACAGCCTGAGCCTAGCACACAGCCAACAGCTGCTGCCAGCCAGTGCCTGGCAAGCCCAGCCAACATGAGGAGGAGAGAGCTAACAAGTAGACGGCGCACGCACATCACCAACCCATCACGACGGCGCAACTGCAAGGGGAGAGGGCACAATTACAGGCAGGAGGAGGAGGAGGAGGCAAGGCAATCCTAGCACAGATTTGAAAGTTTAAAATCCACCAGGACATCTTCTAGAATCTAGACTTCTGTTTTTTCTACCACCAGCTGTAGTGTCTAGTTAGTCAGTGTGCTGTGCAGCTGAGCTGAGCTGAGCTGAGCTGCGTGTGAGGAAGGGTGATTGTAGCTAGTTCTTTAGTTTCAGCAGACTGAGCATTGAGCATGGGCAGTGGCCTTGGGAAGCAACACAATTACACGACACTCACCTGCTGCTGCTGGTTCTAGAAGTTGCCTCTTCTCGTCTTTTCACCTCTTCGTCTGTGTGTGTGTGTGTGCAGTGAGTGCATGCCTTTTGCCTTGCTGGAAAGAAATGCTTCTCTGGTCCACCACCACATATCTGCTCAAGGACACAGAGGCCCAAGGCAGAGGTGGTGGTGGCACCAGTGTGAGTGCATGTGTGCTGGTGGTGTTTGCCACCACAGGTGTTTTGTGTGTGTATGTGTGCGCTGCTAGGTAGGAGGGGGGAGGGAGGCAGGGAGGGAGGCAGGGAGGCAGGGGGGAGGAAAGGGGAGGGGGAGAGGGATGTAGAGGGGATTGAAGGGGGGAGGGTCCGGCTCAGAGTTGGTCAGCCACATATTTGTGCACACACGTGCTCACGTGTGTGCTTCGGTGGGAGAGACCAGACTCTCATCATCTGCCAGACCGGGGTTGGGGGCAGGTGAGGCGGTGGTGGGCTGGAAGGGAGGGAGGATGGAAGGTGGTGAAGAGGAAGGGGAGAGGATGAGAGGGGAAGGATGGAGGGAGGCATGGGGGGGAGGAAAAAAACATGTAGACAGACACACACCACACTACACACAGAAAGCATCCACACACAGAGACAGTGCTAGGCATCCATTCACACAGACAGACAGACAGACAGACACACAACAGGAAGAGACAGACTGAGCCTGCACCACACACACACACACAGACCCAATTCCCCCCCTGCACAGTTATCAATCAATATGTTGTGTTGGCAGCCAGTTCATTGCTATTCTGATGGTTTGGGGTTTTTTGCCATCAGCCAACATCAACAGTGACCACAATCAAGATGAACATAAGATGATAATAATTCATTCGTTTCATTTCAAAAAATCACCCAATCATTTTCTCCATGTAAACCAAGCCCCCCACACATGATTTCTGGTGACATTTTCAATAAAATCAATTCATTTGGCATTCATCATTTTGTTCTCCCTTTGTCACCTTTTTTTCTTTCTTTTGCATAATTTTGAGGCTTGATTTTGACATGGGGTTTTTAAAGAAAAAATTATTTACATGTTTATTTACTAGTATTTACATATCTACACTGCATTTTTGAACGTATACCCGCCGCTGCCGCTAAGTCTAGTACTCCGTGGGCTGTGCTACTTTGGGGGGGGGTGTGCCGTGCCCACGCCAGGTCCCCAAATGCTGACAGGTGGATAGATAAAGGGCCTGTGCTGGTCAGCATTGGGTTTCTTTTTAGGTGGGCGTGGGCATTGTAAACATCTGGCCAGTCGCAGCACTACAACTACTACTACAACTGCATCTCTGTGTGGGCACACTACACGCTGCGACTGGCTGGCACGGCTCAGCATCTGTCACGTCAGCTCAGCTAGAGGTGGAAGGGGGGAGGGTAGGGATAAGCAGAGGTCGAGCCAGGCAGGTGACCAACCATGGGGCAACCCACGGTAATCACTCGCCCGTCTCAAACTGCAGCTTGGGGTAGCCCAACAGGGGGAGGTTCACCTTAAGGAAGACCAGCTGCTCCACCAGACCAGGGTCCAAGCGGGAGCGAGAGGGTGTCACCACGTCCCCGGCACGTGAAAACACCCGCTCGCTCTGGACACTGGTTGGGGGGCAGGAGAGGAGGCGCACAGCCACCACCGCCAGGTCCGGCCAGACTTGGCGGCGGCTCGCCCAGAACTGTGCGCAGTCCACACCGTCTCCCTCCACAGGCTCCTCCAAGTACTGCGCAATGCATTGCTCAGCACCGGAGGGGGGCCTGGCAGGTCGAGCCTCCCGCATACCAGGCATGGCGCCATAGCAGAACCGCTGAAACCACTGGGCGGATCTCGAGTCGGTAGCAAATGGCTGCTGCGATGGCGCCGCCTGGGATGCCGCGCTGCTGGACTGGGAAGAGGGAGGGGAAGGGGAAGCTGACGCCGGCTGGCCGCCCATGCTGCTGCTGGGTGCGGGTTGGGCCACGAGGGCTGCCCCCGCACCACTACCAACACCCTGGTCTCTGCGGGCCCTAGCGGCCTCCTCCTCCCTAACCTTCTCGACCAGGATGCCCTTCCACCTGGGCAAGTCGTCGGCACTCACGGCATTGCCCTTGAGGGCTGGGTGACAGAGACAAGCGAGGACATACTCCTCCCTGTCTCCCAGCACATCAACGAGCCGCTTGTCAACCCCAGACCTCAGCCTCCCAGCCAGAGCACGACCCTCTGGCGTGGTCAGAGAGATATGGAGTCCACCCATCAGCTTCTCGAGACCAACAGCTGTGGGCAGCGCCTGGCTCAAGGGAGTGGTGTCGCCACACAAGCCCTTCGTGGCAAGCTGGAAGGGCTCGAGTGCCGACACCGCCTCGGACATCTGCTTCCACTCTGCGTTCGAGAAGTCGCAGACATCCAAGGACTCGTCCCTCGCCAGGGCGACAAGGGCTCTCTCCTGCTCCAACAGGCGCTGGAACAGGAGGAAGGTGGAGTTCCACCGCGTCTCCACATCCGTAGGGATGAGATGGCGAGGAAGGCCAAGGTCATCCTGCTTCTGGCGAAGCAGTCTCCTGGACTTCTCGCTGCGGTGGAAGTGGGCGGCCAGCTTGCGGGACTTATCCACAAGCGTGGCCGTGGCAGCAACAGCAGCTGCGATGGGGCGGGCCCCCTTCTCCTGGGACGCCTTCAGCTCCTTAAGGCCAAGGGCGTCCCTGACGGTCAGATGGAGCGTGTGTGCCATACACCGTATGTTCACACAGTCCATGACTGTCTCGACAGCGGCGGTAACGTTGGCTCCATTGTCGGTGACAATGAAGCTGCGGGAGAGGTGTGGACACCCGCCAATCCACTCCTCTATCTGGCAGTCGAGTACGGCCGCCACCTCCTCCGCGGTGTGCCTCGTGTCCATCGTCTCCACGTGCAGGACGGCCCACCTGTGCCGTAGTGCAGCGGGAGCCGCGCCGGACCCGGAAGCATCGCCCGCGGAGGTCCCCTCACTCTCCGGTCCCCACCAGTGGGCAGTGAGGGCCAGGAAAGAAGCGTGCATCCCACTGACACTGGTCCAGAGGTCAGTCGTGAAATGCACGCTTGTCCCGGCCGGAGCTGCACGCAGCTCGGCCGACACGAGCTCCCTGCACCGGCGGTACAGGGAGGGGACCACGTTCCGGCTGAACGTCGTCCTTGAGGGGATGACGTATTCGGGAGCCAGGTATTGGAGAATCCGGCGGAAGCCGTTGTTCTCGACCACCTGAAACGGCTGGTCATCGGTGGAAATCATCTCCCCTATGAGGCGGGTGAGGTGATGATGGTCCACGCGAACAATACGCTGGCTGCCCGAGGACTGCGTCCACCGCTGGACGGGCAGTGTAGCCTGCCTGCTGGCTGGCACACTGCCGCTGCCCGCCCTAGTGGCAGATGCACAAGGCGCACTAGCGCTGCCAGCCTGTCCCCTGAGACCTGGGTGGTGACGCTCTAGGTGTCTCCACATAGGCGTCGTACCCAGGTGCGCAGGGTCCCTTCCACAGCTGACAAGCATCCTGCAGTGGACACAGCGGGCGTGGAATGGGTCATCTTGAGGGACCTCAAAATGCACCCATGCACCACTGCCCTTGGCCTCCTGCGCCCTGGGCGCCGTCCTAGGCCGTTTCTCGCAGGGTGGCTGCAGACCTAGGGGGGGGGCGGCCGCCGCTGCCTGCCCACTGCTGCCACCCAACCCGCCCCTTCCGCCCTCCACAGCGGAGGAAGGGCCCGGCTCAACTGGCATCGGAGAGGCAGGCCTCTCCTCCACCACCTCGCCAGACCGCTCCCCACCAGAGTGTCGGGCTTCACGAGGGGGGGCCCCACTGAGCGGCGAAAGGATAGGGGGAAGGGGCCCCAGAGGGAGGGAGAACCTGGCTGCATCGCTGCCAGCCGCACGGTCCTCACCGCCCTCTACCTGCTCTTCCAACTCCACAGTCTCCTCCACCTCAACAACTGGCGGTAGCTCAGCAGCACCTGGTGCCGCCGGCGAGGAGGGACCCGCCACAGCCCTAACAGTGCCTCTGCCTCTGCCGCGATTGGCGGCAGCAGGCGTGGGGAACTGAATCCTGCGCACCAAAGATGGGGCCGGAGCAAAGAATTCTCCAATGGGGAGAACTGGGGTGTCCTCAGGCTCCCCGCGTCCTCTCCCTCCCCGTGCCGCAGGCGCACCCCGCACCTGGCCTCTCCCACCTCTGCCTGCCAGCCTTGAGCGAGCCCTGCCCGCCACACGGCGCTCAGACATGCTGCTAGGTCAGAAGGAGGGAGACTTTAGGAGGAAGGCCAGACAGGTTCAGAAAAATAATTTGGAGGGGCTTAGGGGCCAAAAAAAAGGCAGCTGATTTGGAGGCGGCGGGGGGGAAGTTTGTTTTCAAAAAAGGAAGCCAATTGGGGGGAAAGGAAGACTTTTTGATATGGGGGGGGAAGCCAATCGAAGTGAGGGGGAGGGTGTCCTTTTTGAATTTGGGAGTCAACCACCAAGCCAATTGGGGAGATGGGTCTGGGAGGGGTTTTTTTTTAGAAAAATAGGGGGTTAAAGGGTGGAACCCCGGTGTGGGAGGGTGGCACGGGCAGTTTGGTGGAGTAGTTGTGGTGTGGGTGGCAAGTTTTTAGCTTTTTGGGGGGGGGAGAGTGGATGGGGGGAGGGCACAGCACCTACCGGGGGTGGGGGAGGGATGCAGTCAACGCTTGGGAACCTGCAGATCAAAGGAGGAAACCCTTATTTAGTGAACTGGAACACAAAGTGTGGGTTCTGGGGGGTGGTTCTCAAGTAATGCTCCTGTGGGGGGAGCATCAAACTCAATGCAGCCTATTTAGTGACTCTAAATTGCACACAACCAAAACCAGAACCCAGTCACACCAACACAGAGGTTGAACCCACCCACTCTGTGACTCTGCCTGCCCAATGCCATGGCAAGCAAGCAGCAGCAAACACTTGATGGCAGCCTCATGGATTGAACATCATGATCATCATCATACGTGTGTATTGGCCCAGCATGTAGTGGCAGCATCAGAGCCCAGCCAGGACCCCACTCAGACTGCCCCAGAGGCAAGGAAGCACTCTGGCATGGCATTGGCCCAGCATGTAGTGGCAGCATCAGAGCCCAGCCAGGACCCCACTCAGACTGCCCCAGAGGCAAGGAAGCACTCTGGCGTGGCATTGGCCCAGCATGTAGTGGCAGCATCGCATCAGAACCCTGGACCCCACTCAGACTGCCCCAGAGGCAAGGAAGCACTCTGGAAGGCACCTGTTCAAAAACCACCTGCAAGACGCATGCAATGCAACGCAACACACAGCAGCAATTTCTTTATTGGGCATGGGCATGAAGACACAAGTTTTACAACAGTACATCTCCTCTCCAAGGTTCCCTCCCTCCTCCCCACACCCAAATGCATTTCAGAATAGGGGTGTCCCTATTTAAAACCGCCAGCTAGGGAGAGAAAGGGGCAACAAAAGGTGCACAATCGCACACGCACTAACCCCTCTTCTTCCGGTCCTTCTCCTGCCGCTCACTGCTGGTCACGGATTCGCCGCCGCCAGCCAGCCACCCTGGGCTGAGACACAGCAGGGCGGCCGCATGAGGCACACAGGCAACCGGGGTAGTTCAACAACGATGGAGGGGCAGAAGTGAGGAGACAACACTATTTGTGTCGCTCAACTCACCCCCAAGCAGAGACAAAATCAACCAAAAACTATAAAAAGAAAAAAAAAACCGATGGCAGCCGCCAGGTGGGTAGGCTACTGTGTGCGGCTGCAGCTGTGGGAGAGGAGGTGGAAAGTGAAGGGGAGCAGAGAGAGAAAAGACTAAGAGAGAG
The DNA here is from genome assembly GCF_027244095.1 of Hemicordylus capensis. NCBI lineage: Eukaryota > Metazoa > Chordata > Lepidosauria > Squamata > Cordylidae > Hemicordylus > Hemicordylus capensis. The sequence continues at coordinate 261,826,960 of NC_069659.1, forward strand.
AGAAAAGAGAGGGGGGGCAGGGACAAAGAGAAAGAGAGGAGAGAGAGAGAAAAGAAAGAGAGAGAGAGGAGAAAGAGAGATGATAGAGAGAAAGAGGAGAGAGGAGAAGCGCAGCGCAGCAGGGAGGGGGGATTCAGGTGTGGGGGGAGGACACAGCAGTAGCAGCGGTCCAAAGAGGTGGGGGGAGCAGAGAGGGTGTGTGTGGTTGGGGCTAGTGTGTGGCAGGGGGCCTGGGGTAAGTGGAGAGAGTCAGGGGCAAGGAGGAAAAGAGGTGGGGTGGGGGGAGCAGAGAGGGTGTGTGTGGTTGGGGGCTAGTGTGTGGCAGGGGGCCTGGGGTAAGTGGAGAGAGTCGGGGGCAAGGAGGAAAAGAGGTGGGGTGGGGGGAGCAGAGAGGGTGTGTGTGGTTGGGGCTAGTGTGTGGCAGGGGGCCTGGGGTAAGTGGAGAGAGTCGGGGGCAAGGAGGAAAAGAGGTGGGGTGGGGGGAGCAGAGAGGGTGTGTGTGGTTGGGGGCTAGTGTGTGGCAGGGGGCCTGGGGTAAGTGGAGAGAGTCGGGGGCAAGGAGGAAAAGAGGTGGGGTGGGGGGAGCAGAGAGGGTGTGTGTGGTTGGGGGCTAGTGTGTGGCAGGGGGCCTGGGGTAAGTGGAGAGAGTCGGGGGCAAGGAGGAAAAGAGGTGGGGTGGGGGGAGCAGAGAGGGTGTGTGTGGTTGGGGCTAGTGTGTGGCAGGGGGCCTGGGGTAAGTGGAGAGAGTCGGGGGCAAGGAGGAAAAGAGGTGGGGTGGGGGGAGCAGAGAGGGTGTGTGTGGTTGGGGGCTAGTGTGTGGCAGGGGGCCTGGGGTAAGTGGAGAGAGTCGGGGGCAAGGAGGAAAAGAGGTGGGGTGGGGGGAGCAGAGAGGGTGTGTGTGGTTGGGGGCTAGTGTGTGGCAGGGGGCCTGGGGTAAGTGGAGAGAGTCGGGGGCAAGGAGGAAAAGAGGTGGGGTGGGGGGAGCAGAGAGGGTGTGTGTGGTTGGGGGCTAGTGTGTGGCAGGGGGCCTGGGGTAAGTGGAGAGAGTCGGGGGCAAGGAGGAAAAGAGGTGGGGTGGGGGGAGCAGAGAGGGTGTGTGTGGTTGGGGGCTAGTGTGTGGCAGGGGGCCTGGGGTAAGTGGAGAGAGTCGGGGGCAAGGAGGAAAAGAGGTGGGGTGGGGGGAGCAGAGAGGGTGTGTGTGGTTGGGGGCTAGTGTGTGGCAGGGGGCCTGGGGTAAGTGGAGAGAGTCGGGGGCAAGGAGGAAAAGAGGTGGGGTGGGGGGAGCAGAGAGGGTGTGTGTGGTTGGGGCTAGTGTGTGGCAGGGGGCCTGGGGTAAGTGGAGAGAGTCGGGGGCAAGGAGAAAAAGAGGTGGGGTGGGGGGAGCAGAGAGGGTGTGTGTGGTTGGGGCTAGTGTGTGGCAGGGGGCCTGGGGTAAGTTGAGAGAGTCGGGGGCAAGGAGGAAAAGAGGTGGGGTGGGGGGAGCAGAGAGGGTGTGTGTGGTTGGGGCTAGTGTGTGGCAGGGGGCCTGGGGTAAGTGGAGAGAGTCGGGGGCAAGGAGGAAAAGAGGTGGGGTGGGGGGAGCAGAGAGGGTGTGTGTGGTTGGGGGCTAGTGTGTGGCAGAGGGGTGTTGGGGGGAAGGGGAGGGGGCAACAACAAACAGCAAAGGAGAAACTGGAACAACTCGGGCAGCAGCAGCGATTAGGCTGGATGGGGTGGTTGGGGGAGGAGCTGGGCCTGGGCTAGGGTCTGGGAGGAGGGAGGGTGGGGGGGGCAGGCAGGGGGGGGAGGAGGAGGAGGAGGGTAGCAAAATATATAAAGCAATATATATCAAGAGAACACAAGCCAGAAGTTTAAAAAAAAATGAAAAGAAAGACTATAACCAGCAGAAAAAACTTGGGGGTGGGGGTGTGGGGAGGGGGAACCAAACACAGACTCTGAGGGGGGCCACTAAGTGAACAGAGACAATGAAACCACAATTGCTGCAAATTAATAATAGCAAATGAATAAGTGGAACCAAGCAAAGAAAACTGGACTCTGTTTGGCAGCAGCAAACTTGGGAGAAGGCTGGATGGGGTGGGGTTGGGGTGGGGTGTGGTTGGACTTGGAGGGGCAAGTTTGGAGCAGGGAACCAAAACTGATTATATGGGACAACAAGAAACAACAACAGAATCCTCTGGGGGTGGGGGGGGGAGGGATTCAGGGAACCAACTCGCAGGGCAGCAGCAGTCAGCAGAAACAAACAAAATGGTACAATTTAAGCAAAACCAGCAAGCAATATATAAATGAAACCAATGGAATGCAATGTGAAAATCAAAAAGTTGGACAAAAACAAGGCAGGACAAAGAGCAATAATTAATGGAAGAAGATTTAAAGCAATGAGGATGCAGTGGGTGGGAGTGCGGAGGGGGAGGGTAGGCCCAAAGGATGAGAAGGGAAAGGGGGGGAGGGGGGGGAGAAAAGCAGACAGACAAGGAACAGGGAAAATTGGGGGAAATTAAGAAGAAAGTAAAGTGAAGTAACACACAGTATACAGACAAGAGACAGACAGACAGAGAGAGGAGACACACAGAGAGTCACAAAGGGCAGGTGGACAAAGGATTAGACAGAGCACACACAGAGAGACACAGGACACAGTCAGGACTCACAGAGACACCAGAGCAGCCAGCAAAGGGCAAGCAGGTCTCAGAGATGATCCCACAACTGCAGCCAAGAGAAGTTTCCAGAGAAGAGGCTTGGGTTTATATAGGTTTGAAATTCCCTCCTTTGGGAGCCCCCACCTTTGCACTCCCCCCACGGCCAACAGGGTGCCAGCTCTCAACAGTGCAACAGCCAAGCAGCCTACCAGACCAAAGGACTCATTCTGGCCAATCAAGGATCAATAGCGCAGCCAATACAATGCCTGGAAATAGCATCACAAAATGGATGCAAGGAGGAGCAAAAGTTTCGGGAAGGAGACACAAAATGGAGGACACACTTGGAACTTTAAAGAGACACTCCAGAGACTCAATTTCATTCCCGAACCGGTTCGGGAAACCCGAGCCGGTTCGGTACCGAACCGGCTCGAATTCGGTCCGGCTCGGTCCCCGGAAGGGCCCGATTCGGTCCGGGATCGAGCCGCCGGATCCGGACCGGTTCGGACGAACCGGTCCGGATCCGAACCGAACCGCACATCCCTAATAACCATGGCACCTATTCTCCATGATTTAAGCAGGGCCCTTTCCAAACTCTGCCTGGAGATTAGTTTCTTCCCTTTATTGACCTCCTGGTCATTTCCACAATGTTAACACTATAAGGTATTTGCTTGCAGGGCTGGCCTAAAACATTTTGAACTGGTGTGCTGTACTCATCAGGGTGCTGACAGAGGCATAACTAGGGAAAATGGCACCTAGGGCAAGCACTGAAATTGTGCCCCACCCCCCGTCCAAACATCTGACACTAACAGCCAGACATGGTTTAATTGTCTAGTGCCCAGAAAATACATTAAAAAAAACTACTTGGTTGGTTTGCTCACTGTAAGGTATTTATAATGTGCACTGAATTGTAAAACAGAGGCTGAGTATGCTGGGAGTTACAGGTTAACCGAGGCAGAGAGAGAATTAACAGAGACATTTGGCTTCTTCCATATTTTTTCCTTTATATTATTTTAGAAAACAACAATAAATACATGTGCTTAATATCAGGATGTTAGATGGAGATGAACATTGTCCAGGTAAACAGGTAATGATGTAATTAAAATTGCATGCATCATGGCAAAAGACCATACATATTTCAAAATTCAGCATAATAAAAGCTGAATTAATGGAGGCAAATAGACTGGTGGTGGTGGGTGGATTTCATGAAATCTACTGGCATTATTATTTCTTAAGCCACAGACTTGGGTTTGATGTTTAAACAGCAGCCCTCACACACTAACAGCAGCAATAGTTGGGCCAGGTCTGGGGGAAAACAGATGCTGTAGCATACTGAAGCTAAACAAGCACAGATCTGATCAGTTATCTCAAGGTGAAATGTCTGGGAGCCCTATCCAGCTGCAGGGTAACACATATTGAGTTCTTAATCATAAGAATGAATTATAAAGCATAAGAAAATACTGTCTTTTAAAAGTTATCATCTCGATTATCTCTCTGTCTCTGCTTTTTACTGTTGAATTTCTCCAGCACAATAGCAACAAAATGATACAGCAAAAAAGTTATCAATAAAGTCATGTAACTTTGACTTCAAACTAAACTATTGTTAGACTGACTCATCTTAAAAGGACACCTGAACTACTGTGGGAGAGGGAGGGACTGTGCAGTATTTAAGTTCTGATTCACTTTTCATTTTATTTCAGAACCACCTTGTGTGCCAACTTGAGCTCCTTGGAGGAACGGCATCATCATCATCATCATCATCATCATCATCATCATCATCATCATCATCATCATCTATTATTATGCTATTTACACACAGTCTACCAGATATTTTTTGACTGGATTTGGTACTTTAATTATCAGGCCCTTTCCAAGGGTCTAGGATAATTAAAGAAAAAATAAAGATCGCGTCATAGTATTTGTTCTGTCCCGAGTAGTGTGGCCTTCGGTAGTTGATGTGTTGTAATTTTATTGATGCCCAAGGTGTCAAGATGGTGTTAAATTCTTTTGGTACTTTTGGTACTGCACCAAGGGCACTAACAACTATTGGCACCACTATTGTTTTCTTTTTCCAGAGCCACTCAATTTTAATCTGAAGGTCTTTGTATTTAGTTATTTTCTCCAATTATTTTTCATCAACTCATCCATCCCCTGGAATTGCAATATCAATTATCAGAACCCGATTCTTCTTGATGACTGTCAGATCCAGCGTATTGTGTGCTAAATGCCTATCAGTTTGTATTCAAAAATCCCAAAGGACTTTTGCCTCCTCATTTTCTGTGATGTTCTCAATCAGATGATTCCACCAATTCTTGCTTGCTGGCAATTTGTAATTCTTGCAAAAGTTCCAGTGGATCATTGCAGCAACTTTATTGTGTCTTTCCTTATAATCAGTCTGCACGATTTTCTTACAACAACATACAAGGTGCTCAACCATCTAATCCGCTTCCTTGCATAACTGACACTTTCTGACTTTCTGGGTTCATCAATTTTTGCTTTTATAACATTTGTTCATAGTGATTGTTCCTGGACTGCAAAAATGAGACCTTCTTTCTTCAGTGTCCCCTTCTTTAACCACAGCCATGTTGTGCTATTGTTAACTTTCGATTGTATGTCATTAAAGAACTGACTGTGCAATGGTTTGTTGTGCCATTTTTCTCGTTGATTCCTCATCTGCTGTTTTTTGTATTTATTCTTTGAATCCTTTATTTTTAACAGTCCCATCTTACTCACTTCCTGTAGCATTTTTTCTTGGCTTTCATTGATGTATTCCACGGAAGTTGGTTTTTCTTCTTCAACAGAATGTCTGACTTGTAACATTCCACGTCCACCTTCATTTCTTGGCAGGTACAACCTATCAACTTCACTTCTTGGGTGAAGGGCATGGTCGATGTCATTAATTTCCTGGTTTTCCGCACTAGTGCATCCAATTCTGCTTGTGTCCAATCAACAATACCTGCTGTATATTGGATTACAGTAATTGCTCATGTGTTGATTGCTTTGATAGTATTACCACCATTAACTTTGGATTTCAGCATCTTTCTTACTTGCCTGATATATTTCTTACTAACTTTGGTCTTCACTTCAGCATGCTTGATCTTGTCACTTTGGAGAATGCCCAAATACTTATAACTTTCCTCAGGTGACAGACTCTTTATATTGTTTCTGTTTGGCATATCAATTCCTTCACTAGTTGTCATTTTCCCTTGATTTATTGCCAATATAGCACATTTGTCCAGTCCAAACTCCATTGCGATATCACAGCTATACATTCTAACCGTATCGAGTAATGACTCAATTTTGGATGGTGACTTGCCATAATGTTTTAGATCGTCTATATAAGGAAGGTGGGAAAGCTTAATGTTTTTGAAGTTTGGTATCCATGGTTTGTTTTGCAGAATTAGGGAGATTATAAAAAGTAAAGGCGACAATGGGTCTCCTTGAAATATTCCTCTCCAGATGTTAACTTCTCCCACTTCTTCTCCATTTACTAGCAAATGAGTCTTCCATGTTTTCATTGCCCTTTTTTTAAAAAACAAAGTTTTTAATGTTATCATTCACTCCAGCCATATCCAGGCATTTTAAAATCCAGTTATGTGGCAATGAGTCAAACACTTTCTTATAGTCAATCCAAGCTACATTTAGATTCGTCTTCCTTTGTTTACTATTTCCCAAAACCATTTTGTCAATAAGAAGCTGGTCTTTTATGCCTCTTGTTTTCCGACGGTTTCCCTTCTGTTCCATTGGTAACAAAATGTTCCTTTCTAGGTGGTCTTGCATGGCATCTGCTACAATTGCTGTCATGAGCTTGAACATTGTTGGAAGGCAAGTTATTGGCATATAGTTACTTGGTACTGTGCCTTTTTCATAGTCTTTCAGAAGAAGACAAGTCTTGCCAGTTGTTATCCATTCATCAAGTTCTCCACCTTTCAGTATATCATTCAGTTGCTTGGCTAATCTTTTATGTAAGCTGGTCAGATGTTTTAGCCAAAAACCATGTACTTCATCCATTTCTGGTGCTATCCAATTCTTAATCTTTTTTTGCTTGGATTTCAACCAGTTGGCGTGTTATTATCAAGTCATCTATTTTGATTCCATCCAATTGCTCTCAACTTTTAAAATCCATTCTGCATTCTTGTTGTAATCAACAGGGTTGTCCAAAATGTTTCTCCAAAACTTGAGGAGCTGTTCCCTGTCCGGTTGCACAATGCTATCCAATTTTTTCCCATTAACACTCTGATAAAATCAACGTAGATTTGAATATAAAGGAAATTTTGTTGATATTGCAGTACATGAGCACCATATCAGCTGATCTTCTTCGCTATTGCTGTAATTTGCTGTTTCACAATTTCAAGGGCTTCTTTGATTTTCCTGGTATCCAAGTGGTACTTCTTTACTAAGTATTCCTTGATCTTTTCATTCTTAAGCCTTTTCTCTTTCATGTACTTCAATTTGCTGTCATCTGCCCTTAAATTACTGATCTTACTTTCCAATCTAACCTTCCATTTTGGTTTTTCCTTTTGTTGTATCTTTGGCTTGTTAGGTTCATATCCAAGCTCTTGTGTGATCACTGCTGCTGCACTGTACATAAGCTGGTTTGTTTCCTGTAGTGTCTCAGTCTTAGTCTTGGCTACATCTTTGCTCAGGTCATTTAATGTTTGTGCCAGATCTTTTTTCGACACCAGCTTCAGTGAAGGCAGTCTTTTATGCTCTTTTCTTCCTTTCATATGTTCAACAATTTTTCCTTTCAGTTCTTTTTGCATCTCAGTTAGCTGATGATCTTGAGAATTGGGCACAATCAACAGAGGTGTTTAATTTCTTTCTTTGTAATTTTATTTTTTAATAATAATAATAAGAATAATAATAATAAGAATAATAATAATAAGAAGAAGAAGAAGCAGCAGCAGCAGCAGCAAAAAATACAAGCTACCTGTAGCCAAAAATTGGTGGGACCGTAAAATTGAAAAAGTTGAAGAAAATGAAGATGTAAAAATATTATAGGACTTCCGACTACAAACAGACAAACATCTGCCACACAATACACCAGATATAACTGTAGTTGAGAAGAAAGAAAAACAAGTCAAAATAATCGACATAGCAATACCAGGGGATAGCAGAATAGAAGAAAAAGAAATAGAAAAAATCACAAAATACAAAGATCTACAAATTGAAATTGAAAGGTTGTGGCAGAAAAAGACCAGAATAATCCCAGTGGTAATTGGTGCCCTGGGTGCAGTTCCAAAAGACCTTGAAGAGCACCTCAGCACCAAAGGGGTCACAGAAATCACCATCAGCCAATTACAAAAATCAGCTTTACTGGGAACAGCCTATATTCTGCGACGATATCTATAACAATTGACAATAAAATTCTGGCATCCCAGGTCCTTGGGAAGGACTCGATGTCTGGATAAAACAAACCAGTCAATAACACCTGTCTGACTGTGTAAACAAGATAATAATAAATAAACTTTATTTGTTAGCTGTCTCATAACAAATTGTTCTATGGGCAGCTCACAACAGAGGATTAAAACATTAATTATTATTAATTTGACTTCTATACCGCCCTTCCAAAAATGGCCCAGGGAGGTTTACACAGAGAAATAATAAATAAATAAGATGGATCCCTGTCTCCAAAGGGCTCACATTCTAAAAAGAAACACAAGATAGACACCAGCAACAGTCACCGGAGGTACTGTGCTGGGGGTGGATAGGGCCAGTTACTCCCCGCTGAGAAATAAAGAGAATCACCACAGTAAAAGATGCCTCTTTGCTCAGTTAGCAGGGGAGTACAGTCTACATACAGTCTAACATACAGTCTAACCACACTGTAGAACACATTGGAAAACATTTCGTTATGACAGATGAAGGTGAGAAAATGTTCACAACTGGAACTTTGGTTTTTAAAAATGGTGTCAGAACTGTGGCAATGTTGTCTTGTTCCAATGCAGAACTTGATTGGGTATATTCAGCTTACATGTTAACAACATCACAACAGCATGATGTGTAAAACTATGTGCTCTTTTTCTCTCTTGTTTTTTTGTGCCTGGTGCTGAACCAGCTTGCTGTCTGAAAGCAGCCAGCAACAGATGTTGCCATCTGTAGCCAGCAACAGATTGTCTATAAAACCATCTTGGCTATTCTTCAGATTCCTGTCTAGAGAGAGAAACATACTTTTTTATAACTTTAAATGATTTGTATTCCCACAGGCCTGTGCCCAGTGTCCCACCAGCTCAAGGCAGCCAACCAGCCATACTTAGGCTCCTTAGTATTTGACAAACCTCCTGGTTTCCAAACTGAGGCAGGCAGCAGAAATCAGAGATGAACCATCCTTGGCTTGATCGGTCAAAGTTCCATTGGTGTGATATTTCCTTTTGTCTCTTTTTTCCTGCCCCTCCATATGGTGCCATGATTGCTTTTAAGCCCAAACAAGTCCATTCCTCTGTATGTTTGCCAGATGACTATTTAGTGATATGCAAGTTTCATCCTGATCTCTCCAAGGGTGTTTTGATTGGCCAGGAAACACAAATTTTGAGTGCTTGATCAGTCTGACTGCTCTTAAATTCCATGTATGTCTGGAATGTGCTCTTTAAAATTATTATAATAAATTAATGGCAATAAATTCATACTGAAGCAGAGTTTCCAAACTCGGAAATGAAGTCTTGTGATAACCTTGTGTACTTATGCATAAAATATGTCTCTCAACATACTAAACTTCTTTTTTTAGCTATTCATCACTCTGACATCACCATGCAACCAGATTATTTCCATAATATCCAAGCAGTATGCTACTTCCCTTCAATGTGCTTATGCTCCTACTAGAATACCAAACAGGTATGAGTACAGACATTTTTGTAGGGGTGCAGAATAACAGTACCCTAATGCAAACAACTGGGGAATACACCAGAGACTGGTAAGATTATTAAATGAAGAAAGTAGTTTTGCTGTTGTGCTAGTAATGTGTAATGCAAACTATTGTGACACTACAAAATAGTACCGTGAGAGTATGAGCATATTGACTGACTTCCAGGCGAAAGTCTCATTGAAATTAATGGGACAAAATAGTATGACAAACTTCTTTCAGTTTCAATGGGACTACTCATCAGTAATATAATCTGGCTATCAGTCTCTCTCTATAGTATATATGTTCAACAAAAGTTCATAAAACACGTGGAAGCCTTTATCGATCTCCCATCAAATGTTGTCTGACAATATAAATGGCATCAACCTTAGCCTGTGTAACACTACTTGCATTCCATCTTAAGACTGCAGAATTTTGGATTCTGTCATCATACCTAGCAACTGTTCATAGTCTCCTAAAGAGGATACCCAATCCTATTAGAGAAATTTTCCTTGGAGACTTATCACCCCCCTTGCTATCAGAAATTAAGCTCAAAGAATTTCCCTTCAGTGGAAATTATCAGTCAACACTCAGGTGGTCTCGGGATTGACACACGTTGCTGGTCACATGCTTGATCTAGTCTTTCACTCTGATCAGGGTAGTGTTCCATGGGTGGGGACTTCTGTGATTTCCACATTGTCATGCACGGACCACCAGCTGGTTAAGCTTAGACTCACATTCACTTCCCATCTTTGCAGGGCTGAAGGGCCTATTAGGATGGTACGCCCACAAAGGTTATTGGATCCAGTAGGATTCTAAGAAGCCTTGGAGGGATTTAGTGTTGGCTCTGCCGGCAATCCTGTTGATGCTCTGGTGGAGAACTGGAAGAGCAAACTCACAGGGGCATTACACATGATCACTCCTAAGCGTCCTCTATGACCCACAAAACTGGCCCCATGGTATACAGAAGAACTACGGGGGCTGAAGTAGCAAGGTAGATGACTGCAGTGCAAGTGGAGAAAGATTCAACTCGAATCTGACAGATTGCAACATAGAGTACATTTGAAGATGTATGCTCAGGCAATACGTGTGGCAAAGAAGTGATTCTATTCTGCCCGTATTGCTGAGAGTTCACATCCAGCAGAGTTGTTCAGGGTTGTGAGAGGGCTAGTATGTGTCCCTCCTCCTTTGAATCAGAATTTAGAACCACCGATTACCCGCTGTGACATTTTAAATGAATTCTTTGTGGGGGAAATATCTCGTATTCTGGCCGACTTGGACTCCAAAATTACTTCAGTGTCTGATGTGGAGGTGTCCAGTGACTCCTCTTGTGTGGTTAGGTTGGATTAGTTCCAGTTTGTGACTCCTGAGGATGTGGATGAGCTACTTGGAGCAGTACAGCCTACCACCTGTTCTCTTGACCCTTGCCCAACATTGCTTATACTATCTGGCAGGAGGGTTGCTTTAGAAGGATTGGTAGAGATCATAAATGCTTCTCTGAGGGAGGGCAGGATGCCTCCTTGTCTTAAGGAGGCAATTATTAGACCACTTCTGAAGAAGCCTACCTTGGATCCCTCAGAGTTGAGTATCTATAGGCCTGTCTCCAACCTTCTGTGGCTGGGCAAGGTAATTGAGAGGGTGGTGGCTGCCCAGCTCCAGAAAGTCTTGGAGGAAACTAGGAAAATCTAGACCCATTTCAGACTGGCTTTCGGGTGGGCTATGGGGTGGAGACTGCCTTGGTCGGCCTGATGGATGATCTCCAATTGGAAATTGAAAGAGGAAGTGTGACTCTTGATACTATGATAGTATCTTTCTGGAGTGTCTGAGGGGGTTGGGAGTGGGGGGCACTGCTTTGCAGTAGGTTCACTCCTACCTTTCAGGCAGGTTCCAGGTGGTGTCCCTTGGTTGCTGCTGTTCTTCAAAATCTGAACTTTTGCATGGTGTCCCTTAGGGCTCCATATTGTCTCCAATCTTGTTTAACATCTACATGAAACTGCTGGGAGAGATCATCAGGAGATTTGGTACAGGGTGCTATCAGTATGCTGAAGACACCCAAATCTACTTCTCCATGTCAACACCATTGGGAAAAGACATAAACTCCTGAAATGCCTGCCTGGAGGCAGTGATGACTTAATCCAGATAAGATGGAGGTACTCATTGTACGGGGTCGAAACTCAGGAGATTAGTTTGATTTGCCTGTTCTGGATGGGGTCCTGGAAGGAACAGGTATGAAGAGGAGAGCTGGTCTGTGGTAGCAAGCATGACTTGTCCCCATAGCTAAGCAGGGTCTGCCCTGGTTGCATCTGAATGGGAGACCTGATGTGTGAGCACTGCAAGATATTCCCCTCAGGGGATGAAGCCACTCTGGTAAGAGCAGAAGATTTCAAGTTCCCTCCCTGGCTTCTCCAAGATAGGGCTGAGAGAGATTCCTGCCTGCAACCTTGGAGAAGCCGCTGCCAGTCTGTGAAGACAATACTGAGCTCGATAGACCAATGGTCTGACTCAGTATATGGCCGTTTCCTATGTTCCTATGAAGTCTGGGGGTGCTTCTGGATCCAAGCCTCTTCCTGGTGTCCCAAGTTGAGGCAGTGACTAGAAGTGCATACTATCAGCTACGGCTGATATGCCAGCTGCATCCCTTTCTTCAGATAAATCACCTCAGAACAGAGGTACATATGCTGGTAACCTCCAGACTGGATTACTGCAATGTGCTCTATGTGGGGCTGCCTTTGTGTGTAGTTCAGAAACTACAGCTGGTTCGGAAGGCGGCAGCCAGGTTGGCTTCTGGGTCATCTTGGAGAGGCCATATTATTCCTGGATTGAAAGAGCTACATTGGCTGATGATAAATTTCTAGGCAAATACAAGGTGCTGATCACAACCTATAAAGCCCTAAACAGCATGGGCCCTGAGTATTTAAGAGAATGTCTCCTTCGCCATGAACCCCACCGCCGATTGAGGTCATCAGGAGAGGTTCATCTGCAGTTGCCACCGGCTCATCTGGTGGCTACTTGAGGACAGGCCTTCTCTGCTGCTGCCTCAAAGCTTTGGAATGCACTCCCTGCCGAAATAAGAGCCTCCCCGTCTCTTATAATTTTTAAAAAATCTTTCAAGACACATCTGTTCACCCAGGCTTTTAATAAAATACTTTTTTGAAAGTTTTAGCACTGTTTTAAGATATCAATTTGAAATTTTAAATTGTAATATTTTAACTTTTTGCTGTGATTTATTTTAATCAATGTTTTCATTTTTATTGTCATTTATTTGTTTTAACTAATGTTTTAACTTTTCTGTTTTTTGTTGTAAACCGCTCAGAGACATGAGTTTTGGGTGGTATTAACATATGTTAAATAAATAATTAATAATAATAATAATAATAATTATTATTATTATTATTCATAGGGACACCATACAAGCCATAAACACCTGGGCTATACCTGTTATCAGATACACTGCAGGAATAATAGACTGGACCCAGGCAGAACTAGAGATGCTAGATCGTAAGACCAGGAAAATCATGACCATCAATCATGCTCTGCACCCCCGCAGTGATGTCGATAGGCTCTACCTCCCTCGCAGCTCAGGTGGAAGAGGAATGCTGCAAGTCCATCAAACAGTAGAGGAGGAGAAAAGAGGCCTTGAAGAATATATAAAGGACAGTGAAGAAGATGCACTTCAAATGGTCAAGAACGAGAAACTATTCAACACCAATGAAAGAAAGCAGGCCTACAAGAAAGAACAAGTCAAGAACTGAGCAGAAAAATGGAGAAATAAGCCCCTGCAAGGTCAATATTTACACAATATAAGTGGAAAATCAGACATCACCAAGACCTGGCAATGGCTTAAGAATGGCAACTTGAAGAAAGAAACAGAGGGTTTAATACTGGCTGCACAAGAACAGGCACTAAGAACAAATGCAATAAGAGCCAAAGTAGAAAAATCCACAACAAACAGCAAGTGCTGCCTTTGTAAAGAAGCAGATGAAACAGTGGACCACCGGATCAGCTGTTGTAAGAAGATCGCACAGACTGACTACAAACAAAGGCATGACAAGGTAGCAGGGATGATACACTGGAATATCTGCAAAAAATACAAGCTACCTGTAGCCAAGAATTGGTGGGACCATAAAATTGAAAAAGTTGAAGAAAATGAAGATGTAAAAATATTATGGGACTTCCGGCTACAAACAGACAAACATCTGCCACACAATACACCAGATATAACTGTAGTTGAGAAGAAAGAAAAACAAGTCAAAATAATCGACATAGCAATACCAGGGGATAGCAGAATAGAAGAAAAAGAAATAGAAAAAATTACAAAATACAAAGACCTACAAATTGAAATTGAAAGGCTGTGGCAGAAAAAGACCGAAATAATCCCAGTGGTAATTGGCGCCCTGGGTGCAGTTCCAAAAGACCTTGAAGAGCACCTCAACAGCAAAGGGGTCACAGAAATCACCATCAGCCAATTACAAAAATCAGCTTTACTGGGAACAGCCTATATTCTGCGACGATATCTATAACAATTGACAATAAAATTCTGGCATCCCAGGTCCTTGGGAAGGACTCGATGTCTGGATAAAACAAACCAGTCAATAACACCTGTCTGACTGTGTAAACAAGAAATAATAATAATAAAGGTTACACTTAAGGCACACAGTGCTGTGATCAATAGATTCACCAGACAGGATACAGAATGGAACTTGTAACATTCAGCAATCACATTCAAAGCAGGGTTGAAATGATCATCTAAGGCTTGAAGAGCAGCTTCATAAGAATTGGCATCCACTTCTAGGTTGGTAGGAAAGAGCAAATTATTATATATTATTTGGCCTTAAGGGCCCAGGTAATGAAGCAATATAGCCTTCTGCTTTGCTAAAGACTATACAGGGGTCTGAATAGTGATGAGGTAATTTTAGAAACAGGACTTTCATTCTTCCATTCTTTCCAGGGAAGAGGAGTTTCTGCTGAGGTGGACAAGAACAAAGGTGGTGGTGGGATCTGAGCCATTCTGCAGTGGGCATCCAATGAACAACAGAATCCAGGATTGATAAGGAGAAAGTACCTCCAAGGGTTGTGCAAGTCAACAGCAGCAATAGTAGCATGCCGTAGTTCAGGAATGCAGGTCCAGTAATGCAATAAAATGAATTTGGAGGAACATTCCCAAGCTTTGCAGGCTCATATGCTTACCTTGTTAAAAATATCATTGCCAAATGTTTTATAGCGGCTTCCTTCACAAACACAAAGTAATATTATGTTGATTTAATGAAGAGTTTATTCAGAAAGAACTCTATTTTCTTGTTCTCCTTTTCCTCCCTTTCTCTTTCTCACTCCACCTCCCCACTTCCTGATTCCGAAGACAGTTTGCTCATTATTAAATGGTTGATAAACAGTACTGTCCTATGTTCACACAGAAATAAGGTCCATTTGGTCCAGTAGTACTTACTTGAAAGAGTGTTGATCATGAGCACTGATTGTTTCAATTGATCTCCTGACGTTAAAAGTCCTATTCATACATTATGTTGAACACTTGTACAGTGAGTGTACAGTGTACAGAGATACATAACTCTACACAGATACAGTTATTTACATGCTATGTTGAATGTGGGTAAGGCAGTATATGTCCTATATATACCCTGCATCTGGGAGATTTGTATCCAGGTTCACTTTTAAAAGGAATGCAAGTACAGTCATTCACACAGACACATGTCCCAGTGTACAGACATCTTTACACTCATACAACATCATATGTATGTTGGACTAAAGTGTTGACTGAATCAGCTATTAGCAAATGTGCAGTGAGTGAGATTTTCAATAAATATTCTCCTAGGATGGTGAGGGGGGCAATTCTTATGCTAGTCTGTGTCTGTTGACAAAGCTCAAACACAACCTATTCACTGTGTATAGATTTAACATGGGTTCAGTAGACTGAACTGATGAGCAAACAGATGTCATGGGAGCGATGTAGTTTTTTTAGCTATGTAGTTATTTCTCAGGTTGAAGCATAGCTAACTTTAAAGAGATTGCAAAGAAAGTGCCTTTGTTACACTCTGGTTGGAGAAAGAGCAGGGCTGGCCAAATATTGAAAAGGAACTGCTGTTTTAAAGGTGAAATGTGGAATCTTCCCTGCCCACATAGGAACAGAAACCTCATAAATAGTTAATGTAGCCTTGGGAGGCTGGTGCCTCTAACAAAACAAATTTTAAAAAAAATCACCTCAGGCTGTTGTCATCATATAAATGGCACAGGAGATACAAAAGAAGGGTAAAATTATGAGGGAAAGGAATAAGGAATGAGAGAGAATAATTAAAAGAGACAGAGAAGTTGTTTTTTTTTAAACCTGTCAGTATTGTTCTAATATGAACTGTGTCCTGCCGCCTCTGGTTCCTGTTTTCCTGTGGTCTTCCAGGTATGCACCATGCAGTGGCGTTGTGTGTTTACAGAGGAGTTTGGCTTCTTTTGTTGAGGCAAAAGAGCACCTCAGAAAGGGTGCTACATAAACAATCCCTCTCACCTCCTGTAACAGTGGCAACACTGAATTAAAGAAATGTACTATACCCCATGGAAGCTTTGGCCCCAATAACTGTTCCAGTATACAGTGAGCCACCAGTCTTTCTGTTTTTGGAAAGAGAAAATTTCACAGTATATTTATTTCACAATAAATCCTATTATGCTTAAACTATTTTGGTTTAAGAATAATAGAATATGTTGCATTCTCTAAATGTTGCATTTCCTGGATCAATCAGAACTTAGCAGCTTGTACTGCATATTTCCAACAATATGCCTCTAATCCCTGGTTTAGGCAGAACCCTCTAAGTCTTTTTATTGGCTAAATGCTTTGGCTCAGGATCCAAAACACGTCAAAACACTTTTTTGCTGGGAAGATATCAGACAGGCCTTTTTGCAAGGGATTACTTTCTGGAACTCACTTTTGAATTACGAAGGCTAAAGCAAGTTTTCAGCTTACAGTAACATTTTGTTTTATAGCTGCTTCCCTCATAAACACAAAGTAATTTTGTGTAGATTTAACTAAGAGTTTATTCAGAAACAACTCCATTTTCTCCTTCTCCTTCCCCTCCCTTTTCCTTTCTCAGTCTACCCCCTGCACTCTGTCCCCACTGAGACAAACTTCTAAACAACAACACACAAAAGATTACTGCATAGAATACCACACATTTATTATATTGAATGTGTCTTTTGTAACTGAAGATCAAACTGTTCTGCAACTTACTGAGGCTGTTCTCATGTGCAGCCTAACCTAAGCTAAGGAACCCAGTGTCACTTAACCCTGTTTTGTAGCCTGGTTGTTAGTCGAGGTAAAGGGAGCGAATGCTCCCTTAACCCGGGCTATGGGATTGTGCCATATTTATCCCCAAAGGACACAGAGATGGATGCCTAGAGGGCCCGTCTCCTGGGGGAATCCGCCAATGCATCATGCGTGTTACTCAGTGTATTGTGGTATCTCCAGAGGCCAGGATGACACATCCTGGCCTCGGGAGATCCCATAATGCACCTGGCCTCCAGAGCTCTGCACTGCAGGCGTGCAGTGTCTCAGAGTGTAGTCCACACTCCCAAAAACATAGAAATGGTCATGGGGGGGGGAGGTAAATTTAACAAGCCTCCGCCCCCCACCTGCCTGCCACCCCACTTACCCACTGCACCTCTCACACAGTTGTGTGAATGACCTCACTGTGTTGTGTACAGGAAATGGGCACATTATCAGAAGCACACTGACTTGAGAAATATTTGGCAAGCATTTATATTCTTCTTTTCTTCTGATTTGTGTTAGTGATTTAGAAAAGTTCTGAACTGATTATTAAATCATTATTATGCTAATATGCTCTAGGTAGGCCTGTGGTGCTGGAAGGTGATATGTTTTATCGCTTAAAAGCACTGCAGGGAAAAACAGAGAAGAAAGAATCATTGAGAAGGCTGTCAGTTGTTAGTTTTTCATCAGAAAGATAGTAAGTGATCTTTCAGCACTCCGCTTCTCCTGTGCATCTTGAGTTGGGGGTGGTGGGGAGAACCATACCAATAATCATCATACAAAACAAATCCAGAATAAAAAATGCAGATGAGAGATAACTAAATCAGCTGAAGAGATAACTATGCAGCTGATAACTAAACAAAGGCATCTGTCAGACTATAAATGAATACTCTCCTGAAGAGTAGTTTCCAACAAAATCAGTTATAGTTTAGAATTGTTAAACCTGCATATCACTCTGAATTTCTTCTTACTGCTGCTGATCAATATTCAGGTAACTGTAGAAAATGAAATGAGTTTTCATTTCACAGAGGACTAGAAATTTGCGGAGCTCAGCAGAGATAATGGCCAACATCCAGACTAACAGAGCACTAGTGTTGCCAACAGGGATTTGCATGAAGCATTTTGTGCACATCCAGGGGTAGTGGTGGAGAGTGGGCACTTTAAAAGAAGGAAGGCAGGTCTCTCAGAGGCCAATTGCGCAGACGCGGCAGCATCCAAGATGGCTACTGTGCCGAGGGGGATCTGGCTGAACGCGCCGTTTCAGGCTGCATTGAGATTGGCGGGGATAGGGGGAACCTCCGCGGACCCCCCTGCCACCTCCAACAACTCCCCTGGAGGGGGTAAGTGACATTTTTAAAAAAACCTTGAGAAAGAGAGAGTGAGTCCGCAAACCCCTGAACAGTCAGGGGGTGTTTGGTCCAGGGTCGGATTGAACAGGGGATGGTTTGGTTTGACCCTGGACCGTCGAACTGAACTGGCTTGACGTCGAACCTGTTCGCACATCCCTACCCCCTGCTGAAATGATTCAGGCGGGGCAACTCAAAGCGTTTCAGTGCCTCGAAATACAGGTGCCAAAATGCTTCACTAATGCTGCACTAGTGCTAATGCTGCACTAATGCTATGTGTGGGTGGAGGGATTTTTTGCTAATGCTGCACTAGTGCTATGTGTGGGTGGAGGGATTTTTGTTGATCTCCCTTTCCCTCTGAAGCCAACAGTGACTCCTGGATATATGTCTGGGGGTTGCATGACCCTCAGGGACATTTTTGGGAGTCACAGTTGACTTCAGAGAGAGGGGGGTGGAAGTAGCCCTTTCTCAGAGTATCAGCGCAGTATCACAGCATGAGCATTTCATCAGCCTGGAGGTTGGCCCATATGTGCTGATGGAAACTCTCCCCAGTTAGGTTTGCACAACATTAGGCACTAAATTAGCTATTAATAATGAAAAAAGTGATCCTGCAACTATGGATCACATTAAAGATCTTTGTGCACACAGAGCTATCACATTCTTTTCTATGTGGGATTGAGAAATGCTTTCTGTCATGCTTAAATATTTTCCACTGCATATGCCAAGTGTTACTCTGGGTACATGAGGCTTTGTATGACCAAGTGGAATTTCCAGATTCTAGCTATTATGAATAGCTCTCTGAAAGCATCACATCAATGTGTTGCTGCCATGAAATAGCTACAGCTACTCCTTATATGGAAAAGTATCTTAAATTAATACTGAAAATGTTATAGTAATACTCCTATTGAAATTCAGTGGTGATGTGTTATGTCTAATTTTGGTCTCCATCAGAAAGGATATGGCAAGTCTAGCAAAATTAAATAAAATAATAAAAATGATTGAGCAGATGGAATGCATCTCATGCAACAAAGGCTTAGGGGGAAAGCTGAGGCTGGAGTGCACATTATCATAAATATGGGGCTGCTGCCAAAAATGGCAGCCCTGTGTTAAGTGGCCAACTTCAACATACTGTTTTCAACATACCTTGTGTGTTTACACATTACAGAAGGGCAGAACATAACATAAAATTGCCATTTTTGGTGGCATTCCCATGTTTCTGATAATATGTATTTTGCCTCGAGAAGAAAAATGTCTAATACTAATGTGGACCTGGTATGTATCACAGAGACTTGGCTGGGGGAGGCTGGTGGCCCAGTCTGGTCCCAGATTTTTCCTCCAGGGTACTCTGCTGAGTAACTGGTAAGGGGATGTGGGTGGAGAGATGGAGTGGCTGTGGTCTACAAGAATAATATTCCAGTTGGTGTCACTTGGAAACTATTGCTCTTCAAAATTGGAACTTTTTAATGGTGTCCCACAGCGCTCCATACTGTCTCCAATAACATCTACATGAAACTGAGATCATCATGAAATTTGGCAAGGTGCTATCAGTATGGCGCAGTGGGGAAATGACTTGACTAGCAAGCCAGAGGTTGCAAGTTTGAGTCTCCCTAACTATGGGAAACACCTATATTGGGCAGCAGCGCTAGAGGAAGATGCTGAAAGGCAACATCTCATATGGCATGGGGGATGGCAATGGCAAACCACTCCTGTATTCTACCAAAGATAACCACAGTGCTCTGTGGTCCCCAGGAGTCAACACCGACTCAACAGCACACTTAACTTTTATCAGTATGCTGATGACACACAAATTTGTTTCTCCATGTCAACCTCATCAGGAGAAGGCATAAACTGTAGGCAGTAATGAGCTAGATGAGATATAACAAATTGAGACTGAATCCAAATAAGACAAAGGTACTTATTATGCAGCGATGAGAGGCAATTTTGGTCTGCTGGTTCTGGATTGGGTCAGACTTCCCCAGAAGGAACAGATATGCAGTCTGGGAGTGCTTCTGGACCCAAACTTGTCTCTGGTGTCTCAGGTTGAGGCAATGGCCAGAGGTGCTTTCTATCAGCTTTGGCTGAGTCCTTTTCTTGAGATAAAAAACCTCAAAACAGTGGTATATATGCTGGTAACCTCTAGACTTGACTACTGTGGGGCTACCATTGTATATAGTCTGGATACTGCAGTTGGTACAGAATGCGGCAGCCAGGTTTGTCTCTGGGTCATCTCAGATAGACTATTACTCCTATACTAAAAGAACGACACTGGCTGCCAATAGGTTTCCTGGCAAAATACAAGATGCTGGTTATAACCTCTACAGCCCTAAACAGCTTAGGTCCTGGGTATTTAGGGTAACATCTTCTTTGCCATGAGCCCCTGCCCATTGCCCATTGAGATCTTATGGAGAGGTTCATTTGCAGTTGTCAACAGCTCGTCTGGTGGCTACATAGGGACAGGCCTTTTCTGTTGCTGCCCTTAGACTCTGGAATGCACTCCTTACTGATATAAGAGCCTCCCCATCTCTGGCAACTTTAAAGACGTCCTTAAAGACTTGTTTTTTCACCCAAACCTTTTAACTTTCTTGTGGTTTTACATTGTTTTAAGGTTTTTATTATTGTCTTAATTTGTTTTGTGTTGTTGTAAACCACTCTGAGACAGATGTTTGGGGAGATCTACAAATTTGATTGCTTGATTACTTGAATAAATAAGTAAATAAATAACCAAAAGCATAATCCAGCCAAAATAAAGCACTCTGAATTTAAAACTTACTTCATGGGAAGGTTAAGCACTTGATTAACTCTTTTCATTAAAAGCAATGGCAATTAAACAAAGTTCACTTTGGCTGGATCACACCTTTCCCCCCTCCCCATAGACAAAGTTATGGCCTTATTGAATTCCATTGTTAATATCACACATTTCATTGTATGTATTAAGGGGCAAAGGGTTCCACCAAAGCACTGTGGTTTTGTATATAGTGATAGTTATAATTTCATTCAGTAAGGCTGATTTTCATCCAAAGCTGCTCCTTATTTAATTATAATTTCATTCAGTATGGGTGATTCTCATCCAGAGCAGCTGCTGCGCTCTCTCTCTCTCTCTCTCGCTCTCTCTTATGTTTTGCCACTTGATATATTGATATATACATCTCTAGGTGGTGCACAATCCACATTACAATATAAAAACAAAAACAAAACAAACACTTTCACAGAATTAAAAACAGTTAAACAGCTTAAAATTAAATTTAATTAAAAGCCTGAGAAAACAAGCATGTCTTAATGTTCTTCCTAAAAGCAACCAGCAGGGGCGTAGCAAGGTTGGAGTGGGCCCAGAGACAAAATTTTAAAATGCCCCCCCCCCCCCCGAAGCTCAGCATGTGCCACAAGAGAACATCATCCTAAATTATTTTTTTTAAAGGTTTTATAAATTGTGGATGATGCAAATCATTTAATGGTACTAGAGGAAGACATGCTGTTCTGGTAGCTCCAGGTCTTAAACACTCACATCAATTTTGGAGGATGAATACAACTGAAGGAAGCCCAGGTGGGTGCACGGCTGGGGGATTCAGTCATGTGACTTGCCTCGGGGGGGGCCCCCCAAGGCAGTGGGCCCCCAGACAACTCTCCCCTTGCCCTATTATAGTTACGCCCCTGGCAACCAGATAGGCAGAAACTCTTATTTTGACAGGGAGTGCATTCCAAAGAGCAGTCACGGAGAAGGCCCTGAGTTGTCACCAGACAAGCCGATGGCAACAGATGATCTTATTAGGTGGCAGGGTTCCCCAGATGATCTTAAGAGGAGGCAGGGTTCATGACAAAAAAGGTGCTCTCTTAAGTATGCTGGACCAAAGCCATTCAGGGCTTTATAGGTAATGACCAGTACTTCGTATTTCACTCTGAAACATATGGACAGCCAGTGCAATTCTTTCAGAATCAGTGTTATATGGACCCTTTGGGTTGTTCCAGAGACCAAACTGGCTGCTGTATTCTTTACTAGTTGTAGTTTCTGAACTATGTACAAAGACAGCCCCATTTAGAGTACATTATGGTAGTAAAGCCTGGAGTTCACCAGCATATGTACTACTGTTTTAATGTAATTTACCTCCAGCAATGGGTGTACCTGATGTATCAGATGAAGCTGATAAAAAGTGCTAGTCCTGGCCACTGCCTCAACCTGAGAGACCAGAGAGTTTTGGATCCAGGAGCACTCCCAAGCTACGTATCTGATTTTTCAGGGTATCCAGAACAGGCAGACTAAACCATCACTCAGGTTTTGACTCCCCACAATCAGTACTTTCATCTTATTTTGATTCAACTTCAGTTTGTTATCCCTTTTCCAGCCCATTATCACCTCCAAGCAGGCATTTAGGGAAGTTATGCCATTTTCTGATGAAGCTGATAGGTAGAAATAGATTTGGGTGTCATCAGCACATTGATAACACCCTGCATCAAATCTTCTGATGATGTCTCCCAGTGGTTTCATGTAGATGTAAAGAGCATTGGGGACAGTATGGAACCTTGTGGAACTCCCTAAAGTAACTCTTGCTTTGTCTCCAAGTGAATCTGCCCAAAAGGTAGGAACGGATCCACTGTAGAACAGTGCCACCTAAACCCATCTCCCTCAAGTGACCCAGATAGATACTATGGTTGGTGGTATCGAAAGCTGCCAAGAGATCTAAAAGGATCAGCAGAGTCATGCCCCCTGCCCCATCAATACCTAATTTGAGACCATTCATCAAGCCGACCAAGCCCCATAGCCCGCTTGTAAGCCCGTTTGAAATAGATCTAGATAATTAGTTTTCCCCAGGACTGTCTGGAGCTGAGAGGCCACCATCCTCTCAATCACTTTACCCAACCATGGGAGATTAGAGATGGGCCAATAGTTGCCTAACTCTGAAGGGTCAATGTAGTTTTTTTCAAGTGTGGTCTAATGATAGTCTCCTTAAGACAAGGAGGCATCCTACCCTCCCTCAGAGAAGCATTTATGTTGTTTACCAGACCCTCTCCAACAATCTGATTGTTATATAAAACAAGCCAAGTTGGGCAAGGGTCAAGAGAGCAAGTGGTAGGATGCACAGCTTGTCCACATCATAGGGAGTCACAAAATGAAAGTGATCCAGTTTAACCACATAAAAGGAATTTCTGGATACCTCCATAACAGACTCTGCCCTAATTATAGAGTGCAGTTCAGCCTGAATATGAGAGATTTTGCCTGCGAAAAAATCATTGTGTTACGGTGGGTAACCAATGGTTGTAAATCTGGATTCAAGGGGGAGGGGTTTCGTATTAGCCTTCTCACAACCCTAGACAACTCTGCTAGATGTGAACTTGTGGATGCAATGTGGGCAGAAAAGAATTGCTTCTTTGCAACATGTATTCCCAGAACATAGATCTTCACAGGGGTGGAGCCACCATTGAGCAGATGGGTTCAAAGGATTCGAGCCACTCCCTGTCAAGGGCCATGACCTGGTGCCCCCCACCCCCCACCTGCATCTGATGTCAGATGCAGGGGCCTGATTTAGTTCTCAAATAAGGCAGCGTGACCCATTTTTGAGCAAAATCGGCCAGCGCTGCCTTTGCAATGCGGCCGGAGCAACTGTCCCTGCCTTTAAAGGCAGTTCTAAATCACGCACCCCGCATCTGACATCCTTGCTTTAAAAGACAGGGAGAGTCGCTCCAGCCACTCTGGCTGGTATAGCTAAACCATGCCGCCGCCCTGGCGTCAGATGTGGGGTGTGTGGCTAAATGCTCCCTGCTTCTGATGCCAGATGCAGGGGGCAGGGCTAGGGGGCTACAGTGGCAGCAGAACCCGGGCCGCCGCTGGCCTCCCTCCGCACCTGGATCTTCAGATGTAGTCTGTGTTGTAACCTGTTGGATTCAAGTTGAGTATTTCTCCATTTGTGCTCTAGTTGTCTACCTCGCCACTTTGGCTCCCATAATTCTTCCAAATACCATGGGGCTAATTTTGAAGCCTGTTGGAAAGGATGCTTAGGAGAGATTGTTTCTACTGCTCTAGTGAGTTCGTTATTCCAAGTTGTTTGCTTGGAAAGAGAAGTATTTTCAGTTTATTCTTCACTGGAATTTTCTATTCCTGCAAAAATGAAGTTGGCTCCTTTTTTCAAGGTTATACTTTTCATACTGCAACATCATGCTGAGAGCCTGATTGAATATCCAACTTGATCATCTGCAGATGATAAAAAATAGAAGTAGAATTTTAAACAGGTGAAGCAAATCTGAGTACATTATGCTGATTCTGAGGTACTTAAAAAGAGCTAACTTGGAATGCCTTACTGAATATAAAGAATGTTTTAAAATGATTAGTTTTAGTCCAGTGTTTCAAATCCTCTGTATGGCATATCTCCTCAACTGTGTGCAAAATCCAGGTACAATGAAGCAATCTGGGGCCCCATTGCTTGAATTTCTAAGGGATGTCAATGAGATGCAAATTTATTTAACTTTTGGTTAGTGTCAATACAGACAGTCTGCAGGCAATCCAGGAAGGGATAAGGGTTGTGTCAGCCTGAGGGGTTAGGCTACAGCTCACAGCTTTATAGAACCAGGTAGACCCATACTGGCCTCTTGTGTCAGCTAACTCTTGCTGACCTGATAGCTTTATTAACACCCCTGGACTTTTTCTGTGGTGACAGAAGTCCAACAGAGAGCAGGTGAGAAGCTCCCTTCTTGGACAAATTACTATGGTAGCACAGAGTAAGGTGCCTGCATTTTATTTTCAGATAACTTGAAAAAAGGTAGTTCATTCAGTTGGATTCATGCCTTCAATTCCGTTTTAATGCATGGAATAGTTCAGAAGCAGAGTACTGAGGAATCTGTAATATGGCAATCTGGAATATTTGTGAAGATTAGGGTCACCAACTCTAACTGAAGCTATGCCTGCGAATTGTTCTCCAATATTTTTACATTTCCCAGTGTTTTTACCCTACTTTCCAGTAGGGATGTGCGAACCGCTTCAAGGTCAAGCTGGTTTGCCATTGAACTGGTAGCTTTGAGCTGAAAACCCATGTCTGGGGTTTTTATTAAAAATTATTAAAATTATTATTATTATTTTAGAATCACTCACCAGCAGGTCTGGCAGCTTTAGGAGGGTGCTGGCATGGTTGTGGGAGGATCTCCACAGTCTCCCTCTCCCCCTGTGGGCATGTTTTTGGGCCATTTTGGCCCATTTTTTGTGGTGGTGACCATTTTGGAGGCCACTGTGCATGTACCCTGGCCATGACCCAGGCCACACAAATTGCCAGGGTGCATGTTTGACGGCCTCCAAAATGACCACCACCATCGAAAATGGACCAAAACAACTCTTAGATGACTGGGGGAAGGTTGGAGGGGGGAGAGGGAGACTGCGGCGACTCCATTCCCATGGCCATGCCAGCACCCCATGCCCCAAGGCCTCTGGACCCACCGGTGAGTAATTCTAATTTTAAAAACAACAACACAGTAGGACCTCTGAACTGGCTCGAATGCAGGCCAAGCTGGGGCGGGGGGTTGTTGAGTGGCACAGAACAAAACATTCTTGATTCTGT
The DNA here is from genome assembly GCF_027244095.1 of Hemicordylus capensis. NCBI lineage: Eukaryota > Metazoa > Chordata > Lepidosauria > Squamata > Cordylidae > Hemicordylus > Hemicordylus capensis. Next base: position 261,852,573 of record NC_069659.1, read on the forward strand.
TTGAGTCCATTTTTGACTTGAACAAAACCGAGCAACCCGGTTTTGTGCATATCTCTACTTTCCAGAAGGCTTATGAGATCACTTGGCATTCCTTGTGTGTCCCCACTATCGACTTCGCTATGCCTGGACCAATATGAACCAAATTGGGTACAGTTGTAGGGAAACATAGAGACACCTCAATGGTATAGTTTGTGATGATGTCACCCACCCCGATTTAAGATGGCGGACATGTGAACATTTGAGGTGCAATTGGGCTAACTTGTGAACCAATTTGAACCAAATTTTGCTACAGCTGTAGGGACACATAGGGACACCTCAGTGGTATAGTTTGTGATGCTGCCATCCACCCCAATTCAAAATGGCAGACATGTGAATATTTGAGCCACAAGTGGGCTAACTTTTGAACCGTCTAACCGATTTGAACCAAATTTGTTACAGGTGTAGGGACACATAGGGACACCTCAAGGGCATCATTTGTAATGATGTCATCCACCCCAATTCAAAATGGCAGATGCATGAAAGTTTGATGTGCAATTGGGCTAACTTGTGAACTACCTAACCGATTTGGACCAAATTTAGCCTAGTTGTAGGGATAGTGAAAGGAAGGTAGGCATATTAGATCTTACTAGAACAACTTGCTACAATATCCAGCCATTACACTCCCCACACTCTCTATACAAGTAGCTCTCATGCAGTTCTGGTCTGTTATATGCATGTTTCCACAAGCTATTAGGGATGTTCATGGAACTGGGCGGAGGTGGCTTGAGGGGGTGGGGGTGCCACTTTAAGGGTGGGGGAGGGTGTACGTACCCCTCTCCATGCTGGCACTTGTTTTCCTTTGGGGCAGCATTGGAGCTCCCTGCCGCCCCTTCCCCCTCTTCGGCTGGAAGTGGCCGGAAGTACCGAGTGCATGTGCACACGTTGCTTCCAGCCGAAGAGAGGAAAGGAGAGGTACACTGCCGCCCTGTAGGCTTTTATGGAAAATGAGTGCTGGCAGGGGGAATGCAGGGGGAGGGGTAAGTGTACCTTCCCCCACCCTTAAAGTGGCACCCCCGGCTTTGCACTTCAACCCCCCCCCCCGGTGTTCGAACCTGTTCAGAGGCCTGTAAAAAGGCCTTTGAACAGGTTTGTGCACATCCCCGCAAGCTATATGAAAACTTGCCTTCTGTAACTCTCTCACCCCCTCTCTCTTTGAATATTTGGTTTACTATTTGTATATCTACCATTCTCTCACATGCTCTGGTATGCAATACACTACATACATATTATGCTAGCATATAACATTTGAACCATATAGGGTTCAAAAACCACTGTCAATCTCTGTTGCCAGATTTGGCTTTTTTGAAGCCAAGTTTTGGGTTACGGCCCATTTGACTCACGAGTATACCCCTTAGGTTCTGGCCACACTGCGAAGTGTCAATCAGAAATCTGCATTAAGAAAATGAGCCTTAAAAAGCTGATATTCTTGCACATTTCATTTACTAGAAGTATATACTGTATTGTTGTGTTGATCTAACTGAACCCAGAAGGGCAAAATGGTATTGATCATGTCTTAATCATTTAAATTCCACCAAGAACTGGACAAATTCTGTAGCTTTTGACAAGATAAATCCAAATGTGAGATGATGCACAGAGACCATGTACACTTCTGCAGGTCTATGCACATGGAAGGAATTCCTCATATTGTTTTTCTCCCTCCTCCCATGGTGGCACTCAACCAGGTGCAGTGAGATGCATTCTGCCTTTTCTGATATTATGAAGCCCTCCTGCACCTCTCATACACTTTTTATCCAGCATCCTGAGACACTCCAGATTTGGTGGGTACACAAACTCCTTCCCAAAATATCACACATTTTGAGAACACCAAGACCTTGGAGTGGACTGAACTCTGCTGGATAGCTGTAAGTGAAGTGTGGGAGACTCTCCCACACGGGCGTTGGTGATTGATTGATTGATTGATTGAGTGCCATCAAGTTGGTGTCAACTCTTAGCAACCACATAGATAGATTCTCTCCAAGATTATCTGTCTTCAGCTTGGCCTTTAAGGTATCTCAGTGGCGCATTCATTGTTGTCGTAATCAAGTCCATCCACCTTGCTGCTAGTTGTCCTCTTCTCCTCTTTCCCCTGCACTGAGTGTGGCAGCTGGGTTGCTTACTGGACATGAGGGTTACCTGCTGCCCCATCCATTCAGCCTGGCAGCTGGGCTGCTGCTATACATGTGTCACCTACCACCCCTCCACTGAACCTGGCCAATGGGTTACCTGATGGGCATGGTGGGTGCTCACTGCCCCTTCCATTGAGCCCAGCAACTGGGTTGCTGCTGGGCATGAGGCTGCTGGACATGAGGCACTGGGCATGAGGTTGGGTTGCTGCTGGGCATGAGTCAGTTGTGTTAGGGCATGGGCATACCAGTCCCCAATTTAACTGCCTTCCCCTTCCCTTTTCATGCAGATGGAGAAGGAAGGGGCATAGAGTGGAAGAGAGGATAGGGAGAAGGTGTTTGTCTCCATCATTTCCCCTTTCCATTATAATCTCATGGAGTGGGAAAGGCAGAGCTCAACCACAGAGGAGACAGTTAATGGGGGTCCTCTTCTGGGTTGAAATTTTTAATTCCATCCCACAGCCTGCCCCCTTGCTTTCACTTCCTGCTTTGTCCAAAAAAGGTTGGGAAGGCAGGCAAGTAAGATATTGGGACACTTAGCAAAAATTAGGGGCATGTACCTTTTGTGCCCAGTTTTAGCAACGCAGATACTCTTTTATATCAGGAGTGGACATCAGATTGCATGACATACATGGTAGGCAAACAATTGTGCCCTTAAGATATTGGATTTGAGATATTGGATTGGAAAAGTTCATCCATTGTAAAATTCACTTGAAAACCAGTATATCAGCCTAGAAAATAAGTCCTGGACATGTGCTTTAAGGAATACATCAAGAACTGGAAGGCTGCATGGCCAGGAAATGCTTTAAACTTGACTGCAGCTCTGAGTTTTAGTGGCATCATATGAGAGAATCGGAGCTTGCAGCTGTTTTTGTCCCTCTTTTATCTCTCTCCAAATTTCTCTTCCCAGCTGCTCAGTGAAGTTTGTAGAAATATAACAGTATTAGCCATTATTAATAGATTTGACTATAGTTGAAGAATGAGAATAGATCCCAGAGGGTTGCTGGAGAAGAGATTCCAGCAGTCCTCATGTAACAGGATTATACTGTGGTCTTTAGCAGTGGTGGCACTAACAGTAGCTTGTACTTTTATAGATAAAGTGAGATCCCCCTGGCAAGAAGGGTGGTACTCTCTAACTGAAAGAGCAGTAATCCCTTGTTATCTGAGAATGCCACAGGGAGGCAGCAGTCTCTTCAGCTCTTTGAGGGGGTCAAAAGACCCTTTGGATCATGCATAGTGATACCATTATTCCCAAGCCTTCCCTCTGTCTGCACCACTGGATCCTTAAGCCCTTATCCTTTGTTGCTGACACCAAAAGAATGCCTTCTAAGAGTCAATGTGATGTTGGAGTAGCCCTGGGGAGAAGTGAAAACAAATCCCCACTCAGTCATGAAGTTCATCAAGTGACTTGAACCATTCATATCTCTCAGTCTAACCTATGCCACAACTGTTTTACTTTTTAAAAGATTACATAGAGGAGGGAGGTAGACCTTTTCACAACATCCTAAACCGTTTGGAAAGGGGTGATATAAAAAGCTTTAAAGAAATTCTCCATTCGTGACCATCATCTGAGAAGACTCTTCTGAAAATGCAGATAGTTTCCAAGTCTAGGGCTTTATGGGTGGCCCTAGATATGGGTGGCACCATACAATTGGAATTCCCTGCTTAGAAAGTAAGGTTGTGCATGAATTGAGCACGATTAGGAGGGGCAGTCCAGGCACCTTTAAGAGTAAGAAGAGCAGGTCTGTACTTGCCTTTCTGCCGCTTTTCACATCTTCCTGCTGCAATATTGGGCCCCCAAGCACCCCTTGAGTGGCGGCTTGGGAGCGGGACACACATGGCCTCCGTTCATGATGGCAGTCAGCATGTGTGTGCTGTCGCTGCTGCAGTGCAAGGGGTGCTGCAGGGGGCGCGCAATGCTACAGCAGAAAGCTGCGGTGAGGAGCAGGCACGGACCTGCTCTCCTCGTTCTTAAAGGTGCCTGGACTGCCCCTTCGAATCATGCACAAATCTCAATTTGTGCAAGACTCTATTAGAAAGGCTCTTTCCCCCAGCTTATTGCTGTCTTTCAGAAAGACTGTTTAAGAGGGCCTTTCCTCTCACTGTCTTGGGCTGACCTGGATCTGAAAAGCCAGCTCTTTAAGGGAGTGGTTATTTTATCAGTTATCGCTTGTTATACTGGTGTTTTTATTGGTTTTAATCCAGTTTTGTTTTTAGATTATTTTGAAATTTTGAACTTAGTGAGAGATGCTGAGGAGATTCTCACCATCGGCAAAAAGCGGGCTAAGGGAGCCTAGTCCGCTTTTTGCCAACCGTGTGCTGCAACAGGAGCCACGCGGTTCCTGGCAGCAAACCTCCTAAAGTACCCCTCCCTTTAGCCAAGGTTAACAGAGTGAGCGCTCTGTTAACCTTGTCTTTTTGATTGTGTGTTGCCATGGCACGGCTCCGTGCCATGGCAACACATTAGGAGACCCCTTCCGGGAGGCTAAAACAAGCCTCCTGGCCAGAGGCGTAACTAGGGAAAACGGCGCCCAGGGCAAGCACTGAAATCCCCCCCCCCCCCCGCCGCGTCCCCAGCATACATCTGACTGACACACATGTTTCAGAAAACTTTTATTTTAAAAATTACAAAAATTACAAAAATTACCAAAAATTACAAAATGCACTACATACTTAGGTTTTTCCTCACAACAACCCTGTGAAGTTGGCTTGTATCTCAAACATCAGAATTATGATGCAATGATGATTATTATAATTATGATGCCCCTCCCTCACGCCCTGGTTCTGTTCCTGACTTTCCCTTGTGAGTCACTGTATTTTAACAAAACGAAAACCAAGGACTCCAAAGTAATTCGAGGGACTAGGGTGATAGTGCTAAAGACTCCTTATTCTCCCGCTGTTAAAGAAAGACTCCCCTTTTCCAAAACCGCGCGCTATTTACACCAGAAAAGGTTTCAAATGGAGGGGGAAGCATTTATGCATTTATGCTTTGTTTTATGTTACGATTTCAAAGTTAGAAAAACTATAAAAGGGCCATTTTAGAGAAGATATGCACTGCCTTAGTTGCAAATCCTGCTTTTTTGAGATTCCCTGCAATTGAATAAAGCGATAATATACACCTTTGCTATTTAAATTGGTTGGAGAGTATTTATGACAATAAAAAATGAAATGGCATTTCAGATGCAACATTGGTTGCCTAAGACCACTCAGATTTAACTAATCTTCATCACATTGACAAAAAGAGCAATTAAAATTAAAATCCATGACTAAAACCAAACCACTTTGGGGTTGTTTTTAATGAAAGGTGGTATATAAATTTAACAATAAATGTTTAGAAGTATATACTTTCACCCCCTGCCCAACCTACAATTAATTCCAGCTTATTTTCAAAGGGCTTCAAGTTTTATTTACAAATTGCTTGGCAGCACCAATGTTTAAGTAATCGCTAATTGCTCCTAATGATAGTTTTACTTATTGTTAAATTTATATACCACCTTTCATTAAAACATTCTCTGTTCATCTGATTTTCAGTCTGGTTAATTAAATCGGTGGAGGTTTAGACTTTCCTGATGGGCTGAAACAGCTAATCCATTTTGATGATGACATATAATTAAATTAGCTTGCATTACATAGTGAAAAAGTCCAGGAAGGGAGAGATGGGGGGATGTGGAACCCAAGGTTCCACATCCCCCCATCTCCCCCTCCCTGAACCTTTTCAGTTAAAACGTGGTTAGATTATAGGGGAGGAAGGACTTGAATGAGCAAAAAGGGGAACTGGTTCGGGCGTTCAGAAAGTTGTTCAGAAGAGGGAGTTGTTCAGGAAGTTTGCTCTGGTGCATGTCCTCCTCTCGACGCATGTGCGACTGGTGGCGGGGCGCACCGGGGAGTGAGAGTCAGAGACTTGGACTACGAAGACGCCGTGGTGCCCAGTGCTGGATGAGCAATGCCAATGGGGGGCCCCCGCCGGGACCGGGGGAGGGGGACTGCTCTGAAAAAAAAATTAAATTAAAAATAAAATAAAATAAAAAATTTCCAGCAAATCGGCGGGGGCACTTTTTGGCACCCCCTGCCAAGTGGGCACATTCCCCCCCTGCCCCCCCATAGTTACGCCTATGCTTCTGGCCCTGGGGGACTCTCCAGGATGCCCCGCGCACTCATGTGGGGCACCCTGGAACTTCTTTGGGTCACGTGGCCTCCAATCCCTGCAACCCCCGCCGGCTCCGTGATGGAGGTGGCAGTCGTGTGGGCAGCTGATCCAGCCACACAGAGCTGCAATTGTAATCGTCTGCAGGGAGAGTGGGCTAAGGGTTTGTGGGGAGAGCGGGCTTAGCCCACTCTCCCTGCAGACGATTACAATTGCAGCTCTGGGTGGCTGGATCAGCTGTCCACACGACTGCCGCCTCCATCACGAACCCTTTTGAGGCAGGTCTCACTGATCGTGAGACTAGCCTCAGTGAATGGGAAGCAATTTTGCTGAAGCAACCACTTAGAACCACATCTGCCCAGATAAGGGAGGCAACTTTAAAGTTGTACATAGATGGCATCTTACTCCCATCAAGATGCACTATATCACCAAAACGTCATCCCCATTTTGTTGGCTGGGATGTAAAAACAGAGGTTCTCTCCTTCATTTATGGTGGTGTTGCCCATATGTAAAAGGCTAGTGGCAGCAAATTTTTCATATCATCTCTGAAATAGTCCAACTCGATCTTCAGCCTGATCCGGTGTTAGTACTTTTATCAGTTTACAAAAGTACTCACAAAGATATACCTCATAAATATCTAATAACTCTGCTGCTTGCAGCAGCCAAGATAGAGGTAGCTGAACACTGGAAATCCTCAAAGGGACTATCCGTTGAAATTGATTCAATAGGGTCTGGAAGATCACATTATCCGAAAAGCTAACCCATCAAATCAGGCTAGCTAGAGGAGTAACAAAACAAGACAAGTTTTTGGAAATATGGTTTCCATTTATTGAATATGTCAATAAGGGATGGTCAGTTTGTAACCCCATCCACTCAAATCAAATTTTGGAATGATGTTCTTTCTCAAATTTTGTTTTCAGTTGTCTCCTATCGAGTTGTGCCTGCATGCTCAGTAACCGACAATCTCTTCTTAACACTGGACTTGTATATAACCTTAAAGGGCTCTTAATTTCTGGCTTATATGTGAGTTTTTATTGGCTAAGCCCGCTCTCCCCGCAGAACCCCCTCCAGTCCTTCACACCGATCTATGAAGCACTTCATTGTCAATTTCACAGGGTCAGATTAGGTTCAATTGGGTTATATTCCTGGTGTCTCCCAATTACATGTGTACAAGTATACAAGATCTCAATAGAATTAAATTTCCTCAGGTTGAAGGCACCTTTTTATTTTGCTCTGTGTTCTTCATTCAGAGTAATTTAAAGTAATAACTTAATGAAAAACAGTTTCCAAAGTAATCACAGGATGCCAAAGCAAATCTCATTCTCTCTCTCAGTCTCTGCCAACAGAAATTGTATCAGTATAAGGTGCTGTGGTTATAAAATCAGGTACTCTAGAAAGCAGGAGCTTGCCAGAAGAGGGAGCTGCTAATCTGTACTCAGGCAACACCAGTATTGGGGGTGTGGGGGGTGAGGACCTCATGTATCTATAGCCCCTCAGAAGATGCACATATCAAAAACAAAGCATGGTTTATTCATTCCTCTCTCCTCCTCCATGCTGTCTTGCTTGTAATGTGAAGCCAGTCCAAGAACTCTGCACTGCTAATATGACCAAAGTGAATTGTAAGCAACTTGGTAACTCATCCAAATTACCTTGCTAAGTTAAATATTTGGGAATCACTGGGATAGGTGACAGCTTCAGTCCAGGGTATTTAAGAGAGCATGTGATTGTCATGAACCTTCTCCACTATTAAGATCTTCTGAAGAGGTTGGGTTACAGCTACCACCAGCTTGTTGTTGAGAATTTTCGCTGGTAAGAGATACCTTTCTACTACAGCAGAGTGCACAGAGGCAAAGCACAGCGGCGTCTGCCTAGGTATGCTTGTATTCTGAGAGCCAAAAGAAACTTGGAGCCGGTTCATAGTTTCAAATCAATATAAGGAGTTTTTATTGGAGAACTCCACTCTAGATGGGAAAGTGGAGAGATGGTATCTCTAATCTATCTATCTAGCTGGATGCAGACAGATGCTGTCTGCATCTCTGTGCACACATGGTGCAGAGAGAGGCTAGTGTGTGTTAGGGAGAAGAGAGGAAGTAAGGAAGGAAGGGAGGCAGGAAGGAAGGAAGTCCCTGAGAGTAGCAATCTACATATCAAAGGGGATAGTGTCAGAGCAGTAGAGAGGAGGAATAACCAATGTCTTGACCCCTCTAGCCTTCTGACTCACTAGGTCTGTCCCCCTCTGTCATTGAGACATAAGACAGTGCAGAGTCCTTCACTTCCAACACTTGTTTGGTGGTGACTCGGAAATGGGCCTTCTCTGTGGCTGCACGGGGCTTTGGAATATACCCCCCGTTGAAATAAGAGCATCTCCTTCTCTGTTTGCTTTTAGGAAGACCCTAAAGATGCACCTGTTTTTTCAGGCTACCTGAAATTAATTTTAAACTGTTTAATCTGTTTTGATTTTATGAGATTGTTTTTAATTTATTTTGTGAAATTTTAACTTCTTGTTTTATACTGTGTTTTAAATTGTGTACACTAGAGATGTACATATCAGGTGGTATAAAATATGATAAATAAATAATAAATAGGTGAAATGAAGAGAGATTCTGAGAAAAATCTCTCTATGGAATGGTCTCCCAGATAATATCAGAGCTCTCCATGATCTGTTGGCCTTTCGTAAGGCATGTAAGACTGAAATGTTCCGCCGGGTGTTTGGTCGCTGAGATAGCTGTTTGTAGAGTGATCTTGTAATCCATGGTTATTATGTCATGTGGAATGAGTATTGTATGGGGTTGTGGTTTATGAGGCTATGTAAGATATATTTTTATGAAATTGTGTTGCTGTGTATGTTACGGTATTGCATGTAAGCTGCCCTGAGTCCTATGGGAGTAGGGCAACATATAAATCTAACTAACTAAACTAAACTAAAAGTGGATAATAAAGAATCCTTTATAGTCTTAAATGATAAATAATCATTTGCACATTGGCAACCGTCCAAAACATGCATCTCTTTTAACTTTTCTTAAAAATAGCCCCAAATTATGATAGTTTAAAAGACCCATTGAAATCAGAGTGTGAGTGTGGCATAGTTATCCTCAGCCCCAGAGATTTCAAGGGAACATAAGCACACTCAACATTTCCTAGACTGCAGTGTGTAAAGAAACCATATTTATATTTTGTGAACTAGTGACAATCTGGTCCAAGCATTTTGCCCAGAAAATAATCTCTGCTTTAAAGTCAATATAATGTAAGGAATTACGACTGAGATGTATGCATCCATTTGAATTTAAGCTTTTACTTTTTATTATATTATTACTGCAAATACAAAAAATAGCCCCATAGATTCAGGTTATAAAAATATAAACATAAAAGGCTAGAGCGGTCTGAAGGGATTACCATTACATTTGTTTGTTCTAATATCTACAGTGTTACTGATGTAGTAATTAATTTTTAAGTAAGATAAATCTCTTGCTCATGACACTGAAAATGGTTATAAAATTCCATAGCCTGTTAACACTGTATAATGTGAAAAGAAAATGATTCCATTAGGTCTCATAATAAATACAGATTTGAGGATTCTGCTTAGCACTTCTTAATCAGTGAAGTGATGCTTAATTTCTACTGGATCATGCCCTCTGCTTTATTCCTAGTTATTAAACCACAACCAAAGTCTTTCTACTTTTCTTGTTGATTTTCTTGATGAATTCATTCAACCCAGTGTTGGTGAGTTAGGCACCGATGTTTTCTTTATTACCATATTAAAAAGAGGCACCTTTTTAACGTGGTGATTCTCTTTATTTAGCAGGGGGAGAGTAACTGGCCCTATCCACCCCCAGCACAGTACCTCCAGTGACTGTTGCTGGTGTCTATCTTGTGTTTCTTTTTAGATTGTGAGCCCTTTGGGGACAGGGATCCATCTATTACTTGTCTATGTAAACCACTTTGGAAACCATTTTTGAAAAGTGGTATATAAATATTTGTTGTTGTTGTTCTGATATAAACTGACTCACACCCAAACTGTTACTTATGAGTGACTGAGTGTTACTTATAAGTGATGTCACGTCAGTGTCGACTCTTAGCAACCATATAGATAGATTCTCTCCAGGATGATCTGTCTTCAACTTGGCCTTTAAGGTCTCTCGGTGGTGCATTCATTGTTGTCATAATCGAGTCCCTCCACCTTGCTGCTGGTCATCCGTTTATTCTCTTTCCTTTAACTTTCCCCAGCATTATGGTCTTCTCAAGGGAGCTGTGTTTTTGCATGATGTGTCCGAAGTGTGAGAGTCTGAGCCTGGTCATTTGTGCCTCAAGTGAAAATTCTGGATTGATTTGTCCTATGATCCATTTGTTTGTTGTCCTGAGTAGCCGTGGCATGGCTCCGCACAGTGGCTACTCATGAGGAGACCCCCGGAGGGGAGGTGAAAACCCGCCTCCTGGCTCCAGGGGTCTTGCCAGCATGCCCTGTGCACTCGCACAGGGCATGCTGGAGCTTCTGGGGTTCGATTGGCCCCCGCTCCCCCCAGCCCCTGCTGGCTCTGTCATGGAGCCGGCAATCATGTGGGTGGCCGGCCGATCCGGCTGCCCAGGGCTCCCGCTGTGATCGTCTGCTGAGAGAGTGGGCTTAGCCCGCTCTCCCCACTCAGCTCATCAAACCGGGTCTCACTGATCGTGAGACCGGGCTCAATGAAAAACCCAAATCATGTATGAAGTGCTCCCTGATAGCTTGCAGGGATTTCGGGGTAAATCTGGCCAATATGTGAATGCACACCCTCCATTAAAGAGGAGATGCAAGCTAAAAACTCTGTGTGAAAAACACCCTGCTGATGACTACTCACCCATCTGATGAATACCAAGCCAGCATGTAGCTGCTGAATTGGTGTTGGAGATGGAAGGGAAGAATATAGTTAGATTAGCTGTTGTATTAGTGACAAATGGGTTGTGGGGATGGGGAATGGGAATTATTCCCTTTTGTGCGGCAATGCCAGCCAAACAAGGCTTGAATACATGCATTCTTTTATTAAGTGGTTCCTATGGTGTCACAAAAATTGGATGCCTGTGGATTTAGTTTGCTGCTACCACCAAACATTTTATTTTGTTTCTTTTTTACCCAGGAAAGCTTTGGGACACTTTGGGTAATGCAAGTCTGTTTATGTTAAGATGGGTCCAAGACACTCCTATGATCCAAGGATCCTATGATCCTATGATCCTTGGACTCCTATGGGTCCAAGACACTTAAAAGACAAATGGGAAAATAATTATTTAGAAAAGAAGAAATTAAGAGTCTTTGTTGTACTTTGTTCTTGGCTTCTTTACATTAGGGCTCCACAAAATTCTGTTATTTTTGTTCTTATTCTGGTAGCCTCTTTAGGATATATTGTGACTGTTGGATTATAGTTTTGACACTTAGCAGCATACTAAAATAAATCTTTCATCTCAGAGAAGTTTGCCCCTGTTGTAGAAGAACTCATGGGGTTTTTCTGATGCTACTCCCATAGTTTTCCTTCTAGCAAAAACCCAAACCTGTTGCTCTGTTTCTTAAGTGAAGGGAATGAAGGATTCTTGGCATTCACAAAAAATGTCAGCTCCAATTGCAGGATTCTATAGCTATAGAAAATTTTTTTGCTTTCCTGAAGTGAACACATTTATAACTTTAAAAGGACTAGGAAAATTGATATTTCTCCCCCTTGCCCCTTCAACAGCGCAGTCTACAAGAAGCTATCATATAATCCTAAAAGCATTATGTAGTACTGTATAAGTAAGTGCCTCTTGGCATAACTCTCTGAGCCTGTGGCAACAGTGCTTCTTTTGTCAATCTTTGCTGATTTCCCACTAAGGGTGAACACATTTCTACAGTTCTGTATCCATAATTGTACTATGTGTTTGTTGTACCCTAAGTTCAACTTCTCCTGAACTTGGGTTTAATAAAGATAATTTCTAAAATGAATTCAAAAACAGCAGCATATGCAGTTTTCCACAGCTAATTCAACTTAGTTAAATATGCATCGTCCCCTTTACTTACTTTACTGCTACTATTTCTACTGCTGCTGCAACAAATATTTATATTCTGAATATACTGAATTGCATGTTCTGATGTGATCTTACACATATTTGCATCAAGATTCTTTTTGTGCAGTATTTCAATGACATGCACATATCCTCTTGGGCTTTGGTAAAATACCCCACAAAAATAATCTTGATACAATTGTATGCACAATCACATCACAATTGCTTTATTCCCCCTGACCCCACAAAATGAGGATGAGGCATAGCTCAGTGGCAGAGCATCTGCTTATCATGCAGAAGATTCCAGATTCAATCCTCAGCACCTCCAGCTAGGACTGAGAAAAAATCCTGCCTGAAGTCCTGAAGAGATGCTGCCTGTCAGAGTTGGTAATACTGAGCTAGATGGGTCAATGGTCTGACTCAGTAGACAGCAGCTTCCTATGGGTTTAATGTGGTGTTCCCTCCGCCCAGTATGAATTGCTAATACAAGTGCTCTATTCACACAGAGCTCTGCATGAAATCAATTATGAATTTTTATTTTGCTAAAGATGTATCTCCTTCTCTTTATTAGCAATATAGCTTAATCTATCGCTTAATATATATTCAGCCATAGGGCTGCTATTTCATCTGGCCACTCCACCCCACGTAATATGGACGTATGCACACCATGAGCATGTACACCCTTCTTCCAGCTGCCAGTGTGCAGGGCTGCCTTGATCTAATTGCAGAGAAAAGCAGCCCTGCAGGGGTGGGAAGCTTTGTCTAAACTTGTCCATTAGGTTGTATGTGCATACAAGCCAGTTCAGCGCCTCCTCTGGGAAGTGCCGAACCAGCTCCGGCACTGGAGTTTGAACCGCTTTGTCAGGGTGGGGAACGGTTCCCTGAAAAGGCAGAGAAGGAGTTCCTTATCTGCTCATTCCTACCCTGCCGCTCTCCAAAAGGCTTCAGGCTGCTGCCGTGCTGTTCCCTTCTGCCTGTTCATGGCGTCAGCACACATGCATGTTGGCCATGTGTGTGGCGATGCCATGCGGAGGCTGCAGGGAACAGCTCTGCGGGGGCCGCCACCAGAACAGCAGGGATGAGGAGGTAAGGAGCTCCTTACCTGCTTTTAAGGGAGCCGCTCCCCACCCCGCTGCCAGCTTCCTGAGCCATTCCTGCAAATCCCTAGCATACAAGTGTCTGTAGACACATACATATTTCGTGTGAATGACTCTATATGCCTTCCTTTTAAAATTGAATGCAGGACCCCACGAAGGCAGGGTACAGACAGAAAGTATACTATAGTATGTACATTTAACTTAATATGCGAATAACTGTACATGCATATAGATCTGTACACTGAGTACACTGTACACAGATTGTACATGCATTCAATATAGCACACAAATAGGATTTGTTAAAGACAGATATGAACATAAAGCTGGCAAAAGTAGAGCAAGATAAAGTCTTTGCCACAATCCCTTCTATGCTGGTGTCTCCTCAAGGACCCCACCCCCGCTTCCCCGGACTTCTGGTGTTGCCGCTAATGATGTCCTAATACTTATGTTATTAATAATTGGAGATTATTCCCATATGGATGGACTGATAGACAGATTGACAGAATCTGCCTGCAGGGCACTGAAAACAGTTTGTAGAGCTCTCTTTGCTGCTGAGTGCCTTTGGATTTCTCTGGTGCTTGGAGAAATGGTCTGGATGGACCCCATGGAGCATACTCTGCATTTTGAAGAAACAGAGCCAGGCAAAGACAAGACAGACTGCTTAAGAAAACGCAGTGACATGCTTCATTAAACTGTTTTATTAAAGGAAACATACAAATTTGGTGCAGCTAGTCCTCTTTCTGATTCCAGAGATTTCATTATATTTCCCAATAAATAGAAACGGTATTTAATATGGTATACAAATGCCCCCACCACCTCTGCATTAAATACCCAAACATATTTCAGATCCTTGCAAAATGATGGGCTAGACTAGAGCTAGTCAATGCCCCAGGTAGTGTCAAAGAATAGCATGTGTAGCACTCTTGAAGAATTTTGTCTGAAGCAAACCCAAAGCTCATGAGGAAAGTCTAAGCACCGGTAACTGACAGTAGTCTTTATCAGAGCAGCAGATTGTTGTTGTTTTTTGCAGGTACACTGTAAACTGAAAAATCTTCACTGCATTTCATGATCACCTAGCTCAGTGATAGGCCATGAGACTGTTCTCACGCATGGTCTAATCCAGGCTAGGGAAGCCCAGCCTGGGTTAGGCTGCACATGAGAATTGCTGGGATTGATCACGATCCCAGAAGAGCAGCGCTGCCTAGCCACATTTTTAAACCCAGCTTTTAGCCAGCGTTAAGTGCTGGAGCGAGCCCTTAACTTGGGCTCCAGGATCGTGTGTTTGCTGGGGTTATGTTTAGGCCTAGTAGACACAGAGATGGCTGCCTAGAGCACCCGTCTCCTAGGGGAATCCTCCAATGCATCGTGCATGTTATGTGGTGCATTGTGGGAACACTGGATGCTGGCGTACATCATCTGTGCCTCTGGAGCTGTGTGCTGCATGCATGCAGTGCTGCTTGTCTGAGGGGAAGATCATCTGGTGGGGGAGCCATTGCTGGTTGGAAGGTCATGGTCTTGGGGGAGACATCGCTCACCTGTGGGGAGATAAGCTTAACCAGTATTCCCATCCCAGCCACCTGCCCACCCGGTCATGTGAATGACCTCCATATGTTTTGTATTATCTTAGAATAATACAAAATATTATCTTAGAAGCAGTTTTGGTGGAATTCAAAGATTCTGAAATGCTTTGGATGAAATGGACTGAATGGGGCGATTTCTTCAATACTGTAATGTGTTGAAGTGTTTTGGAATAACACAGTGATTTTAGAGGCAGGAAAACTTCTTTTACGGTGTCTTATATATTTTCAAAGGGCTGGCATTTTCTTTCCTTATTTATTTCTTACAATTTACATTAGGTCTATTGTTAAAGGATGGTGCATCTATGTACACTGTCCAAAGCGGGAATGGCGTGCCAATCATTTTGCTCACTCCCCCTCCTTGCAGCCTTCATCTGAAGTGGTGAAGGCTATAAACATGATGGTGGATACTTCCATAATTGAAAGACTCGGGTGCTCGGGTCTCCTGATCATGGAAGTTCTTGCCATCATGCTTATTATTAATAACGGCTGCACAAGGCTACAGTGTCATTCTGAGGGGGATTCTGGGAAAAATGGCAAATCCCAGCAGGCTAGGCAATTTTTCAAATTTTCCTAGGCCTGAGAATTTTTTGAAATTGCTCCTCTATTTTCACCACCTGAGAAGATGGCAGAGAAAATGGGAGGTGCATTTTGAACATGAGATAATGTGGTACAGTAGAAACAGTGGGAGGAGCATTTCAAACCAGTACTAATTTTGCGTGCAGATGATCTGAGATTCAATCCCAGGTATCTCTGATCTTAGAATACTCTTGGGAAAGACTTCTGCTTGGGCTTTGGAGAGCTATTGCCAGTAAGTATTATTTATTTATTGGATTGATTGATTTCTATACCACCCTTCCAAAAACTGATTGATTGATTTCTATACCACCCTTCCAAAAATGGCTCAGGGCGGTTTACGCAGAGAAATAATAAATAAATAAGATGGATCCCTGTCCCCAAAGGGCCCACAATCTAAAAGAAACATAAGATAGACACCAGCAACAGTCACTGGAAGTACTGTGCCGGGGGTGGACAGGGCCAGTTACTCTCCCCCTGCTAAATAAAGAGAATCACCACATTAAAAGGTACCTCTTTGCCAAGTTAGTAGGGGTCAGTAGACAGTACTAGACTAGATGAACAAATTTTCTGGCACAGTATAGACATTCATTCCAAACAGAAGATCAGATAAATGGGAGTTCTATTCATATAGCTTTACATTGTGAATGAGCCACATTAGCTATAGCAGACAGTGAGTTCGGAAAAACTGGTTTGGCTAATGGTCCATGTTATCAATATCCTTTTTGAAATCAACAACTTTTATAATCCACATGTATTCATAATCTCTCTACCTCCTTCCTACTCAATTATCATCCATTGTGATATAATGAAGTTCTAATAGGCCACAATGGCAGGATCCCCTAATTTTAACCCCCACTCCTGCCAAAAACCAATTAACTTGACATATCGAGAGCAATGATAATCTAGTCAAAAAAAACCCCTCTAACTTAAATGCCAGCACATGTGACAAAAGCCAATCCAGACTGTTCAATTATTTGTTTTAGAAATGTAAATTTAAACAGATGATATTATTACCAGCAATTATGTCTGTCAACACAGTCATGCCAAGTCAAACATTTCTTTGTCCTCACAGCTGCACCCACAGAGATTTCCAAATGGGTCTGACACATTTGAATTGACCCATGAGCAAGCACTTGGTGGTTAACCAGAAAGTCACTGTACAGCTTTTCTGTTCCCAAACCACAGGTAAGCATCATCTGATTAAAAAACTGGCTGCTCCCCGTTCCTTCATTTCATGTTCATTTGGATAGATCTTACATTAATACACATTAAAAAATACAGTGTGTGCACTACAACATTAAGTAGAAGAGTTGAATTTACACATTCATAAATATCACATAGTATAGTCCTCTGGGGACCAGTTTGGAATTCAAGCAGCATAAAGAGGTAATGGGGAGATGGCATATTTCAATGCTTCCCTTATGTCAAAAACACCCTGTTGTGCAGAACATGTAAATCAGAGAGAATATTTCTAGCGTAGTGTTCTCCTTGATATGAAAATTGTGGATGTGGAGGGAGTGTGGTAGGTCGTTTCAAGCATACAATACCATATGTGCATTCTGTAGTCCCAGGAGAGTGGTCTTTATTCTACGGCAGGTTGTCATCCAGTTCTTTCAGTCCCTCAAAAATTCATGTACTATCAGCCTTTTGATAATATGCAATTAATCAATCAGTTAAAAGGTAGTTATTCATCAATTAAAAATATTTCTTTGGTTGACAACCTTAAAAATAATCAAACACTGGTTAAAGGAAACAAAATAAAGGCAACCTAATACAAATCTGTAATCTTTACAACTGCAATCATATACATTCTTCTGCACTCCTGATCAAATCAGTGGAAGTACAACTTGTTAAATGTCTGTGGCCAAGAAATCAAGGAAGAATTTGGAAAGAATGTCTCAGTGCTGCAAGGTTTATTATAATGATTACTTATGTGTGTGAGAGGGATAGAATTACAAGTGGATGAGGCTAAAAATATCATCACGTTGTTTCTGGAGGTTTAGACTTCACTTTCTTACAACGTCTTATAAGAGAAACAAACTGTAATTGCTTCTGACGTTTCCCTTGGTATGTGGAGTGGAAATTCGCATGGAACTGCCAAAAGACAAAAATGATAAAGAGCTAAGATAGTCAAAGAGGGATTCCTGTGCATTTTCCCCTTCAGTTACCCATTTAATCTCTTTTTGTTTATTAATAACCTGGAGGAAGGAGGTAAACAGTGCGCTAATCATATTAAGAGGAGACATAACATGGAGAGAGCTTGGGTTACTAAGTCAAAGCAGTGAGATAAATATATGTGTGGATTATGGGGGGAATTGTGGAGGGAGACTATATTATATGCAAAAACAGGCAAATTTGCATTGTCAGGAGGCAGTGGCCCTCATCCAGCCCAAGTCATGTGCAATTAGATGCATGCCAGTAACTGTCTCTGGATGATTATGTCCCTTTCCCTCTGCATCAACAGACTCTTTCAGCCCTTTTATACACTGCACACCTGCCTACTCACTGGCAGTGAAAGCCTGCTTCTGCAGGTGGTTCTCCCTTGCTGATTTACAGTAAATATATTTCTTTGAGTAGAACTGGCATTTAGGATTAGGAGTTAATGAAAAGGCACAGCTTGGAAATGTTGCCAACTCCAAATCCAGTTGTGTGGCAAGGAGAGTTGTGACAGGTTCTACCTTGATTAATGAGCTTTTCTCTGCAACTTTTGCCATCTGCAACTCTTTGCTGTGGGGGAATTTAGCAGGTGAAGCTTATCCCACTACTGTATCTGCAGAATGGGAAACACTGCCCCTATACATTTCTTATCAGTCAGTGACCAAAGGCATCGGCCCTCACCGCCCCCTGCAAAAAAAGAAGAAAAGTTGTCAGACATTTAATTACTTCTTTGCTGTTTTACTAGGATTTTTTATTCTTTAGTGGTAGACAATGGGCAATTTAAAATTTGCATCCATTCATATTTAGGAATAAATATGTTCAAATAATTACTGAAAGATAACTGCAAATTTGAACATATAGAGTGCTCTGTGGATTAACTTGGCGTAGAGGCAATTTTGTAAAGTTATGGAGCATCATCCAGCCCTTAGGGAGGCAAATATGGGGAGAGGGAAGCAACTTAGAAAAAAGGAGTACAACATTGTCTGTGAGGGTGGAGTAAGACAACACTACTTCCACATCATAGGGCAAGGCTTGGAGAGGGAATTATCTCACTGGGAAATTAATTGGAAGCATTGTTCTGTGGTTTATTGCTGAAGAACCTAATCCTTTTTGGTAAGCATTTTGGTTTTTTTCTTTTGTTCAAGCTTCACAAAACACTTGCTTTGGGCAAATAATAGGGTGAAAGCACCCATGTTTCGCTATTATCTACAAAACAATTTATTTCTGAACCACAGAAATACAGAAACACATGGGCAGAAACACAATCCCCATTCTCTTTAAATAGCTGACATCTTAATGCTTCATGTGTGCCACCAAAAGAAGCACATGCATGCAGTGGATGCACTCTTGCTTTCTGAAGCACAGGTGTTCACGCACATGAGGGGAAAATTTCCTGTTCTCTGTGCAATATGGATATATGCATATAAACCAGGACTGTATAACTTCAGTCCTCCAGCTGTTCTTGGACTGCAACTCCCATTATCCCTATTGACTACTGTGGTTGGGGATGATGGTAGTTGTAGTCTAATAACAGCTGTAGGGTCAAAGTTGTGCAGTCCTGATATAAGCTGTCTGAGCCACCTAATGGCACAGTGGGGAAATAACTTGCCTAGCAAGCAAGAGGTTGCCGGTTCGAATCCCCGCTGGTATGTTCCCCAGACTATGGGAAACATCTATATCAGGCAGCAGTGATATAGCAAGATGCTGAAAGGCATCATCTCATACTGCACGGGAGATGGCAATGGCAAACCCCTCCTGTATTCTACCAAAGACAACCACAGGGCTCTGTGGTCGCCAGGAGTCAACACCGACTTGATGGCACAACATTTCTTTACATATATGTATACATTTTTAGCTACTTTATATTCTGTTTTTAGGTTTATATTGAGTGTTATTGTTTTATCCTGTTGTTAACCACCCTGGGGTCTTAGGATGAAGGGTGGCATATAAAACAAACAAACAAATAAACAAAACAAATAAATGTGTCCTCCTGGGCATCAGCATCTACTGTTCAGAAGCAGAAGCACATCTGCTGCAAATGTGCTTCTTTTGGTTGCATGCACACAGCATTAGTCAGGATATTGGCCACTGTATTTATCTTTCACAACCTGGAGATCTGCATCGATCCCAATTCCAAAGCAATGGCCAACAAATTAGTTTTATTAACAGTTATTGAGGCACATTTGTTTCTTAAAAGAAGAAAATGTTGGGTTGAAGTTAAAGGTGGCCTCCTCCGTATGGAAAGTCATTCCTGTTCACGGGAAGGGTGCTTTACAATTCTAGAGTGTTGCACAAGAAAAATGACAGAAAAATCCAAATGTTGTCTTCTTCTATTGCAAAAGCTTGTGCAAACTCTGAGAACGGCTATAGAGCCAACTTCTTACAGTACTGCACAAACACTTCTGCCAGCAGCATAACCATTTGCAGAACAGCACTAGTTAGCAGCTGTTTCCCTTCCTCTCATGGTTCTCCCAGCACTCAATCATTGTTTTCATATAGAAAAGCTCTTTCATTTAAAGTTTGTTTTTTCCGTTTTAAAAGATCTTAAATTTATTGAAAATACTTCTAATTAAATTTGTTCAGCTTTGTGTCTGTTAGTTGCATCTGTCGTTAATGTAAAGCACAACCATGGAGGAAGTCAGGGTTTCTTTAGAGAGTGAATTAAAGACAGAGACAAAATAAAATTAAAAACGTAACATGAAGTTTTAAACAAAATTTATTTTTAACAGCTTTCTTGTAAAAGCCTTGTGCCTTTATGAAGTGCCTAAGTACGGCAGGAAATCTAATAATGCCATGTTATACGTAAAAAGGCAACAGCTGTTTTTTAAGCCAGTTTTGCTCTGGGAACTATCTGGGAGTCTAACCAACAAGGCAGCAACGTACGTGTGTGTGTGTGTGTGTGTGTGTGTGAGAGAGAGAGAGAGAGAGAGACAGAGAGAAAACTTATATGTACACCCACCCACACCCTGAAGAAAGAATTTATTTTTTAAAGGGGAACCAGTTATATGACCTTTGTATTTTACAGATCCATCTGGAGAATTTTAATCACTTAGACAGCACGAAAGATTCAAGTCAAATCTCTTTACAGTCAATCAGTCGCCAAGAGTATGTAGTTTTACACAGCCCATGCTACTTAAGAAGCATATTGAAGAAGCGATGATTGCATATGCTTGGGTTCTTATTAGTATAATTTGAACTGAATTCCTTCTTTTCATTCCATATTCAGGGAGCAGGATGCAGATGCTAGATTAAGCCACTAAGCTGGAATATTGGACACGTGTAGATGTACATTTTTTTTAAAGTTTTGTGGGGTTTCTTTATACCCTAACCTCTTTGTTGTTCCTGTTAGATGTAACCTTTCCTCCTCTCCTCCCCAGAAGAGGGCCGGAACAAACATTCATCTTTAACCCATGCGTCTTTGCCTGATCCAGCTAAGGAGTTTATATATTAGGCAGGCTTCTATATGCCCAAAAGCACCTATATGCTCAATGAATTCAGACATATGGGCTAAATTTGGATGTACAGCCAAATGTGCATCCCAGTGTGCAAGCTGTCTATCTGCACTGCATTGCTTTTAGTGGAATAGGCACCTGGACAGACATCCAAATATCTGCCCCATTATGGATGGACATGAGCATTTGGGTGCATGTTAGGTTTGCCTCTGCTCTTAGATATACATTAAGATGTGCATCCAATTAACCCATAGTCCTTTGAACTGTGAAGGAGTATTCTTTTTCCAGATTAAAGTATCCTACATAAGGCCATGAGGTTAAGAGGACTTAAGTATTCTCCAATGCCAATTCCTAACCCTCACCACAATCCTCCTCACCATTTAAAATATTCTTTAGGCAGGAGAGAGAAACATTACTCAGAGGAAGCATGCCTGAGGATATATCTCCTATAAGACCATTTCTCCTCACCCCATGACCCTTCAAACTGTGAGCAGGCAGTACCTCACAATTTAAGGAACAATGGGTAGAGAGAAACAGAGGCCTCTGAGCACAATTCCCTCTTTAAATTCCAGACTTACTGTTTGCTTTCCTACTGCCTAATGTCAGAGGGTGAAAGCTCATGCCTATAAATGAAGCACATTGCTGTCAGTGTTCCCGGTCAGCCTAAAAGAAGTCCACATCTGCATCCCTTGGTCCTCACTGATTTGGGGGCAGGACTATTTCTTAAAAGCAGGATTTTACTGTACAGTCTAGGGACTCCCTACAGATCTGACTGTTTCCCCTCTTGGGGACCATATCCAGACAGGGGCATTCACTCTACAAAGTGGGGAGAAGTGATGTCACTCTCAGCTATGTACAGATTTGCCCCACTGATCATTCTTCTCATTCTGGCAGCTTTAAAGAAAACCACAACAACTATGATGGACTGCCAACCACTACAGACAGTTGAGAATATTAAATCTCAGAGGGTCTTATAGGATGAGAAAAGTATCTCCTCCTGTAATTCTGGATATTTACGTTCTTTCTGTATTCTGTGCTGTTTGTTAGAAAGGAACTGGAACAAAAGGTGTCGTAGGGTCAGCATAGAGGTATTGCCAGGGGTGCATTTGATTTAAAGAGTATAGGAACACAGACTCCTTTGCAGAATTTGGTAGAATGAATACACACAGAGAAGTAAAATCAAAATATTTAGGAATACACATGATTTTTTTTTAAAAAACACCAGCAAATGGAAATAATAGGACAAGGTTTAATGTAGCAGCAATCTAGGTAAAGAGATCAATGTTTTGTGGATGTGCGGAACCCTGCTGAGAAATGTCACTTGTCTTACGGAAACTTGTCTGGCTTCCCTGGAAATCCTCAGATGTCTCCCTGGGGAAGAACCCTGACATTCACTTTAAATTTCACTTTGTATGAAATGTTGGTCTCCCTTTTATTTCGGTGGACTTTAAACATACCTAACAGTGTGCTGGATTGTGTCAGGCGTTATCACAGAATGCCAGATTGCATATGTTTGTGCATCTTGGAAACACAGGAACCTAGGAAGCAGACTTATACTGAGTCAAGCCACTGGTCCATTTAGCTCAGTATGGTTTGCACGGACTGGCAGTGGCTCTCCAAGGTTTCAGGAAGGAGCCCACCTAAGAGCATAAGTAGGCTCTCCCAGCCCTACTGGAGATGCCAGGGAGTGAACCTGGGACCTTCTGCATGTAAGCAGATGCTCTAGCCAGTGAGCTGTGGCCCCATCTCCCAAGGGGAATATCTTGTAGCAGACAGCACTCACCTGCAATCACCCAACCAAATGCAAACCAGGGCTGACCCTGCATAGCAATGGTGACAACTCAACTCATCCTTTCTATCACAAGACCAGCTCTCCTCCCCTTGAAGATCTGGGGGTTTCTGTGCACACATCGAACTCCCAAACCTATAGAGACTTTCTTGGTCATCGCAGCAGAAAGGAGAGCTCTGTGTACAGCTTTTGGATAAGAAAGCCTGTTTCTACCATGGAAGCCAAGAGGAGACATTTCTTTGTACTTGTAAGAACCTATATAGAGTTTGGGATCTATGACTTGTGATCAACATTAGTAGTAGAAAAACTGTTTATTTCATGTATTTATTTTAAAATTATCACTGACTTTCCCCAAACACCTTCTCCCAAGGTGGCTCAAAATAAAGTATTCAATTTAGAAAAAAGACTGATACAATCATTGTTATCTGCTCTACTCCTGGAATGGTCTGGGGGCGGGGGCAGATCCTGCTTCCATAGAGGGTTTGCTCTTCATCCATTTCAAGGATCCCAGCATGCCACCACCACAACATGTCACGATCCAGCCTCAACCAGCCCGTGACCCTAAGCTTCAGTGCTGCCACCAAGTAGGCTTTTATGTATTTTTTTCTGGCTATGTCTACTAAAACAGACTTTCAAACCTCTGTTACCTTCAAAACTAGGTAGTGTGGAAAGGCTTCTAAGCGTGGAGTGGGGAAATCAGACAGAGGCTATAGTTTGCTAAATTAAAAGAGAGAGAAATTCTTTTTAATTTAAAAAGTAGTTCTTTTGGAAATTTTACTACACATAAACAGCAGCCAACTGAGCATATGGAACACATAAACCATGAGAAAAACACATCCAAACTAACCTGCACCTAACACAATAGATAGATAGATAGAAAAAAAAAATATTTGGCCTTCAGGGCCCAGGCAGTGAAGCAATATAGCCTTCTGCTTTGCTGAATATACAGGGGTCTGTCTAGTGAGGAGGTAGTTGCAGAAATAGGACCTCTGCTGTTTCCAGGAAAAAGCAGTTTCTCCTGGATTAGACAAGAAAAACGGTGGTGGTGGGAACTGAGCCATGCCACAGTGAGCATCCAGTGAACAACAAAGTCCAGGACTGATAAGGAAAAAGTACCTTCAGGGGTTGTGCAAGTCAGGAAGCTGGAGAAACAATCAACAGCAGCAATAGTAGAATGCCACAGTTAAGGAATTTAGGCCCAGTAATGCAATAAAATGAGATTGCAGGAATCTTCACAAGCTTTTTAGACTCACACACAGAACTGGTTCAAAATCTCATCACCAAATGTTTTATAACCACTTCCCTTATGAATACAAAGTAATCTTGTTTGTTTCACTAAGCTTTATTCAGAATCAACTCCATTTCCTCCTTCCCCTCCCTTTCATTTCATTTCACCCCCACACTCTCTACAAGATCCCCACAGGAACAAACTTCCAATTAAGAAAATATAAAAGATTGCTGGATAGAATACATCAAATGTTTGCCAAGATGATACTCTTATCCAAACACTCTCACATTTTCAGAGGTCTAGAAGAATGAAAGCCCTGTAATACAATTAATGGTCCCAGCTTTATTTGTGTGTTTCCTTTAAATCCAGCTGCATAATATGTTGCCCGGAGAAAAGGACACTGCTGTGAGCCGTAATCTACTTCTGGTGTAGGAACTGTAGTAAAGTCTTAAAGTGGTTGTCCTCAAAACTAGATGTTATTCCATCATTCATCAAGACAATTCTGCACAGAGAAGGAATGTTTATAATTTGTGATTTGATCCAAAGTACACAATTTCTGCACAAGGGTCAGAACTAACTTTGATATAAGTAATAGGTTCCAATCCCTAGATTTTCATGTTTGGTAGACTTGACGGTACAGTTGTGATTGGCATTCCTGGGGCAGAGGGTGAAAATGAATACACTGACCCCCCTACCCTCTCCTGCCCCTTGGGTGTTGGTGGTTCTCCTGCAGTTTGTTTACATTTTATTTATTTATTTACAGTTTGGGCCTTTTCAGGTATTGCTGTTTAATGTTTAATATTACAAGGATATATTGCTTTCCTTTTTATTAGCTTACCTAGGTGCCATAATATCTACCCTACTAGGGCTGTTGGAAGGTACAGCTTCAGGGTTTTGAGCCCAGTCTTTAGTAACTTGAGTACAGTAGGGACCTTAGTTTTCTGTTGCCTCACATCCCTTTCCTTGCCTGTATCTGTGATACAGGGGTCTCTGTTTGTCAAGAAGTCTGTTCAATTTACTCTCGAACCAAATGCACACAGCTACTTACTGCAGAGCTTCACTGCCTTTAAAACATATTTGATGCATATATATATTTAAAAGGAACTTGTAGACAAACTCCATATAAAATACATCACAGCTGCATGGTATTCTCCATTGCTGAAAATTTTACAGCGCAGCCTTCCTCAGACCACTTCCTAAATATAAGCATGCTAGGACTCTGTGAGGCTAAGAGCCTATTAATAGCCCGTATTTCATTCCAGTCCATAGAATATGCCTGGAAAGTGGAGAATCTTGCAGATAAGTTTAAAATTTATCACCATTCAGTGGAGACAGAAAACATCTGGGCTGTGTTTATGATCACTTACCTCATGTTAAATGAATGACATTTGGCAAAAAGATACACATCATGTTGGATTTTAAACTTGAAATATGTTTCCACAAGCTTTTAATTACAGTTATCATAAGTCAAGCTGCCATGGACCCAAACCCACCACCACACCATGCAGAGGCAAACAGTGAGAGCTCAGAGGATGAGGCATCACTCTGAACACTGAGTCCCCTGGACACACCCGCACAATCTAGCCCCAAGGCTCCCCTCTGGAAACCATGTGCATTACCAGCCACATCCAGACAGAAGACTTTGAGGATGAGGAAACCAAAGAGACACTTATTCTCAGAGCCTCCACCTGTGCCTCAGCCCAAGGATACTCAATTTCCCATATCCATTGACTCAGAAGACAACCTTAACTCTCCTCCAGGGGCTGAAGAATTGCCTTCTCTCTGTAGGAGCCTGCAGTTAAGGAATAGAGATCGTCCCCTTTAAACAGCCACAGTCTCTGGAAGAGGGGGTGGAGCTACAGACTGTAACCAGCAGCCATACTATATAAGAGCTCAGTCTACAGTAAGCAGATGTTGAAGCAGCATCATTGCCAAAGTGCCTGCCTGTTATTCCTGAGGCAGCCTCATAGAACTAAATCCCAAGACCAGTCTAAGCAGACTCTTTGACGCTTTTACTCAGGAAGTATCTTGGGTGACTCATGCCCTTCTCCCATGCCTGGCAGTTCATAACATTGGATGCTTGGGTGCTGAGCATCATAACGGGCTATGCTATAGAATTCACCAACCTCCCTGTTTTTTCAGGGATAAAACACCCACTCTACTCCTACTTTGGAGGAAGAAGTTCTTTCCTTGCTTCAAAAAGGGGTGATAGAACCTGTTCATCTGAGGGATTGGGAGAAGGGCTTCTACTCAAGATATTTCCAAATGCCCAAATGGGATGGGGACAGCCATCTCATTATGGACTTCTGATGAATGAACAAATCCGTGAAACTGAGGAAATTCAGGATGATATCCTTACAAGGCATCCTTCCGTTTCTAGCAAAGGAAGAATGGTGTGTGATGCTGGACCTCAAGGATACCTACTTCCATGTGGCAATAATAGCACACCTGAGGACAAGGGGTATTTCAAAATTCTCCTCTCTAGATGATTGGTTGATCTCCTCAGAGTGCAAGGACTCCCTGATCATTCACATCCATTACACCCTAGTAAAACTAGGAATCAAAATAAATGGAAACAAATCAAACCTAGAACTGCAAAAGCAGATACAATTCATAGGAGCAATATTGGATGCAGAGACAAAAAGAGCATACCTCCCAGAGGACAGGAGACTGCTAATTGTTCAAATGATCTTCATCCTCAACCCGAAACAGAGAGCATGTGCTGTGCAAATACTATGAGGGTTGATGGCCTCTTGCACAGCCTCTGAGGCTCTTCTCACAATTACAGAGAAGAGCCTCTAGGAGGGTTGCGGGGAAAGCGGGCTTAGCCCACTCTGCCCGCACACGAGCAGCAGTCTGCTCTGGGCGGCCGCAGTGGCCACCCACACAACTGCTGGCTCCATCACGGAGCCAGCAGGGCTGGGGAGTTTGGGGGCCGTGCAGCCCCCAGAAGCTTCAGTATGCCCTATGCAAGTCCCGAGAGACCCCCGAGTCGGGAGGCTGCTGATTTTTGCTGCTCGTGGGAATAGCCCCACTGTTACACATACAAGGCTAAAGACGTGCCAGTTCCAAAGCTGGTTTCTATCAGTGTTCAGACTGAATTTAGACAATCAGATCATGTGGCTGACCCTTCAACCACCTGTGCTATGCTCCCTAGTGGAGACCAGAACAAATTATCAGTGGGCGTACCCTTCCAAATACCAACCCAACTGATCACACTAACAATCTATTGACAATCTATTGCTAGTGTTAGACCCAAATAATATGTAACCTGTACTGCAGATGATGGAGCATCCTTATGCGGATATGATTGCTGATTTTTTGGATGTTTTTGCTGATTCTCCTGGCACTGCCATACATTTCAGACATAAAATTCAGATAAAAGCAAATGCAATACCTGTACAACACAAAATTAGGAATATACTCATAACATTACACCAACCATTTAGAGAGGAACTCCTAAGATTACAGCATGCTGACGTGATAGAGCCTGTTGATTCATTAGAATGGGTCTCTTTCATTGTTCTTGTACAGAGGTCAAATGCTACACTTTGAATGTGTGGAAAACCCAAGTTCAAATCCCCATTTAACCATGAAACTCACTGGGTGATTCTGGGCCAGTAATGTATTTCTCAGCCTAACCTACCTCACAGGGTTGTTGTGAGGATAAATATAACCACACTCTTCATAGGAAGAGTGGGATATAAATGTAAAAAATACAAAATACATTAAATAAACATGGTGGTGGATTGTCATCTATTACCCACTATCAACGAAATGCTGCTTACTCTGAAAAAGGCTTGTGTCTTCAACCTATCATCAAATTCCTCTGCTCAAAAATTCTCACAAATACATCGCCTTCATTACCCCAAAGGGTCTTTTTTCAGTTCAGAAGACTGCCCTTTGGATTAGCCTCTGCAGCTTCAGAGAATTATGCATGCAATTTTGGGGACTATGGAAGGCATCACTTTCTTTCAGGATGACAGTTTTGCACACACTCAGTGACATACTTGGGAAATGCAATATCCCAGCGTGGCTTACATTCCAAAACAGACTTGGTGAAAGCTAATTGGGAAACACCAGAGCCACACGACAAGGATGCACTCCAATCATTTTTAGGACTCTGTGAGTATTACTCTAAATTTGTTAGACAATTTGCCTAAAAAGTTGTTCCATTGTGTCCCAAGCCCCCGCCGGCTCCACGATGGAGCCAGCAGTCATGTGGGCAGCTGCTGTGGCCGCCTGGAGCAGACTGACTGCTCATCTGCGGGGAGAGCGGGCTTAGCCGGCTCTCCCCGCAAACGCTCTCCAGGTGGCTCCCACTGATCATGGGAACCACCTCTATGACTATGTGACAAATTACAGAAGAGTCTTACCACCCCCTTGACTCCAGTAGATTATCCCAATGGTTCTTGGGAAAAACTTGCTCTGGATATAAGGGGGCCTTTTGATAAACAACCCACAAAACAAAGATTTGTTATGGTCAGGCCTGCTGAACTTCGGGGGCCCCAGCTGTTTTTGGACTCCCATAATCCCCAGCCACAGTGGCCAACAGCCAGGGATTATGGGGATTGTAGGCTAATATCTACAGGAGGGCTGAAGTTGAGCAGCCCTAGTTATGGTGATGGTAGATTACTACTCCAGGTGCCCAGAGTTTTCATTTGCAGACAATATTACTACAAACAAGGTGATCCAGTCCATGGATGCAGTTTTTGTGAGGAAAGGTCTTCCTAAAGACTGTAACTGATAATGGGACACAGCTTACCTCATTTGAAATGGAGCAATACTTGCATAACCGTGGGACAGAGCACAAGACTATTTCCTT
The DNA here is from genome assembly GCF_027244095.1 of Hemicordylus capensis. Lineage (NCBI taxonomy): Eukaryota > Metazoa > Chordata > Lepidosauria > Squamata > Cordylidae > Hemicordylus > Hemicordylus capensis. The sequence continues at coordinate 261,881,583 of NC_069659.1, forward strand.
GTATCTTCCTTGAGCGAAAGGCTTATTGAAAAGAATGAACAGAATAGTGAAAGAAAGTTTACAACTGCCTAGTATGCAACAACAACCCTGGAAGAAAGCAATCAGTGAAGCTCTATTTGCTGCTCGAACTACTCCTCATTCTATTATAGGAAAATCACCTTTTGAACTACTGAGAGGATGCAAAGATTCCACCAAACTTACCCAGTAGTGATAGCTGATAGGGCTTTCCATGCCAGCTCACCCTGCAGATGCAGAGATTTGTGATTGGGTAAGGGAGAAGCTACAAAAATATAAACTGTTTTTGGATCAGAAACGGGATGCAAAACAGCGAACATTTCAGGCGGAGAACATTTTTTTAGTACAACTGCCTTATAAAGTGAAGAAGGGATGTTCCCGATATTCTGGACCAAAACATTCAAAATCCGAGGAGATTCTGTCATATTGGATGATGGAAAGAAATGGAACAGTTTGAGACTTTCCAGCATACATGCTGTAATAAAAGAAGAAAGGCAGTCTCCTCTCAAGAGAGGAACTGGAGAGGAATTTGATGTTGCTTCCAGTTTTGACTTCAAAGATGAGGCTGATGAAAGTGATGGATAATTCTATGTACAAATCACTAACAGCTCCTGTGCCAGAGACCCCAAGAATTAGAAGTGTACGCAACAGCAGACCACCTAAAAGACTTACAAGACTTTGTCACCAAATTTTAAATGAATTTTCTGGTGGTTATAAAGGGGAGGGATGTGTTGTATTCTATTAAGCAATCTTCTGTGTTTTGTTAATTAGATGTTTGTCCCTGTGGGGATCCTGTAGAGAGTGTGTGTGTGGGGGGGGGGGATGGAATCGGGAGGGGAAGGGGAAGGAGAATAGTTTCTGAATAAAGATTAGTTAAGCAAACATAAGATTACTTTGTGTTCAGGAGGGAAGCAGCTATAAAAACATTTCTCTCTCTCTCTTTGTATATAGGAACAGAATTTATTGTGCTGAAACATGTCATTTAAAAAGTCTGATATGGTGAGAAAAAGTACTCAAAGTTGAAGTTAAATGCCTAGCTTGCCCTTTTTAATTTCAATAGAACTACTCTGAGTAAATTTCTTCATGTCAAACATTGTCCTTACACTCTATTCAGATGTCTATGGTTCAGATACTGACACCTTCTGAAAATGCCATCTTGGATTCCTAGCAGTTGTGAACCCGTAAACTATTTTTTTTAGAATGTATATTCTTATAATTATGCAAATGCTTTGTGATGCATTTAAGAGACTGCTGCATCAATACATTATCTAGGACAGGGATTCTCAACTTTGGGTCCCCAGATGTTACTGGACTTCAACTCCTATAATCCCCAGCCCCAGTGGCCTTTGTTTGGGGATTATGGGAGTTGAAGTCCAACAACATCTGGGGACCCGAGGCTGAGAATCCCTGACCTAAGAGGTAACGTGCAAATCATCTATCTCCCTAGTGATTAAAAAGCTCCCTTTGCAACATGGTCCAGTAACTGCATACCTGTTCTTCTATTACAGGAAGAGGAGGACGGTCAGAAAAATCACGAGTGCAATTGCATTGAGAGAAAATATTCAAGTGAATCTGAGGTTGCAGTCATAGAAGTAAAAGAAAATATTACCTACTTGGATAGAGTATTATGTCAAGAGTTTGCTGCCCATAATTTAAGAAAGTCAAACACAGATAAAGAGGATGTTTGTCTATAGCTCATAATGGCAGTAAAGAGAAGGTTAGAGGATAGGGCATAGCTGAGAATGGTTCATCTTGAAAGAAAGTTTTATTTAACAAAACTGGATGGTTCTCACTGAGTTTGGCCCAGACTCAATGAGAAGCACCACATCAGAAGTTCAGGGTCTATTTTCAGGCAAGTCTCACAAACGATCCCAGCAAAGACAAGTAATTACTTAAGAGTAAATTATTATTTCAGACCTCACCACAATTCAAAGTAGGAAGCCACAAAACAGTTTACTCAACTGTTTTGAGGGACCAAACAGACCTCTCAGTGATGATCTGCAAAGGACCCTGTACTATTTGATACAATCGTTTTTATAGGTTTAATGACGATAGTTGTTTACTGCTTACTGATTGGATCTCACCTGATTAGGTATTTTACATGACCAGGCCCACAAGAATTATAAGTGTAAAATGCATACTACGTCAATCTACAGGTTGTTTGCAGTTACTTGTTTTTCTGCTTTTCTGCCTCCGTGTTGAAATTCCACCATGGCTTCACTACCTGTTTACCACTTAACAGCAGAATAAAAGCAGATCATTTCCAAACAAAAACATCAAAACAACGGCCTACCATTATCTTTTAAACAGGTCTGTGCAAAAGTATGGTCAAGCTAAAAACTCTTCAGATCAATAGCTACTGCCAATATGCTTCTAATAATCAGAAATCACGCAACTAAAGCTCAAATACCAAGATTTTCAGAGAAGGCTCTACTACTCTGTATCCCACTATTCAAGAAATCAAATTGGCAAAAACAATAGTGAAGGCTTTCTCTAGCAGCCTTCTCAGAGCGTAGACTTTTAGGTAGCCACAGAAGTCCTTTTTTATCTTAACATTCAGCTCTACTTTAAGTTATATTGTGAGATGCTTCACACAATTGCTGTGAAGCTCATCAATGTGATCTGCAGGGAGAGCGGGCTTAGCCCGCTCTTCCTGAAGACGATCAGCGGGAGAGCCCTGGGCAGCCGGACTGGCTGCCCACACAACTGCCAGCTCTGCCATGGGGATCAGGGGCCATCAGGCCCGCAGAAGTCCTAGGATGCCCTGTGTGAGCACGTAAGGCATCCTGGAGAGACCCCCAAGCCCAGGAGGCTGTGGCAACACACGAGCAACAAAATGCGGTCAGCGGAGTGCTCGTTAACCTCATTTGAGGGGAGGGTGCTTTTGGCGGGGTAGCCACTTTGGGAGAACCGGGCTCACTCATGAGCCCAGTGGTTCCCACGATCCACAGAAAGCGGGCTAAGCTCCCTTAGCCCACTTTACGTGGATCGTGGGAATAGCCTCTGTACGTAGTTTAGTTTGTTATTTTTATTTATTTAACAGACATATCTCCTGCCTTTACAGGCAACTTGCTTATTTGAATAAACTTGTTTTCAGCTTCAACAGCGAGTGGGCTTCCATATGTAGACCTTCCAACCTGGAACAAACTCACAGAGTGGGCTCACAAGATCACCACCAAGCACTCCCAGTGGCATGCCGTGTGAAGCCACCAGCCTCTGGTTCTCGCACTGGGTTACCGAGATGCTACTGCAATTCTCCTCCCAATTTCAAATCTTGGTTATGGAAGACAGGCAAATCTCCAGAGAATCCTAGGAAGTTGGGCATAAGTACTGGCAGTTGGTGGATTCACTCAACGTGCCTGCCTGGAATGTGTGTTTGCTGACTTGGCTTACTGACTTGGTGGTGGTTATCTGAACCTTCCCATTGATTCTCTCCTTTCACCTTCTGTGAGGGTCACACTAGCAGTACTATTAGCTAGTACTATTAGGTCACACTAGCAGAAATACTATTCATAGAAGGAGTTTTTGATAGAGTTAGGTATTGTTGATATCAGTAGCAGTTCAGTCTGACTATGTTTTGGAAGTGGGGTTGTGAAGGAATAAGGCCTAAACCTCCTCTTTTTGTGTTACAGATTTCTGTACTGAATATGTATTTGCTTACTCCCTATGTTCTGTGTTAAATTTAAAAAAGCTGTGCAGCGCTCAAAAGTTCACAGCTCCTGTTCTACGGTTTGGTTTGGGAGGGAGAAGAGCTGTACTGGTTAAATTTAGGAGGGAAGAGTGGGTTTGATATGATTGGGTATGTTTTTGTTTTTTTAAGGAAAGAACTTAAGTTTGTTTTGATTGGTTTGTTTAGAAGAGGGGAAGAGAAGAAAAGGAGGCTGGCTTGCATTAGAGGGTTAGTCAACTGAAAAGTTGAAGAGCTGAAGTCAGTCCAAGTGAAGGAGTTCAAGTTGCTTGGAATGCAAGTTCTAGTTGGAGTGGAAGCTGATGTCTGGGAGAGCCAGGAGAGAAGAGCTAAGAAGAGCTGCTGAAATGAGAGCTGAGGAATCACTGGGAGAGTTGAGCTGAAACTCTCTGGAAAACTAAATCACTCTCAAAGCAGCTGAAGGGTCAGTCTGGAATTGAACCACCAGAACTGGATAGAAAGAGCAAGACTTGAGGCTGAGAAAACCAGACTTGCTGTAGAAGCTGACTAGAGCTAATTTAGGAAGAATCCTGGTAAGGACTCTGAGTTAGGGTACAGTGTTAGGTGCAGGTTAGTTTGGATGCAGTTTTCTCGTAGTTTATGTGTTCCTTTATGCTCCTTTGGCTGCTGTTTCTTTGTACTGAAATTTCCAAAAGAGCTACTGTTTAGAATAGAACTGTTTTAAAATAAGACTAGCTGGGCCGGGCATGGAGCATCTACACCTCTGGCTGGCCCAGCCACCCGTCGGTGCCTTCTCTCCCCACCCCCCAACTACTGCTTTCTGGCCGGCCAGGCATAGCCTTCTTCTGCCCACCAGCTTCTTCTTCTGCCACCCCCACCCACGCTGCTTTCTGGCTGGCCCTTCTTCTCTCTCCTGCCCGCCGGCTTCTCCTGCCTGCCACCGGCGCTGCCATTTTCTTCCCCCCACCCCTCCCATGGCTATCCGGCAGTTCTCCGAACTCTTGTGAGAGCTGCCATGCATGGGATTAGCCGCAGGTATGTCTTAGAGAATTATATATAAAGACCCTCTCTCTCTCTCTCTCTCTCTCTCTCTAATTTAACAAACTATAGACTCTGTCTGATTTTCCCAGAACACATTTAGAACCCTTTCTATCCTACCTAGCTTTAAATAAAACAATGGTTTGGAAGGCTGTTTAGTAAACACAGCTAGAATATATATAGAAAAGACTACTTGGTTGCAGCGATGATGCTTAAGTTCACGGAGCTGGTTGAGATGGATGGAGAGCAAACCCTCTATGCAGGCAGCATCTGCCCCCCAGCTCTGACCAGTCCAGGAGTGGAGCAGATAACAATGATTGGAGCAACAGAGCTGGGCTGCACAGTTCTTTTCACGGACATCTTTGTATTCTCTCAGTCTTTTTTCTAAATTAAATACTTTAGTGTGAGCCACCTTGGGAGAAGGTGTTTGGGGAAAGTCAGTGATAATTTTAAAATAAAGAAATACATGAAATAAACACAGTTTTTCTACTACTAATGTTGATCACAAGTCATAGATCCCAAACTCTGTATAGGTTCTTACAAGTACAAAGAAATGTCTCCTCTTTGCTTCCATGGTGGAAACAGACTTTTATATCCAAAGAAAGCTCTCCTTTCTGCTGCGATGACCAAGAAAGTCTCTGTAGGTTTGGGATTTTGATGTGTGCACTGAAACCCCCAGATCTTCAAGGGGAGGAGAGCTGGTCTTGTGATAGAAAGGATGAGTTGAGTTGTCACCATTGCTATGCAGGGTCAGCCCTGGTTTGCATTTGGTTGGGTGATTGCAGGTGAGTGCTGTCTGCTACAAGATATTCCCCTTGGGAGATGGGGCCACAGCTCACTGGCTAGAGCATCTGCTTACATGCAGAAGGTCCCAGGTTCACTCCCTGGCATCTCCAGTAGGGCTGGGAGAGCCTACTTATGCTCTTAGGTGGGCTCCTTCCTGAAACCTTGGAGAGCCACTGCCAGTCCGTGCAAACCATACTGAGCTAAATGGACCAGTGGCTTGACTCAGTATAAGTCTGCTTCCTAGGTTCCTGTGTTTCCAAGATGCACAAACATATGCAATCTGGCATTCTGTGATAACGCCTGACACAATCCAGCACACTGTTAGGTATGTTTAAAGTCCACCGAAATAAAAGGGAGACCAACATTTCATACAAAGTGAAATTTAAAGTGAATGTCAGGGTTCTTCCCCAGGGAGACATCTGAGGATTTCCAGGGAAGCCAGACAAGTTTCCGTAAGACAAGTGACATTTCTCAGCAGGGTTCCGCACATCCACAAAACATTGATCTCTTTACCTAGATTGCTGCTACATTAAACCTTGTCCTATTATTTCCATTTGCTGGTGTTTTTTTTTTAAAAAAAATCATGTGTATTCCTAAATATTTTGATTTTACTTCTCTGCGTGTATTCATTCTACCAAATTCTGCAAAGGAGTCTGTGTTCCTATACTCTTTAAATCAAATACACCCCTGGCAATACCTCTATGCTGACCCTACGACACCTTTTGTTCCAGTTCCTTTCTAACAAGCAACACAGAATACAGAAAGAACGGAAATAGCCAGAATTACAGGAGGAGATACTTTTCTCATCCTATAAGATCCTCTGTGATTTAATATCCTCAACTGTCTGTAGTGGTTGGCAGTCCATCATAGTTGTTGTGGTTTTTTTTAAAGCTGCCAGAATGAGAAGAATGATCAGTGGGGCAAATCTGTACATAGCTGAGAGTGACATCACTTCTCCCCACTTTGTAGAGTGAATGCCCCTGTCTGGATATGGCCCCCAAGAGGGGAAACAGTCAGATCTGTAGGGGGTCCCTAGACTGTACAGTAAAATCCTGCTTTTAAGAAATAGTCCTGCCCCCAAATCAGTGAGGACCAAGGGATGCAGATGTGGACTTCCTTTAGGCTGACCAGGAACACTGACAGCAATGTGCTTCATTTATAGGCATGAGCTTTCACCCTCTGACATTAGGCAGTAGGAAAGCAAACAGTAAGTCTGGAATTTAAAGAGAGAGTTGTGCCCAGAGGCCTCTGATTTTCTACCCCATGGTTCATCAAATTTTGAGTGATAATGATTGGGTAAGCCAGGGATTCTCAAACTTGGGTCCTCAGGTGTTATTGGACTTCAACTCCCATAATCCCCAGCCTCAGTGGCCTTTGGTTGGGGGTTATGGGAGTTGAAGTCCAATAACACCTGAGGACCCAAGTTTGAGAATCACTGGGGTAAGCCATCAGATGAGGCTGATGACAGTCCTTGGTACCAGAGTTAAAATCACAGACAGATCCTCTGCCATAGAACCCAAGACTTAGGAAAAGTGTGCAAGACAGGAGACCACCTAAAAGGCTTCAAGGTTTTGTCATTAAATTTTAAATCAATTCAATTTTGGTTGTTATGAAGGGGAGGCTTGTGTTGTACTCTAAATAGTAATCTTTTGTGTTTTGTTGTTTGGATGTTTGACCCAGTGGGGATCCTGTAGAGAGTGGGTTGGGGGGTGAAGTCATAAAGAAAAAGGATGGAAAAGAGGAATAAAAAAGGAGTTGCTTATGAATATATCCTTAATTAAACCTGCATAATATTTCTTTGTGTTTACAAGGGGAGCAATTTTAAAAGATACCTTCTCAACAGTAAAGTAATCTGAAGCAGGGAACAAGTTGTTCTAGTAAGAACTAATCTGCCTACTAGGGGTGTGCACGGAACTGCCACACTGCGGTCTGTGCGCGCACGCACATCAGAGACGTGAAGACGTGCACACGTGCACGCAAAGGACTCTTGGGAAGTTTGCAGAGGAGCAGCGGGGAAGGGGTGGCAGGGAGGTATCCTGCCGCCCCAATTACTACTAAAATTACGGGTGCCAGATCGGGAAAGTGGCGGAACGGGTAAGTAAACCCTCCCGCTGCTCTTAAAGCGACCCCCCACCCCCGAACCGAACCACCAAGGTCCGGACCAGTCTTGAGGCCTTTTCAATGGCCTCCGGACCGGTCCTGGCCCATCCCTACTGCCTACTTTCTTTCCACTATCCTTACAACTGGACAAAATTTGGTCCAAATTGGTTAGGCAGTTCACAAGTTAGCCCACTTGTGCCTCAAAAGTTTATGCATCCACCAACTAGTATTGGGGTTGATGACATCACAAACTATGAGGCTATTCAGAAGATGGGAGAAAATCGGGCTAGCAGAGGCTAGCCCAATTTTCTCCCTTCATGTGAACCACCGGGGTCGGCTGCAAGCCCGATGGTTCTTCAGCAGGTAATCCGCTAAAGTACCCCTGCCCTTAAACCAGGTTTGCCGAGAGAGGGCTCTGCAAACCTGGTTTTTTTACTCATGTGTTGCCGCGGCGCGGCTCCACGGCAACTCACAAGTAGACCCCCGACCGGGAGGATCAAAAGCAGCCTCCCAGCTTGGGGGTCTCTCCAGCATGCGCTGTGCACTCACACAGGGCATGCTAGCACTTCTGGGGGCCACACGGCCCCTGACCCCCCCAGCCCCCGCTGGCTCCATAACAGAGCTGGCAGCCATGTGGGCAGCTGATCCGGCCACCCAGGGCTGCAGCCCTGCTCGTCTGCGAGGAGAGTGGGCTAAGTCTGAGGGGTTGTGAGAAGAGCCTCTTTGTGTTTGAGGTGTCCCTATGTGTCCCTACAACTGTACCAAATTTGGTCCAACTCAGTTTCCACTTGTACCTCAAATGTTCATGCGTCCACCATCTTGAATCAGAGTGGATGACATCATTACAAATGACACACTTGACCCATCCCTATGTATCCCTACACCTGTAGCAATTTTCGTTCAAATCGGTTACGCGATTCACAAGTTAGCCCAATTGTGCCTCAAACGTTCATGCGTCTGCTATTTTGAATAGGGGTGGATGATATCATCACAAACCACGCTGTTGAGGTGTCCCTGTGTGTCACTCACTACAACTGTACCAAATTTGGTTCAAATCAGATAGGCGATCCACAAGTTAGCCCAATTGCGCCTCAAATGTTTGTACTTCCACCATCTTGAATTGTAGTGGATGACATCATCACAAACTACACTTCTGAGGTGTTCCTATGTGTCCCTACAACGATTTGGTTCATATTGGTCCAGGCATTGTGAAGTTGATAATGGGACACACGCACACACACACGGACACACAAAGGGAATGCCTGGTAATCTTATATGCCCTACTGGAAAGTAAACTAAAAATAGAAATGAATGTCCTTTTCTAATCTGTTGCATATGAAGTTTATAAAGTTTATAGCCTGGGATCCAAGGAAACCTATGTGTATACTAGTTATAAAAAATGGGTTGGCTTCTCTTGTACTTTTAATCAGGCCTGGGGGTTGGAAACTTTAACCCCACAATTCTTCAGAATTCAGGAATTATTTATGGGGCTAACTGGGAGTTGCAACTCCTGTCATGTGGGGCCGCCGTATAAGAGCTGCAAGGGAAATTGAGGATGCTGCATTTTCAAAGAGTGGTGGGCAATCTTCTTGATCTTTAAAGTAGGAAAAAAAACGTTGGTAGAAACAGATAGCCGTGGTAGACACACAGAGGTGCTCTTACCCCTGGACTTCTGGGTGGAAGTCCAGGGCTCCACACCCCCTGGGAGCCCCCAAATCCTCTTTAGTTTGTCCCGGATGGTGTGGTCGCTGCATCACCAGCTCGCGCTGTGCTTGGCGGCCAGGTGTGATTGTGACCTACGCTGGGCAGCCGAGCGTGACCTCTGCTTTGGAGACAGAGTGGGGAGTGGGGAAGAAATATGTGGCATGGGAATATGTTAATTTGTGCCTTGAAATGTTTCTGCTAATACATATTTGCATAAATATACCTGTTTTATATTCTTACATTCTTGGGAGTTCAGCTGCTCTTTGTGCCCTCAAGAACCCACATGTTAAAAATGCTGTTAGTGTCATGGTGTGTGTGTGTGTGTCTGTGCGTGTGCGTAGAGGGATTATGCTTAACTTGCGGTGGGTGGGGAGGGGCCTCCAAAGGCCTTTAGATCCAGGCTCCAAAATTACCTAGGTGCACCTCTGTAGACATATCACCTGCCTCTCCACTGGCACTAGAATTACAGAAAGGCAATGGAAAGGTCATCATGAATCTTCAGTGATATGGTACAGGCTCAGATCAAACCCTTGGATATTTAATCACATAATTACAAATAACTGCAGCTAGGACAGAGAAAGGAGAATGGGACAAAAGGCATACGAATTCATCATTATCCTCCTCATCATGTGACCATTTCATTAGCTGCTTGCAGATCTATTCCTCCATATCTGTACGCTTAAGACAAGAAATAATGATAAATCTTTTTAAAGAACTTGTTCACACACCACGTTTGCACCTCCACTAACCATATGGACTTGTACATTAAATAAATGTCACACAGCACATATTAATTTTTTGCCTCACTGAATGTGTTTGCTTTATCTAGTTTAAATTAAAAGAGCCAAAATCCCATTTGTATGGTTTACTATTAAAATATGGAAACATTTTTCTAAAAGCTGCAGAGAATTCTGGCAACCCATTGACTGTGGGAGGAATATTTCAGATAATTGATAATTATGGGTCTGTCAGGACAATTTCCCCCCCTATTTCCCCCTTATTATGTTCATACAAAATGTCTTACATAGTCTGTTAGGCTTTTACAAAGGGCAAAGAGCTGGGATAACAGTTTGTTAAAAAGAATAGGGAAATAATGTGATTACTGCTGAAAGACAGGAAGCAAAATAGTTTCTGTTGGCTGATAGGCAAAGTCGTTCAGATTAGGATCCAGGCTACTGAGACAACATAAATGTTTTGATTGGAAAAATGTCATATTACTCTCTGGAAAGGGAAGAGGGAGACTTTCTTTCCCACCACATGCAAGAGGGAGTTGGTTTGGCCATTTTTCTGGCCCCTTGTCTGCCTTCTGGTGCAGACAAGATAAATGGAAAGGAAGACCTGAGATAGGGAAAGGAAGACTGTGTTTGGTTGTCTTTTCTCCCATGCCAGTGAGTGTTTTTATCTCATGCCCCTCCCCACCACCACCTCAAGAAATGTACACATTTCTCTGGAACCTGGCTTGTTAACAGATACTGAGTGAACAGTCAGCTAGAAGCTGATAACAGGAATTTCCTCTTCTTTCAGCTAGGCCTGGCTTGTACAGCATATGGTCAGTGTGTGAAATGTGGCCCATATGTGGCCCTGGCATACCACGAATGAATATTCATAGGCCTTGTGCATTTTCAGCACCAATAGTACCACATACAAGTTGCAAAATGTGTCCTGCCCCTGCTATCTGTTAACACCTGGGGAAAGAAATACTCCCTTTCACAGAGATAACTTCCTTCAAGACTTGGAATAAAGAAGTACCACTGATCACCACTACCTATCAATGTTCTGGACTGAACTTCAGGCAACATGCTTGTGAAGATTTATGACTTTTGACTGCTTGCTATATAGAGAGCCAGCGTGGTGTAGTGGTTAGAGTGCTGGACTCGAACCAGGGAGACCCAAGTTCAAATCCCTATTCAGCCAAATACTTGCTGGGTGACTCTGGGCCAGTCACTTCTCTTTCAGCCCTAACCTACGTCACAGGGTTGTTGTGAGGCCTCGGATAAACTTAAGTATGTAGTACACCGCTTTGGGCTCCTTGGAGGAAGAGCAGGATATAAAATATAAAATAAAAATCTTGCACATACATTTCCCCAAACTCATTCTTTAATAGTACCCACATGTGTGGGGCTTTACTGGAAATACCGGGATATCATTTGGGATGTATGGACATGGTTTGTCTGTTGCTTGCCCCACTTAGTTCAGGAAGAACACAACTGGCTCTCTGGCTCTCTCCTCAGACATCAGCTGTTATCATGGCTATGTTCCAAGATTAATGAGAGATTTATGCCTGGACTTTTTTGTCGTTATGAAATGTAATCCCTCTTTGATTTGGCAGCTGTTAGAAAGGTAACTGGGGAATTATAGTTATTCAGTCCATGTTTTTGCAAATGTGGCAGATAAGAGGTGTTCTAAAGCCCCACTAAAGATGGGGTAATGCATATTGAGCCACCATTGCCACTGTGGCTTTAAGGCTAATTTTTAGATTTTAGTTTTGGATTACTGAATTATACATTCACCATTTTGACAAATACATATACAAATGAACACATGATAAAATTACAACCCTACAGCAGAGATTCCAGGTTTTCAAAACACCAGGAGTGTAAAAGTACAGGTGAAACTCGGAAAATTAGAATATCGTGCAAAAGTCCATTAATTTCAGTAATGCAAATTAAAAGGTGAAACTGATATATGAGACAGTCACGTCGTGGTTGGATTACTGTAACGCGCTCTACGTGGGGCTGCCCTTGAAGAATATCCGGAAACTGCAGCTAGTGCAGAACGCAGCAGCGAGGGTGTTATCTGGAGCTGCCCGTTGGGAACATATCACCCCCATTTTGAAAGAGCTGCACTGGCTGCCGGTTCGTTTCCGGGTCCAATTCAAAGTGCTGGTTTTGACCTTTAAAGCCCTTAACGGTTTGGGCCCGGGGTATTTGAGGGACCGCCTGCTCCCAAGAGTTGCTGCCCGCTTGACAAGGACATCTGAGGGGGCCCTGCTCCGGGTGCCGACAATGAGGGAGGCCCGGCTTTCGTGCACTCGGGACAGGGCCTTCTCTGTTGCTGCCCCTAGACTCTGGAATGCTCTCCCGGTGGCCATAAGTTTCTCAGACTCCATCACGGCTTTTAGAAAGCTTTTAAAGACTTGGCTTTTTACCCAGGCTTTTACATGATCGTTTTTACTGCGGCTTCTGTTTTTATCTGTTATCTGTTGTCATGTTTTTATGCTTGTTTATATGTTTTAACTTGATGTTTTTATTGCTTGATGTTTTTACTGCTTTTATTGTATGTTTTAATTTTTGTAAACCGCCTTGGGGTTTTCTTTTAACGAAAGGCGGTATAGAAATGTAAAAATAAATAAATACATAAAATAAATAAATTATCCGTTCAGAATGGGATCACCCTACTGAGGCCAAAGGCCCTCCCCCTTGGGTCAAGCGCCTTTATACCACCACCAAGCTGGTGATGGACACGCTCCAGGTTCCTCCTGTAGACGCTGAGGTGGCGGCTCTGGTAACCGGCGCTGTCTTACCTAGGGATGGGGATGAGGTCCTGCGCAACCATGATGATAAAAAATGCGATGCTGCCCTGCGCAGATCTCATGAGGCTTCCTATCTGGCTATGCAAGCTTCTATGGCCAATTCCGTCTTTGCCCGCGCCTCGGTACTGTGGATTAAAGAACTCCTACTTCTGGTGCCCCCCGAGCTGCTGGCTCTGAGGCAGGGCCTCAATAAACTACACAAGGCTTCCACCTTCATGGCTGATAGCTCTCTGGATGCGACACAGCTTTCGGCTAGAGCTATGGCCTCTGATGTCACGGTCCGGAGTCATTTGTGGCTAAAGCATTGGAGGGTGGACCAGAAATCCAGGTCCAATTTGGCTAATTCTGCCTTTAAGGGGAACAAGCTATTCAGGGACATTTTGGAGCCCGTACTGGTCGAAGGGAAGGACTAGAAGAAGGCGATGCCCTCTTCTTCCACACAGCGTCAGGAGTGCAAACAATTCACCTCTAATTCCTCCTCTTCTTTCAGGGGCTTCCGGTCCTCCTTTCGTCCCCGTCAGGACAGACAGGACAGGTTCTCCTCTTGGAAGAAGCCGCAGCAGTCCTTTCGTGACAACTCCCAGTTCCAGCCCCACCAGTCCGGACAGCAGCAGAAGTCCGGTTTCAAGCGCCCTGCATTGCAATGACGGTTCCGCGGATTCCCAGGTGGGAGCCAGACTGCAGTTCTTCGCTCAGGCTTGGGCGGACACCTGCTTGGACGCCTGGGTTCTCCAGACCGTGAGCCACGGTTACAGGTTGGACTTTCTTCTCCAACCCCCCGATCGCTTCCTTGTGTCCCCCCGCTCCAGAAAGGGGGGCAAGCATGCCCTGATGTTGTCCGCCATCCGCCACCTGGCCAACATTCAGGCGATCGAACTGGTTCCTCCCGAGGAGGTGGGGTATGGCGTTTACTCCATTCTCTTCTTGGTGCCAAAGAATGGGGAATGGAGAGCCATACTCGATCTGAAGTTTGTGAACCGGTTTCTCCGGATCAAACACTTCCAGATGGAGACCCTTCGTTCCATCTTACTGGCTCTCCAGGAGGGTGACTTCCTGTCCTCAGTGGACTTGAAGGAGGCCTACCTCCACGTCCCTATACACCCCCAGGACAGGAGGTTCCTCCACTTCACCTATGCGGGGACCCACTTTCAATACCGGGCTCTCCCCTTCGGTCTGTCGACTGCACCACGGGTGTTCACCAAGATCATGGTAGCACTCGTGGCGCACTTGAGGACGAAGGGGATCCATTTGTACCCGTATCTGGACGATCTTTTAATAAGATTGCCGTCCTTCCAGAAGGCCTAGGGGGATGTGGAGGAGACCCTCTTCATTCTCCAGGCTCACGGGTTCCTTGTGAACCATCAAAAGAGTTCTCTTGTGCCCAAGAACTGGATTCTGCACCTCGGGGCTGTGATAGATTCCATGAAGGGGACGGCATCCCTCTCTCTGGAGAGGCGGAGGAAGCTGTCCGACGCGTGCCAAAAAACGGGTCTCTGCACTCATTCAGAGGTTCTCTCCCTCAGCCAGCTGCAGGGGATGATGGTGTCCACCATAGGAATAGTGCCCTGGGCCCGCCTCCATTCATGCCCGCTCCAGTGGCTGCTCCTGCCTCTTCAGGACTTGGTATCGACCCAGTCCCGCTCAAAGGTTCGCTTAACCCCCCGAGTGCGGAGGTCTCTGGCCTGGTGGTGCTCGCCGGCCCTGAGCAAGGGTGTTTCCTTTCTCCCTGTGAGGTGAATTCTGGTCACAACAGACGCCAGCCTTCAAGGGTGGGGCGGTCACTGCCAAAACCAAGTCACTCAGGTTCTCTGGTCCCCCCAGGAACGGCTCCAGTCGATCAACTGGCTGGAACTAAGGGCGATCCGCTTCTCACTGGTCCAGTTTCTTCCTCTAATAGCCAGCCATCACGTTCTGGTGCGCACTGACAACGCGACGGCCAAGGCGCACGTCAACCGCCAAGGGGGAACCAGAGCATGGCCTCTGATGTGCGAGGCCTCTGTGCTTCTGCACTGGGCAGAGAGGCACCTAAACTCGCTGGAGGCAGCGCATGTCAGTGGAGAGTCCAACACGGTGGTGGATTGGCTCAGCAGAACTCAGCTGGACCAAGCAGAATGGGTACTGGACGAGCAGGTCTTTCGTGCCATCACGACAAGGTTCAGCAAACCCCTGGTGGACCTGTTCGTGACACCGGGGAATGCCAAGGTCCCCAGGTTCTTCTCCAGGTACCGGGCGCACGGGGCCGAGGGGGTGGACGCGCTGTTGACGCCTTGGTGGTTGATGTACGCCTTGATGTACGCCTTTCCCCCTACGCCCATCCTGTCTTAAACGATCAGACTAGTTCGTCAACAGCAGGTGGAGCTTATCCTGGTGGCCCCACACTGGCCGCGCCGCCCGTGGTTTTCGGACCTTGTCGACCTTTCTCTCGCCCCTCCAATGCCTCTGGGCTGTCATCCCCAGCTTCTTCATCAGGGTCCTCTGTTCCACCTGGACCCGCGGTGGTTGAATCTATACGCTTGGAGGTTGAGCGGAGCGCTCTAGATGCTTGCAGTTACTCTTCTGCGGTCAGAGACACCATCCTGGCATCCAGGAGGCCGTTCACGCTTCGGATTTACCAGTCCACTTGGACAGCATTCGTGACATGGTGCGCCTCAGTAGAGGCTGACCCTCACTCAGCTTCGGTCAGCCAGTTTCTGGGGTTTCTGCAGTCCGGTTTGGATAAGGGGCTCAAACCAGCCACCCTCAAGCGGCAGATGTTCACTATCTCCTCGACTCTGCAGGTCCCAGGTCCCCCCCCCCTTGTCGTGCCATCCTCACGTTCAAAGATTCCTTAAAGGGGCAATGGCCCTCAACCCCCCACTAGTCCATCGTTTCCCTACTTGGGACCTGACCTTGGTTCTCCGGGCGCTCATTAAACCTCCCTTCGAGCCCTTACAGACGGTGCCACTGCGTCTCCTTACCTTTAAGGTCCTGTTTCTAGTGGCCATTACTTCGGCCTGGTGGGTCTCAGACCTGGGCGCGTTGTCTGCCAGGAAAGAGTTATGTTTAGTTTATTCCGATTATGTGGTGTTGCGTACCGACCCCACTTACCTTCCGAAGGTTAATTTCCTCTTTCACCGTTCCCAGGAGCTGATGCTCCCTTCTTTCTGCCCAAGCCTTCTTCCCCCAAGGAGAAGGAGTGGCACACCCTTGACGTCCGCAGGGCACTCAGAATCTATCTGCGGTGTACCAAGGGGTTTAGGGTCTCTGACTCCTTGTTCATTTCTTTCAGGGACTGTTCTCTGGGGAGGAAGGTTTCTTCCCCTACTCTGTCACGTTGGATCTGTGAGTGTATTCGACTGGCCTATATTCGAGAGGCCAAGGTGGCAATTCCGGAGGGTATAACAGCTCATTCCACTCGCAGCGCGGCGGCCTCTGTGGCCCTCGCCACCAGGGCTCCCTTGGTGGATATCTGCAGGGCGGCTACGTGGGCTTCCCTCTCCATGTTTATCAAATTTTACAAGATCCACGATTGGGCTTCCTCAGATGCTTCTTTTGGCAGACGAGTTCTGCAATGGGTGGTCTCTGCATAGGACCATTCTCATGGTCTCCCACCCTTTTCGGGTAGCGGCTATGGCATGTCCCATGATGCTCTCGGATGCCATCCTCTTCTGAGGGAAAATGAATCGTTGGCACTCACCTGAATGGTCATTCTCCTCAGAAGTATGGATGGCATCCAACCCACCCGACCGTTCGTTTGTGGTTCTGTTATTTCCTTACTTGGTCCACCTCTCTGTTCCCTGTATTTGTGTGGGGAGGCTCCACTCTTCCACGCTTGTCTGTTCCCCTGAGGGAGGGATTTTTCAGTTGGAGATCTCACAGCCTCTTCTTCTGCTGCTTCCCTGTTCTGCCGTTGTTTCTCCCTGTTTGGTTCTATCCTTGGGACTGTCTCTTATAGCTGGAGCATCGGAGAGCTGACAATAGACTGAAGCCTGAGGGGATTGCCCCTCCCTCCTGTTGCAGAAGAAAAGCTCTCTGATTGGCCCTGTCTCGGAGCAGGTGGTCGTGGCAACCCATGATGCTCTCGGATGCCATCCATACTTCTGAGGAGAATGACCATTCAGGTGAGTGCCAACGGTTCAATCTGTGCACACTGTATATATGTACAGGTAATCACACATGGGCTGGTTTGGGTCATATTATTTCTGCCTCCGACCCCCAAAGGCCCATGTGATTAAAATGAGGATGCCCAAGACATGCACATCCCTCCATGGTTATAGGCAGGGCTCAGGAAATCCACTAGATCAAGGAACCATCTGACGAGTAAAATGGTTTGTCTGGCTGGTGAACTGAGCCATCATTTCTTGTCCCCTGGATATAAATCTTGTAAATGGCAACCTGTCCATATTTATATTACTATGGTTTGGTAGATTAGTATTAATTTATCAAGTATCACATACCTGCCAACATGTCCCTATTTTCCCATTCAAGTGAATGGGAAAATAGGGATATGTTGGCAGGGATGGTATCAGGTTATTATAGCATACTCGGTAAGCTGGTCTATTGTTTTGCCAATTGTTGAGATCATTGCTTTCCCAGATTTCAAATCAGATGTGATAAAATCATCACCATTTGGCAGGATGCTACAAATGGCTACTTACCAAAATACACATATAACTACTTTGTAAATGGTTGTCTGTACTACCTTTACTTCAGGTAGATGGTCCAGTCTGTGGATTCAACTGTATAATGTGGTAGTGTCTTGAGGTGCAAAGTGGTCTGTACCACTTTGCATTACAGTCTTGTAATACCATTTTAAAATCCTTCTCCAGGTTTAACAGCAGCAGAAATACTTATCTGGCAGGGGAGACACCTTGATCATGAAGGAGGTTTTCCCAGGGTGAGACTCATCCATTGCACTGAGGGTGTGCTGACCCCTGTGATTTGTCCAAATGCGGGAAACTCAACTGCATAATTTGTGGTAGTGGGGGACTACGTTTGCACTTTCCCCTGTAAAAAAGAAAGAAAGAAAAAGAAATAACAGCAGCAGAAAAACAAAATTAGAGTAGAAAATAGAAAACCTGCATACCAGGCACATCCTTATCCCCGCTGTGCTAGTCTTCTCATCAGTTTTCTTATAAGAAGAAATGTATTTATGCAGGGTAGTGCTGGTGATCTTTCCTGCAGAATTGCAAATGATGGAATTTGAGTGAAATGTCAGAAGTAAATTTTAAAACATCAGAGAACTCTGTCACTTGATGCATTTGTAGATCCACCAACGTGTGAAAGACTGGGTACAAAATTATTCCGGTCACATGATGAAAAAGTTCACTCTGTCACATAATGGATCAATCATATGCTTTCAAATAACAGAGTTAATGAACCCCTCTGTCCCTCGCCCTTTCTCACCCATGTTTGTTTTTTCATTTATGTTTGTATTCATAAAAAACCTTTCTCAATTGGCCTCCAAAGCCAAAAGGTTCAATATTAAAACCAAAATACAACAAAAACAATTACAATGAAATACACACTCCAGGAAACAGCAGAACTTCAATCGGGTCCAGCAATTAATTCAGTCAGGTGCAGCTCTAGTTTTTATAGCAAGAAAAATATGTAATACAAACAATACAAAGAGTTCTGCTGGTCTCCCATTCTGCATGAAGAGAATGGTCCTGCCTGTTTTTGAAAGGTTGTGAGCAAAGGGATAGAGTGAAGCTCCCCAGGGATTTCACCATTTATTCTAGATATTATTTCATGCCAACCTGTGGATGACCTAATTTGAAGTCTAGGAATTATATCGCAAGGTAAACAAGGATTCCAAGCAATCTGGACTGTCTTGTGTGGCTCCCCACTTGCAAGTATTAATAACGATCTGTGAAAGTTGGCAGGGAGTCTGGAATTTAGTTCGACCTGCTTTGTTTGAAGACATAAAAACAGACACTGTTTGTTTTGCACTGCATTATACTGCTAATGTATCCGAGGGAGTTTCCTTCTCAAGATGATTTATGTATGTTTCATGCATGTAAAACTTGCATACAAACATAAGGAAGGGATCTACATGGATTCCTTATGCAGGAAAACCCCAAACAAGCTTTACTATGGCCTCAACCTGATGATCACAAATAAATCCTTGAAGAAGAAATGTTGTCCAATTCAATTTTGTTGTGGGTGGGGATGGGGATGGCAGGGACCCACTATTTTAAAAGGGAGGAGATGGATAATCAAGTTTCCAGATGGTTCAGTAGCATCTGATTCTGCATATCTTACAGCTGGGTTCTTGCCATTTAACTGGTCTATCAAATTGTTTGTTTACCGTACTAGGGGAAAAAATGTGTATCTGGGCAAGATTTAATTTACCTTCAGTTTCTAGGTGATATGAATTCTGACATCCAATGAACCAGAGGGAGATCTAAGGAATTAAAGTGAAAGGAAAAGATTTAGACAGAGACAAATAAAAGTCCTAGCCACTTACTGAACTACCTCTGTCTACATTATTGAATGCTTTCCCTCTTTCCCACGGTTCAACTCCTTTGAACGTCTTATATTTGAAATTAAGATATGGTACAGGAGAGTGGAAAGATTGTCTGTGCTATCTAAATTGAACGTATAGGGAATTTTGTCAGCGTGGAGCCTGCTGAATCAAGCAGTAAATCTGTAGATGCGTTTGTCTCCAAAGCCAATTGTAGAAGAAAAGGCTCTTGGCAACTGCATAGGGATTGCACAGGGGCTCACAAGCCAAAAGGAAAGAACAAAAATGTATTATTATGATTAAGAAACTTTCGAATTCATTGCAGAGCTCTTAAACCAATTTCATAATCCAGTGATGCCCTATTTTTAATATTGATATTTATAGGCTATTTAACTGGCCTGCAAGAAAGAGCTAAAAATAATTAAACTCATAGGCTTCCATATCACACAAAGATCTGTAGCTCTAAGGAAGAGGTGTTTTCACTGCTATGATGAAGCCTAACGCACGCCCACACTGCTTGCTGTAGTGGGGCTGCTTCATGGCTACTAAGCAGTGCATAAATGCAGGTGAAAGTAAATGGTACTCTCATCACTCCCAATGGGAGTACTGTCACAACCAGTGTTCTCTCTAATTTTTTTCATCTGTGTGCGGAATGAGTTTTGTTCTGGGTGGCAGTATCAAGGCAGTGTGTGCACACCCACATTCAGAATGGGGACTTCCTGATTCTACCTGAGCAGGATCTAAAATGAACTAAGTGGACATCAAAAAACTTGTGAGTGTGCATACATGTGCACGCCTTAGAGGGCACACTGGTCACAACTGCATTTATGCACAACAAACCATTTAGGCAGTGATATGGAAGGTATTAATTTCCACATTGTTCCATTCCAACACCCTGCTAACTTGGCAAAGAGGCACCTTTTAATGTGGTGATTCTCTTTATTTAGCAGGGGGAGAGTAACTGGCCCTGTCCACCCCCAGCACAGTACTTCCAGTGACTGTTGCTGGTGTGTATCTTATGTTTCTTTTAGATTGTGAGCCGTTTGGGGACAGGGATCCATCTTATTTATTTATTATTTCTCTATGTAAACCGCCCTGAGCCATTTTTGGAAGGGCGGTATAGAAATCGAATTATTATTATTATTATTATTATTATTATTATTATTATTATTATTATTCACTGTGCTTGTATGCGAGATACACTTTTATGAACAATATGCTTGTATGTGAGATATATGTGTTCTGTTGTTTCAACTCCATCAAATGTTCAACTTGTGTATTTGTTGACATTACAAATGCACCTTAAGCCTCCAGTGAGGCCAAAAGAGGAAGCCAGAATCCAAGGAGCTTGTTACCCCTGGCAATGTTTACTGTCTGCAAGTTTTTCACACGGGGCTTTTAAAGCCCTGTAACTCGCATCTCCTCCGGAATGGAGGGGTTGCATTTACATATTGGCCAGATTTACCTCAAAGTCCCTACGAGTTATTGGGGAGCAGTTCACACACATTTCAGGTTTTCCCTGTGCATTAAGAGTGTAGCCTGATCCAGGGTAAAAAAAAATCCACTATTTTTGTTGGGTCTTGGGGACAACTTTGAGTTTGCAGTAAATCCTTTCAGTAAACTCATGGTAAAGCCCGCTGTGTGTAAAAGTCCCTGGAGAAATAGGAAGCAGGCACTTAATATGCATAAGATTCAAAGGTTAAACCCTAGAGAAAAGAGAATGTTATCCATGTAGGCCATGGAATTATTTACTCACAGTATGAGCAGCGCAACTGAGCATAAGTGGTCAGGTGATCGTAGCTGTAGCCAGTAGAAAGTAGCTGATGTGTGTCTTGGGTGATCATTTCTATATTTCCTATGGATGTTGAGTGCATATAAATTTTGATGGTGTTTCGATGGTTGCTTGATTTGTGGTATTGGCTGAAAGCCACATCTAAAAGATGGAATTGATTATTTCCATAAGCCTAACACTGATTGAGCCACTTAAGGTTACAATTTTGTATCTCCCCCTGCTAATTTTCATATTTAAGATGGCCTTTGCTTTTCAAAACAGAAGAAAAAGTTCTTTTAAAGATTGGCACCTATATTTTTGTGTTTGAAACTGCCTTGGTGCTTTATTCACAATTTAAATCAGGTTGGGATCCCTTTATACCCTTAAAGAGCCTCTTCTCAGTTGAGCCTGTGCAAATTCTTCTCCCACTTCTGAAGCTGTGAGGAGAACACGTTTTCTGCACATATGCGGCAAAGTTCGCAACATACCTCCTACTTTTGTCTAAACACCTCTCCCACATCCAACTTCCTTCCCATTTTCCCCATTCTAGGAATAGTCTCATTCCCAAGACCACCTCCTCCTGCTAGGAACCCCTACCTATACATCCTGCCAACAACAATGCCCCACCTATCTTTTCTCAAATAATTTACTTCCTGCCCCACACTATTCCCCACATGTATCCTTATTCCTTGCCAATATTTCCGCAATTGGTTGGATAGCCTTAGGGGCAGAGCAAAATGCTCTTCCACATATGCATCTTATTCTGTTGAAGCCACTGGACTCATCAGTGATTACTCCTGCTCATTGTTGTGCCTGATTAGTCGAACTAATCAATCATTTTCCATGCACCAATCTTCAATCCCTGGCATCTCTGTTGAAAAGATCCTGAAAAGTGGCAGAGATGAACAACAGTGGCAAAAGGGGCCAATGTTCTTACTCAGGAAAATGCAACTGTTTATATTAAATTATATTTACCTGCTATATCATCATGAACAGTGGCTCATCATAGTAATGTCATTGCAAATTGGTGGCAGGCGATATGAATATGAAAAAGTAGAAAATATTTATTATGAGGAAGTTCAGAAATAGAAAAAAATGAATGAATCAAACCACTTTGGGTGTTGGTTGATGCTATATGTAAAACACTCGAAGGACACTGTCAGTGGGAGAGTTTGGGTATGGAGAAGAGAATGACAAAGCTAGATTAAACAGCAGAGAAGCTGCTTCCTTAGCTATCGCCAAGAGGGTCTATGTTCACCCTCCAGCATGTGGCCATCCTGTGGCAGTGTGCACACGCTGATGTGCATGTGTGCAAGCACATCCCCTCCCCACCACTCACCTGTGGTGGCACCTTGCCACCGCTCCTGCTGCTGCCACTTGCTGCTATCATCACCACTGCTTGCCAGCCCTTGCTTCCTCTTCCTGGCTCTGAGGCTGGAAGCAGGAAGGGAAGCAGGTGAGAACAGCAGCAGAAGGAAGCAAAGGCAGAGGCAGGCAGAAGTCAGGTGAATGGGTACATGAAGGGTGTGTGTGAGGCAGTGAGAGGGGCAGCAACAGCTGGAGTGGTTGTGGTTGGCAGACACTTGGAGGAGGAAGTGGGGATGTAGGCCCTGAGGAGTGGAATGTCCTGTGTTTCAGGGACACCCCAGAACACCAGTAGCTCTGCTCCTGCTCCCCTTCCACCTGCACATCCAGTCCTCTGTGCAAGAAACCTTCAGTCCATACATGCTGAAGGCTCTGTTGCCAGAAGGTTGCAGAGAATGTCAGCTGTGGTCTCACGTCGCACCTGAATCAAGCAGAGGATGATAAATTCCAAGCTGCTCACTGTTCACAAGGACAAAATCAACAATAAAAAGAAGTCAAAGATTAGTACTGTGATTACAATTATAAGTTACAATCCATAAAAGTCATGGTAAATGGAATATCTCCCTCTTTATTAGGCAAAGACACATTTGCGGACTTTTAGGGCATTATATTAAAATTTTATTACAGCATTGCTCCAAAGTCAAGGACAGAATTCTTGCACAATTAAAATGTGATAAAATACCACACACACATTTAAAACACAACAAATTTTCTAGACTGTATGTCCTATAACACCCAGGGGCTTTACATAAGGTTTTACTCAAGGTTTTATCCAGAAAAATAACAGTACATGTGGTAGCATGTTCATTTCAGATTTTGTTTATTTCAGTTTTGACTTTTTAAGACTCGCACATCTCTGATTTCAAATTTGAATTTATTTTTCATTATCCATTTTCCCCAAATCTATTTAAAATTGCAGAGCAGGCAGGAACAAAGCTCACTACCACTTTCTCAAAACTTTGCTGCCAATATTCACAGTCTGGTTCTAATGATATAAAAAAGAATTAAATAGTGGTGTGTGTGTGTGTGTGTGTGTGTGTGTGTGTGTGTGTGTGTGTGTAAAACCAGGGTAAGATCATGAGAAAACCAGGGTAAGATCATGCCATCTGCCTTTTGACATGGCATTCCCACATTAACTTTGGAGCTTCATTTCCCAATTAGTAGAATCAGAGTTGTCCAGTTAAGCATTGTGAAAAAACAGGCCAACACCAAATAAATACAATGCAGAGGACATGCAGTCTGGTGTAGTTAAATGAGACAGCATACATTCCTTGATTTCCCAAGAGGAAGTCACAGATTTTTCAAGGAAAAAATATCAGCTAAGAGATATTTCTGTACAATTGCTGGTTTGTGAATGCAGAAAAAATCTGATCCATTGAAATAGCAGGAGCACCACATTTAGAAGGGGAACAATTCCCAAAGGAGTCAGGAGATCCAGTAGTTCCTGAGGGTCAGCTGCCCAGATTAGCCATCTTTCTTGGTTTATAAAAGGGCTGCTGCCCTATGGCAGCAAGCCCACCATCAGCAGGGTTGCCACCAAAGGGGGGGGGCAACAAGGGCAAGAGCCTGGTGATATTTTTTGGCTTCTGTTGTTCTTGGATTCTAGGTGTTTCAGATGTGTCTTGGTTTTCTGGGGATGGGGAGACAGGGTGTGTGTCCACTGACTGTGGGGTGGCTATTCTGGTGGTGGTGGGAAATAGAGGAAGTAAAGTTGGCAGGTTAGTGCATTGTTACAGGGGAAGGGAAGTCAGAAATCTATTAACTGATTCCCCTTCCGGCTACACTGCCAGCTCTTTGAGGGGGTCGACCGGACTTGGCTGCACGCTGTCAACATATAGTGACGAATGTTGTTTTTCAGCAGGGAGTAGCCGACTGACGACATGATATATAATGCAAGCCACAAGAGCTCCCAGCTGGCAGGGATTTAAGGCTTATCAGCCCTCTGCAATAGGCGTTTGCTTTTACTAATAGTTTCTAATTGATCCCTGCATCTCGTGACACGCCGCTGTTGGGGGGTCAGTGGGGGTTGGTTACATAGCTCTTCTTCCGATTGGTCTTTCACAATTTCTGCTGCCTCAGGTTGTTGTGCCTGCTCAGAGTCATTATCCACAGCTGTTTCATGAACACTGACAGCCGGGCTCTGCCCCTCAGACACTCCTGCATCGCCTGGAAAGTTGACAGCTTCCCCTTCCTCCTCGCTCTCGGAGATCGGGGGCGTGACACCTTGGGGAGCAGTGCCAACCTCCTACAGACTCTCATCTTGCTCCTCTGTAATGCCAGGTCTGTCCAGAATAAGTCAGAAACCATCCATGATCTGATTTTGGATGATGGGGCAGATCTGGTTTGTATCACAGAGACTTGGTTGGGGGGCGGGGGCAGCTGGTGGCCCAGTCTGGTCCCAGATTCTCCCTCCAGGGTGAGGAGACGGTGCGAGGACATGGATGGGGAGGAGAA
The DNA here is from genome assembly GCF_027244095.1 of Hemicordylus capensis. NCBI lineage: Eukaryota > Metazoa > Chordata > Lepidosauria > Squamata > Cordylidae > Hemicordylus > Hemicordylus capensis. The sequence goes on from NC_069659.1 coordinate 261,906,442, forward strand.
TTGGCTGTGGTCTATAAGAACCTCTACCTGACCAGGATCCCTGTGGAAGAGTCTAACCATATTGAATGTATGTACCTAAGTTTGGGGACCAGGGATAGACTGGGACTTCTCTTGTTGTACCCATCTCCCCGCTGCCCGATGGAGTCCCTAACTGAGCTGAAAGACTTGGTCTCAGGTTTGGTGTTGGAGTCTCCCAGGCTTGTGGTGCTGGGGGACTTCAATGTCCACTATGGGACCAATTTGTCTGGGTGGCTCAGGAGTTCATAGTGGCCATGACAACTATGGGCCTATCCCAAAGGGTCTCGGGACCGACACACATTGCAGGTCACACGCTTGATCTGGTCTTTCACTCTGATCAGGGTGGTGTTCTGTGGGTGGGGACTCCTGTGATTTTCCCATTATCATGGGTGGACCACCATATGGGTAAGGTTGGACTCACAGTCACACCCCACCTTGGCAGGGGCGAGGGGCCAATTATTATGGTCCACCCAAGAAGGTTATTGGATCCAATAGGGTTCCAAGAAGCCTTGGAGGGATTTAGTGTTGGCTCTGCCGGTGATCCTGTTGATGCCCTGGTAGAGAACTGGAACAGCAAGCTCAACAGGGCAGTAGACATGATCGCACCTAAGTGTCCTCTCTGACCCGCTTCAAAATTGGCCCCTTGGTATACGAAAGAACTACGGGGGCTGAAGTGGCGAGGTAGATGACTGGAGTGCAAGTGGAGGAAAACTCAACTCAAATCTGACAGATAACAACATAGAGCACATTTAAAGATCTATGCTCTGGCAATATGGATGGCAAATAAGTGATTCTTTTCGGCCCATATTGCGTCCACAAGTTCACGTCTGGCAGAGTTGTTCAGGGTTGTGAGAGGGCTAGTGAGTGCCCCTCCTTCCCTGAATCAGAATTTGGAACCATCTATTACCCTCTGTGACGTGTTTAATGGTTTTTTGTGGATAAAATGCTTCTCTTTCCAAATTTGGTACATTCTTTATAAATAATCTCTTCTAGTTGGACTAGACACCATACAAGCCATAAACACCTGGGCTATACCTGTTATCAGATACACTGCAGGAATGATAGACTGGACCCAGGCAGAGCTAGAGACGCTGGATCGTAAGACCAGGAAAATCATGACAATCAATCATGCTCTGCACCCCCGCAGTGATGTCGATAGGCTATACCTCCCTCGCAACTCAGGTGGAAGAGGAATGCTGCAAGTCCATCAAACAGTAGAGGAGGAGAAAAGAGGCCTTGAAGAATATATCAAGGACAGTGAAGAAGATGCACTAAAAATGGTCAATAACAAGAAACTATTCAACACCAATGAAAGAAAGCAGGCCTACAAGAAAGAACACGTCAAGAACCGAGCAGAAAAATGGAAAAATAAGCCCCTGCATGGTCAATATTTGCACAATATACGTGGAAAATCAGACATCACCAAGACCTGGCAATGGCTTAAGAATGGTTACTTGAAGAAAGAAACAGAGGGTTTAATACTGGCTGCACAAGAACAGGCATGCAATACGAGCCAAAGTAGAAAAATCCACAACAAACAGCAAGTGACGCCTTTGTAAAGAAGCAGATGAAAGAACGGACCACCTAATCAGCTGTTGTAAAAAGATCGCACAGACTGACTACAAACAAAGGCATGACAAGGTAGCAGGGATGATACACTGGAACATCTACAAAAAATACAAGCTACCTGTAGCCAAGAATTGGTGGGACCATAACACTGAAAAAGCTGAAGAAAATGAAGATGTAAAAATATTATGGGACTTCCGGCTACAAACAGACAAACATCTGCCACACAATACACCATATATAACTGTAGTCAAGAAGAAAGAAAAACAAGTCAAAATAATTGACATAGCAATACCAGGGGATAGCAGAATAGAAGAAAAAGAAATAGAAAAAAATCACAAAATACAAAGATCTACAAACTGAAATTGAAAGGCTGTGGCAGAAGAAGACCAAAATAATCCCAGTGGTAATTGGTGCCCTGGGTGCAGTTCCAAAAGACCTTGAAGAGCACCTCAACACCATAGGGGCCACAGAAATCACCATCAGCCAATTACAAAAAGCAGCTTTACTGGGAACAGCCTATATTCTGCGACAATATCTATAACAATTGACATTAAAATTCAGCCATCCCAGGTCCTTGGGAAGGACTCAATGTCTGGATAAAACAAACCAGTCAATAACACCTGTCTGACTGTGTAAACAAGAAATAATAATAGCATCACTCCTATCTTAAAAGCTCTACACTGGCTGCCGATAAGTTTCCGGGCAAAGTACAAGGTTTGGGTTATAAGCTATAAAGTCCTAAACAGCTTGGGCTTTTACACCCAGGCTTTTCATTAGATATTGAAGTGGGTCTCATGATAAGTGAGACCCACCTCGAGAGGGTTAGCCCGCTCTCCAGGTGGACATGCAGGGAAGCAGCCCTGGGTGGCCAAATCGGCTGCCCACATGACTGCCAGCTTCGTTATGGAGCCGGCAGGGGCTGGGGGGATTGGGAGGCCGTGCGGCCCCCAGAAGCTCCAGCATGCCCTGCGTGAGCATGCAGGGCATGCTGGAGAGACCCCCGAGTCGGGAGGCTGCTTTTAACCTCCCAGTCAGGGGTCTACTCATGAGTTGCTGTGGCGTGAACCTTCACCGCAGCAACACACAATAAAAAAGCCCAGGTTAGCGGAGCACTCACTCTGATAACCTCAGCTAAGGGGAGGGGCATTCAAGCGGGTTACCCGCTTTGGTGGGACCAGGCTTGGTTGCGAGCCCAGTGGTTCTCACGGTCATACAAAATCGGGCTAGGCTCCCTTAGCCCAATTTTGTATGATCATGAGAATAGCCTCATTGTTTTAATTGTGTTAACATTTTAAATTTTAATTGTTGAAATGTGTTAAACTTTTTATTGGTTGTTTTTATTGTCTTGTAAACTGCCCAGAGAACTTGAGTTTTGAGCCATATAAACATGATTGAAATAAATAAACAAACAATTGAAGACTGTGCTCCAAACCTGTGGTTCTCAAAACTCTACTCCCCTTACAAGCTTATCAGGGGTTACCCAATGAGGAAATAGTGGATAAGTTAGGGTTGACCCCAAATGGCCCTCCAATTCCTCTATTTCATTTACAAAAGACAAAAAAGGACATTTTGGTGATTTGGGGGGATGCAAAATGGTATGAAAGGGGCCTTATTGGCAGTGGCAGTGGTCCTCTGGATGGATGGTGGCCACCGCTTTAATTTCCCATGAGTAGCCTGGGTACATCACTATGTGTTGATGTAACATCATTCCAAGGGGGTTTGTGTGAAATTAAAATGGCTGTCAGTAATCCAGAGGAGCACTGATGCAAAACTTGTAGCAGCAAAGGTGTGGTGGGGCAGTTCGGGGCATGCCCCCTGCCCTGTTTCCTACATTTTCAACCAAAATGTCTCAACAAGGAACTGAGGAGTTCTGACACATGGTACAGGCACAGGTATGGAAGTCATGCCTTAAAAATAGAGAAAGTTACAAACAAGCTATAATACAGAATTTTAAAGCTAAAATACTGTGGTCCTAAGGAACAAATGTGAACATCAGATCCTTATTACTATCAAGATGTATTGGGCTTCCTTTTCCTTTCTCTCCCCCTACAATTTTTGCTCTTCAAGCTTTCCCTTGTATGGGTCTATTTTTCATCTTTGGAAAATGTGATACTGTATGTCTTCTGTGAAATCCTAGTACATCCTTGAGGATGAGAAGCAACCTGACTGTCTTGATAGTTTGAAAAACAATACATAAATAATCAAATTAAGCCAATTAACAGTCTGTATCTTTCATTCATGAGAGAAGCCCTCACAAATATATCTGTATAGAAAAATGTCTAGTGCTCTCTAATAGGCATCATATAACATCATGAAATATCTTGTCTATAAAGCCTCATTAAATCCACTGAGTCTGTAACATCACCTTTCTACAGAGCTTTATTCAACATCCTGGCACATGCCTGTGCTCAATGAATTTAAGTCAGGTTTGAGCAAGTTTATTTCACAGCTGCAAAATTACATTGCCATATGAAAGCCTATATTTGTTTTTGATGCTTGCTCTATGAACGTGTAAGGACATATCTCTGAGTCTGCCTTTCCCCATGCATAGTTGATGCTCGGAGTTGGAAATGAAAAAAATGCACTTGGTCAATTGCTTATGTCCAAGTTAGGGGAATAGCATGTTCTTTCTCAATCTCTTCAAAATCAGTTACAAACTTTAAAAAAAAAACACAGTTCTGTTTGTCTTTTGACAAATTAGCTATCAATATTAGATATCAATATAAGATATCTGCCCTCAAAAGAGCAGATTTAATTAATGATTTGCCATTTTATTTATACCATTTGTTCTGCCCTTTCCTCAAGGAACTCAGGTTACATTGCCCCCACACCCAATAAAGACACAAGGTGGGAATTTGGAAGGAAAGCACCATAACGATATGGAAATGATAAACTGAAAGCATGGGGATTGGTATTCCACTCCCCACCCACTCACCCCAGCAGCTTGGGTCTAAGCTAGGGTCAAGACCCCTTCTGGTCTTTTGCTTAATTTTATTTGGGTGAATGCAGTGCACCTGGCTCAGAATGATTTCACAGCCGTAAGGCTGGGGCTGCTCATCCTAGCCAGCCAATCATGAAATATTGTAGAGATATAATCTGTAAACATTGCCAGTCCCAAGCCGTGAATCCTTTGAGGTTGGTGATGTTTCCCAATTAAGAAATCCCAATCAGGACTCCCTGAGCCATGAAGTCTCTAGGGCTAGCCTGAGATTCCTCTTATTTGCAATGTGTACCTCACGATGCTCACCGAACATCTAGCCAAAGAATTCACAGACTAATGCTGTGCCTGGAGGGCTTAGTCTCGTTAGCCCTACCTCGTTCCTGTACCTCCACAACACATTTGCCAATCCCCAGCCCAGATTCCTAAGGAAGATGTCAAAGCTAAGGGGAATCAGGTGCACCTCATTGGCTCTGAACAGCTTGGGGTGGGCAAAGCGAAAGTTTGAATGGGAAATGTAACCCCCGCCCCAGTCTGACAGCTACTGGGATGCACCCAGTTGATCTTGCCACATGCCCTGTCAATGCAACTGGACTGCCTCACTCCTCGTCATAGCCTTCACAGGAGATCAGACCAAATGATGATTACAACCAGTAAGCACATATGGATTAAGGCCAAATCCCATATAACCCTATGGAGGAGGGACAGCCATGTACTATCTACAAGGTCATTTCCCCCAAGATGTATAAAAATAACATCAGGTGCAGGATTAGCTGCCAAGAATTCCCCAACAGCTCGTACCAAATGGTTCCATGGCACCCCCACTTACTGATCCATGAGATCGTGGCAAGGCTGCCCAGGCTGAGTTGAGTTCCATAACTGGATTCCCTCACCCATTTGTGGGCACAGAACATAATGGAGTGTCCACAAATTAAAACCCTGGCTGGCTGTGAAGGCACACCACCACCTGGGAACAAAACAGCAGTTGTCATAAAGGTGGAAATGTCAGAACAACACAACAGACATAGCGTTTGTAAACCCTGGAGTGCCAGCAACCCACACCTTGGATGTTGCCTTCAGAGAACCCAATGTGGGACACCGTCATGGCTGCCCCGAAGTGGAATTAGTGCATACCAAAGTGAGTGGGGACAAGCCCAACTGCCTGATTGCCTTCTTCACAACAGACCAAAACTGGAACTGTGTAAGTGGTACACCATTGGTATGTGTAAACAAGAATCCTCCTCCCAGGCCTCTCACACCCAAATATACTTCAAGGGCACCAACTGGACATAGCTCTGCATGCTCTGACCTGAATAGCCGGATGAGCGAGCCTCATCCCTTCTGGTTGGTTTTGGGTCTCCACAGCATGATGGAAATGCCCTCTGAGGTAAAGGATACGCCACCCTTACAGAGGACCCCAAGAGCTTTAAAGACATGCCTGCTAGGCAATAGCTCAGAATCCTAGAAGGCCCCAAAGGCCAACACAGCCGCAGAGCTAAAAGGTACCGCCTTGTAGGGTGATGCTCATAGCAAAAGCAAGAACCGCAACACTTGGACCAGCAATTCTGGAATCACAGGGCACCGAAGGCCAGGCAGGGTTGGTCCTTCCAACCCTGAAATCTGTAGTCGAGTCAGGCAGACCCTGAATCTTAGCATAGAATGCAAGGGCAATGAAATGGCCTATCAACATGCTTGCAGCCAAGCCACCTCCCCTCAAGTGCACCAAGTATTGCAGGAGGTGCTCCAGGGGAATGGACCAGGACATGTCAAGGCCTACCTGCATCCTCCTGAAGCTATCAAAAGCATTGTGTTTGTGTTCATAGCTGGTTTGGGTCTTGAGGGCCAAATAAGCTTCTATGGCCCTAAACGACTATGGATATTTATATACCACTTTTCAACAAAATTTCTTGAAGCAGTTTACATAGATATAAAAATAAATAAAATGGCTTCCTGTCCCCAAAGGGCTCACAATCCAAAAAAAGAAACATAAGACAGACACCAGCAACAGTCACTGGAGGGATGCTGTGCTGGGGATGGATAGGGCCACCAGTTGCTCTCTCCCTGCTAAATAAAGAGAATCACCACTTAAAAAAGGTGCCTTTTTGCTCATTTATTATTTTATTTTTTATTAATGTATTTTTATACCACCCAAAACTTACATCTCTGGGCGGTTTACAACAAAATAAAAACAGAAAGTAAAACATTAGTTACAACAAAAAGTTAAAAACATTACAACAATTTAAAATTTTTAAAAGAATATTCTAAAACAGCATTAAAACCATTAAAACAATATTAATTAAAAGCCTCGGTGAAGAGATGTGTCTTTAAAGACTTTTTAAAAGCTGTCAGAGATGGGGAGGCTCTTATTTCACTAGGGAGCGCATTCCAAAGCCTTGGGGCAGCAGCGGAGAAGGCCCATCCCCGAGTGCTCACCAGACGAGCCGGTGGCAACTGCAGAGGAACCTCTCCAGCTGATCTCAGTGGGCGGTGAGGTTCATGACGAAGTTCTCTTAAATACCCAGGGCCGAAGCCATTTAGGGCTTTATAGGTTATAACCAACACCTTGTATTTTGCCCGGAAACATATTGGCAGCCAATGTAGCTCCTTCAATACAAGAGTTATATGGTCTCTCCAAGATGACCCAGAGACCAACCTGGCTGCCGCATTCTGGACCAACTGTCGTTTCCAGACTACATAAAAGGGCAGCCCCACATAGAGCGCATTGCAGTAATCTAGTCTGGAGGTTACAAGCAGATGTACCACTGTTTTGAGGTCATATATCTCAAGAAAAGGATGCAGCTGGCATATCAGCTGAAGCTGATAGAAGACACTTCTGGCCACCGCCTCAACCTGGGAAACCAGGGAGAGGCTCGGATCCAGAAGCACCCCTAGACTGCATACCTGTTCCTTCTGGGGAAGTGTGACCCCATCCAGAACAGGGAGATCAAAACCGTCTCTCGAGTTCCGACCCTGCACAATGAGTACCTCCGTCTTATCTGGATTCAGTCTCAGTTTGTTATCCCTCATCCAGCCCATTACCGCCTTCAGACAGGCATTTAGGGAGGTTATGCCCTCTCCCGATGATGCTGACATGGAGAAATAGATTTGGGTGTCATCAGCATACTGATAGCACCCTGCACCAAATCTCCTGATGATCTCTCCCAGTGGTTTCATGTAGATGTTACACAACATTGGAGACAATATGGAGCCCTGAGGCACACCATACAAAAGTTAAGATTTTGAAGAACAGCAGTCTCCAAGGAACACCATCTGGAACCTGCCCGAGAGGTAGGAGCAGAACCACTGCAAAGCAGTGCCTCCAACTCCCAACCCCCTCAGACGCTCCAGAAGGATACTATAGTCGATAGTATCAAAAGCCGCCGAGATGTCCACAGTCACACTTCCTCTGTCTATTCCCAATTGGAGATCATCCACCAGGACATCATTTAGCAGGTGCACAGCCTATGTGCCAAGGCTCCATAGTCACAGAGGCATCCTATCTGGCTCAAGTCTTGCTTCAGGTGCCAGCTGACAAAAGTGCCCTTCCTGGAAGGGCATCAGTGATGTCATTGTCGATTCTGGGTACATGCCAGGCTACAAAGAATATACTGTGTTGCAGACACAAGCTCTGACCAGACTATCACTCATGCTGATTGCACTGTAGTCACATTGTCACACCAGAATCTGACCGTGGAGTACATATAAATACACAATTCAATTATGTAACAACATGTACAAGTAGCATTACATTCACAAAGAAAAAAGAATTGCCATTGCATATACAGTAAAGTATGTGAGGGCTGGCTTGTCAATCCAGTTGATATCTAACAGGTTCTGTTTTTGCAGAAAATAATACTGCATATGTTACACAATCTTGGATATTTAGCAAAGATATACAGTCATTTGTAGGCAACATCCTTTGTACAACATTTCTGCGCCCTGACCCATCTACGGCTTGTGCATGTATGGAAGCAGGAACCCTTGTCTGAATCTGTAGCTGGATGAGGAATTAGGTGCAGGAGAGAGAGGGAGAGGGAGAACAAACAGCCTCAAGGCTATTGACAAAACTAGTAAATCACTGAGTGCAGCCTATTTTTTCAGGACACCTTTTATAATGACTCTTTTTTCCCTTAGTACCTGAAGGTGATTTTGTTCTTCAATGACCAGGTTGTCTCAGAGCCAAGTTTCAAAGGCAGCCATTCTTCACTCTCCTTTGAAATCTCTGCGTAAGTGTACAATACATCAGCTCAAGAACATTGCATGCACATAAGTTGCAAATGCAAAAATTGCACAAAATTTTGCACAAAGAGTATGCCTATTGGAAATAATAGGCATACTCCTGTGTAACACAATTTGTGCAATTGTGCTATTTGCATGCACGTATACCCCTGAGCAACATGTCAGCCACTATCTCCTTTTATTCATAAGATCGCTGGGTAAGCCTGATACTGTGAAATGTACATGCACACTATGTCTTCTGCATTCCAACTAAGACAGATATTAATACTTGGAACGGATTTTGGAGAGAAAAGTCAAAAGTCAAATGGATAATGCCTTTATTAGGACTAGCCAAAACAACTCACAGTGGTTTAAGCATGTTGTTTGCAACTTTATGTTGTTTTGTTAGTTCTAATAAGAGTACTACTAGAAAGCCTTTGGATTTTTACTAATGGACCAACATAGCTATTTATGGTTAGATTTTTATTTTTTTTTTTAGAAAGTAGCTCTATAGTGGAGTTTTTGGCAGTGATTCAGGAAACATCAGTTTCTCTGTGTGAATACTTTATTTTCAGGTATACTGTGCATAGTTATATTTTAAACTGCTCTAAACTTTTAAAATGAGTGGGATTAATTTTTTTTAATGTCCCAGATCTTTATATTGCTATCTGTAAGCAGATCTATGTGTTGCCTTTTGCACTTCAGAGGGATGGGGTACTTGTGGGTGGTTTTATCTGGCTGCTCAGCCTTGCGCTGAGGGCAGTTGGTCTGCAAATGCCTATTTAGGGCAGTGGTGACTATCTTCATGCACTCCTAGCCAAAGCAGGAGCCCATCCTCCTGCCCAAATTTGCATAGTTATGGGTAACCCATTTGCTCAGTAAAAATGTGCTCAGTAGAAAATGTTTGACCCCGTGCTCCAGATTGGCATAGGGCGTAGAGCCTTTTTCAACAAGTCTCACAGTGGCGAGTAAGTGAAAAAGACTCTGCGCCTTATATGAATCTGGTAAGCAAAGTCCTTTTCACCTACTTGCCACTGTGAGATTAGGTGCTGGGTTGGGGTCATCGTCTTGGGGCTTTACATGATTGGCGTCTTGTCTACTTACATAATTCAGTCACAACTGGCAGGTTCAGTGTGGGTAAGGAAAGGATTATTTGTTTAGGGTTCATTGGTGAGCATCCCAAGGCACTGGAGTGGTGAAGGAAGGCTTATTTTAACAATCTCTCACAGCTTACTAGCCTGAAGGAACCAGGGACATGGAATACTCTTGGCTCTCGTGGCCTCACCAACTCCCGAGGCTCACCACCTGGATGGAAATAGTGCCAGGGCTTCCTTAACATATTGATTAAGGCTGGGGTATCAAACTACCAACCCACATGAAGCAGCCCTGGGACAAGCCGCTGCTGCTTTTCTTTTCCCCACCATGCACAGAAGAGGCAGCATGTCTCTTTATTTGATGGCTGGCTGGCTTCCTTCTTCCCCCTGTCACCACCCTAGCATCTCTCTCCCCTGCCCACCCCCACGCTGTGGGCCACAAGGGAAGTTGCAAGTTGCTTCCTTCCTCACTGCTGCCACTCTCCTCTACTCCTATGAGTCCTCCCTCATGGAGGCCTTTTCAGCATGCAAAGTGCTAGTCCAGGAAAGGAAGAGGGGAGATAAAGAAGGAGGAAGACAAAACCAGAAGACTCATGGGATGCTTTTTCTCTGGGCAAGGGAGGAGGGGAGGAAGAAAGGAAGAGAGAGAGGGAGGAGGAGGAGGAGGAGGAGGAGGACGAGGAGGAGGAGGAGGAGGAGGAGGAAAGAAGGGCGAGGGAAGGGTAAGGGAAGGGTGAAGAGGGGTTCTCCTTTTCTCGGGACATGATGTTGTCTTGGAATTACAGGCAAAACTCTTTACTCATGGATTCGTTATCCGCAGTTTGGCAAATTCGCAGTTGGGAAAATGACATCTGATCTCAGCATATGCAAAAAAGGTGGGGGGAGACACACAGACCTCATGTATCCGCGAGTCAGTGGTGGCCAGAAATGACAGCAGAGGTCATTTCCAGCCGCCATTTTAGGGATTGGAGCCACAAAACATGAAAAAAACCCGTGATTTCTGGCCGATTTGTGACCGTTTAGGGGGTACATTGTGGCTCAGGGGGATCAGCAGAGCAAGGTAAGACGCTCCCCTCATGGAAATTGGCAGTTATTCTGCCATTTTGGGGCCATTTTCGGCCACTTTAGAACCTAATCCCCATGATCCCATAGGGATCAATGATCTGATACTTGCAGTTTCCATATCTACGGTCCAGCCGTGGACTGGAACGCCCAAAAATATGAAGGTCCACCTGTATTGATCTGATTTTTGAGTATTAAAAATCTGTTGAGATCAATAACAGTTAAAATATGATGGTTATGTTCAGAATTTACTCTAAAAATACAAAAAAATACTTTACGTTTTTTCCTGAGCATACTCTGGTATAAAAAGTAGTGCATCCAGCTAATTTCAGAGACAGGATTGTGTATGTGAAATTTAGTATCTGTAGGTCATCAGAAGTATGATATTCAGAATTTTTTTTTTTAAAAAAACTACTAAAAATTATTTAAATCTTCTGGTGTAGAAGTAATACATTCAGCTAATGGCAAGGACAAACTGCTCATTTGCAAGTCCCAAGTCAAGCTAAGGCAGAAAAATAAAGCTATCCAGCTTCCACGATATGATCTTGAGAATGTACCCACCATTTTCAAGGAAAACATCAGTAACCACTTTGAAGTTCTCAACCTCATTGATAGGGAACCAGAGGAACTGTGGAATGAAATCAAAGAATTTTTTAAGGACGAATGTGAAAAGAGATTGCCAAAGACCAAGAAACAGAAGAAAGCAAAATGAATGTCAGAACAGATGGTAGAAATTGCCAAGAAGAGGAGAGAAGCCAAAGTCAAGAAAGATAAGGACCACAGGAAGGAACTTAATAGGGAATTTAGTAAGAAGAGACAAGGGGCAGTATTACAATGACATCTGTAAAGACCCTGAGGATGGGAACAGATAATTTCCACAATCAACGGAAAGCGGGCTAAGGGAGCTTAGCCTGCTTTCCGTTGATCATGGGAACCACTGGGCTTGTGGGCGAGCCCAGTAATCCCAAAATGGCTAGCCTGCCTAAAACACTCTCCCCTTAAATGAGGTTATTGGAGTGAGCGCTCCTTTAACCTCATTTTGTTGTTCGTGTGTCGCTGTGGCGTGCGGCGACACACAAGTAGATCCCCAAGTGGGAGGTTGCAAGCAACCTCCTGGCCTTTGGGGTCTCTCCAGGATGCTGCGTGTGCTCATGTGGGGCATCCTGGAACTTCCGGGGGCCAATCGGCCACTCAGGGCTTTGGGCAGGATAGTCTGCCAGGAAAGCGGGCTAAGCCCGCTCTTTCTGCAGACCCGACAGAAGGTCTTCTCATGGATTGTGAGAAGAGCTTCAAGGAAAAACAAGGAACGTTTCCCAAAAGATCTCTGAACTCAGAAGGAGGTTCCAACCATGAATTGGTATGTTAAGGGATGCCAAAGGACAGATAGTAACTGATTCAGAGAAAATGAAACAGAGATGGAAGGAGTATACTGAAAATCTGTACTGCAGGGACATCAACATTTAAGATACTCTAGAAGATATTCCCTACCTGCAAGAACCTCTCGTATGAGAAGATGAAATTAGATCAGCACTCTGGTCATTACCAAATCAGAAGTCTATAGGGATTGATGGAATAGCTACAGAAATATGGCAAGCAACAGAAGAAGAATCAGTCAAGGCTCTAACCAAACTATGCCAGCAAATTTGGAGAACGACACAGTGGCCCACAGATTGGAAGAGGTCAGTCTACCTACCCATACCAAAGAAAGGAGACTTAACAGAATGCACAAACCATCTCACAATATCCTTAATTTCACATGCTAGCAAAGTAATGCTCAGGACCATCCAATGCAGATTAGAGCCCTATGTGGAAAGGGAAATACTGGATGTTCAAGCTGGTTTCAGAAAAGGCCGAGGAACCAGAGACATCATTGCTGATTCACACTGGATAATTGAGAAAGCCAAAGAATACCAGAAAGAAGTCAATATATGCTTTATTGACCACAGAAAAGCCTTTCGTTGCATTGACCATGTCTAGTTGTGGAATATCCTTAGGAAAATGGTCATCTCAGAACATCTCATTGTTCTCATGAGAAACCTATACACAGGACAGAAGCCACAGTCCAGACAGAACATGGTGTAACAGACTGGTTACAGATTGGCAAAGGATTAAGACAATGCTATTATACTTTCTCCTTCTTTATTCAACTTATATGCTATACATATACTAAGAGAAGCTGAACTGGAAGAAGATGAGCGTGGTTTTAAAGTTGGAGGAAGAAACATCAATAATTTGCGCTATGCTGATAACACCACTCTACTAGCTGAGAATGCAGATGTTCTTCAGGCTCAAGTAATGAAAGTCAAGGAGCACAGTGAAAAAATGGGACTACGTCTAAATGTAAAAAAGGCTAAACTAATGACAACGGGTACAGCAACCAGCCTCAGAATTGATAATCAAGACATTGAAGTTCTGGATAGCTTCTGCCTTTTAGGATCAACCATCAACAGTAAAGGATGGATCCAGCAGTCAAGAAATACACTGCAGACTAGCACTTTGTAGGATTGCAATGAACGCCTTGGAAAGGATATTTAGGTGCTGTCATGTGTCTATACCTACAAAGATTAGAATCGTTTGGACCATGGTTTTCCCCATGACACTCTATGGATGCAAAAGCTGGACTTGGAAGAAGCAATATAGAAAAAGCATTGATGCTTTTGAACTTGGGTGCTGGAGAAGACTTTTGAGGATACCATGGACAGCCAGGAAAACAAACAAATGAATCATAGAACAAATCAATCCAGAGTTTTCACTTGAGGCACAAATGACCAGGCTCAAACGATCATACTTCATACACATTATGTGAAGACCCAGCTCTCTTGAGACGTCCATAATGCTGCAGAAAGTTGAAGGAAAGAGAAGAGGATGACCAGGAGCAAGGTGGATGGACTCGATTACAACAGCAATGAATGCACCACTGAGAGACTTTAAAGGCCAAGTTGAAGACAGATCAACCTGGAGAGAACCTATCTATGTGGTCGCTAAGAATCGACACCGACTTGACGGCACTTAATCAATCAATCAACCTAGGTCTACTTATCTTAAATTCCATCCACCGGAGCCAGGCCCTTCTCCTGTCCAGAAACAGCAAAGCAAAAGGGGAGGGAAATAATTTGCTCTTTAGAACTGTGTCTCTGCTTCCCAATAAGCCAACTGGTCTCTGAGGGCATGCCCCACCCCCCAGCAGAAAGTTTCCCAATCAGAGAAAAGTTGTATCTATGGTGTATCCAAGGGGCTGGCTCTGCCCAAGATTATTTTATGCCATTTTGCCTTATGTGATTGACTGAAAATTTCTGTTTGTGGAAAATTTCAATTGGCTGATCATTTTCCAACTCAGTCATTTCCATGGGACTGTTCCTGCTTATAGGGGGCCAAGACAAGAGAAGCCAGTTTGGCTCTCCCTGTATGGAGAAGTCTGGAATAAGGAAACTTTGTTATGTCATCAGTAACATATAGGTCCTGCCAGCAAGAGCCTAGACTTACGATTCAGACATGAGAGAAGCAATTCCAAAACCAAAATAAAACCAGGATTAAATAGTCAGTAGTGATTAAAGTCACACAAATAAAGGACTTTGTTTAATTGATTTAATGTAATTTCTTTCTTTCTTTCTTTCTTTCTTTCTTTCTTTCTTTCTTTCTTTCTTTCTTTCTTTCTTTCTTGGGAGGGCTTTGACCAATTTGACCTTAAAGAGGAGCCTCCACTGATAGAGGAGCTATATATGGAAACTCACCCTGCTTTCATTGAAAACCCCTCAAATACTTGAAGGCCTCAATGGTGGAAAGTTGCGATATAAATCTGCTAAACAAACAACAAAACATTTTGCCCAATTTAGATTAAAACTTCAGTTTAAAGTATATTATATTATGACAAGCAGTTATATATGGGTGGCAAAAATTTGAATGGAAGCCACTTTTGAAGCCTCTGACTTATAAAACAGCTGGAGACAGGCTTTTAGGTGCATAAAATGATGGAGAGAGAGCACTTAATGTCACTTGGATCTTTAAAAAGCTTGGTTCCAGAGATTAAACACAGATTACTTTGTATTTTTCAAAAGCACTTTTAAAGGTTTCCTACCCCGATGGTGGTAAATTTTGCTCCTGTTGACAGCGGGTATAAATGGTTATTGTGAAGCAAAAAAAATTAATGAGGGTTTAAAAATTGTAATTCCATTTTCTTGCTCCATTTTTATGGTCTACAATTTACCGCAAAGCAAAAGTACTAAAGGACAGAAACATTCCCTCTGCTTTAGAATTATTTTTTTGCTATTTTTGCCAAAACATATAGAAGCCATATGTGCCACCTTAAAGAGTTAATCTAGGTAAACTTACTTTCTGGACTTCAATAATTGAACTGGAGTTAAACTAATTACATCTGTTTAAAATGTTTTGGAATGTTAAAGAAATGAAACCTGAACTTGAGAGCTAATTTTAATCTCTGTATTATTTGTGTATTCATTTTCTGAACTGACAGATTTTTCCTGGCTTTTGAGGACACAATTTGGCTGATTTGTTTTTTGGCAAAGAGAAACTGAATGTTAAACAACCATCAACTATGAATGGGCTAAGTTCTATTAAAAATGTGGATGGATGGATATTATTTCATGGTAGACCAATTGAATTTTGTCTTTTTTGCACACTGTAAAGGATTATTAGGCAAGGAAACCAGCCTATTTGCCAGGGGAGATTTCAAAATGCAAGACTAAAAACTGGTAAAATCTAGACAAACATACACAAGCAACATCTGGTACAACATCTGGAAGTACAATACTTCCTGGATTGCATCATTTTAGACTGCATGTGTGTATGTGTTTGTATGTGAATTGCATGGCTGAATGTTTGCCCACATTAAAAAATATTACATGCATTTGGAAAACTGGAATGTTAAGGAGACCCTTTTCCTGTGCCTGCCTGCTGTTCGATGGTGAAGTTCCAGTGAAACATCAGAAAAGGATGTTTCTTTTTTCTTTCTTTCACGACAAATATGCACACTTTGAATTATGTAATGCAGTTTACAGAAGATGTTTTTTCTATGTTTTTGAATGAGCTTTCAGTGAAGTGTATAAATGGTTCCAGGAAAGGGTCTGTACAGAACATCAGCTAAAGATTGGTGTATATAAGCTAGGCAGTGGCATGATTCATGAGACCTAGGGCATAAATAAAGGAAACAGGATAGGTACAGTATTCATATGCTGGATTAGCACTTGATTCAGAATCAAGAGAAGATCATATATTAAGTGTGTTGCCTATCCAAGAAATAGGCTATAGCTTTTAGCCACAATGGCTAAATAGAGCTTCCAAGTCAAGAGGTAGTACACTTTTGAATACCACATGCTGAAGACAAATAAAAGGGGAGGGCTTTCATGCCCTGCTTTTAAGTAGGAACATGCACAAATCAATTTTTTTGATTCCACCTGTACCCAAATCAAATCACCCCCAATTTGTTTTGGGTGCAAATCTGCCCCTGCCAAATCACCCGATTCAATTTGGATCCAAATAAATCCATATCAATTTGGGGCAAAAAGCGGTTTCTAGGGGCAAAAGAGTGGGGTGCGTGGTAGGGCCCAATGGGTGGAAATGGATTTTTGTTAAAAATCACCCCTTTGGCTAATTTTCTTTGAAATTTGGGTGGTAGCTTCCACCCATTGGGCACTACCACTCAACCCACTTTGGTCACAAAATGGAGGTCTGAATCTCCGAATTATTTCGGGTCCAAATCTGGGTGATTTGTTTTGTACTCAAATCTGGGCAACTGAGCACAGGGGCGATTGGTTCTGTCTACAAATTGCCAGAATCAGCTAGATTTGAGTACAAATTGTTTCGTACCCAAATTGATTCATACATCCCTACGTTTAAGCTAACCAGAGGCATCTGATGGCCACTGTTGCTTGGAAACAAGAAAGGTGTTTTGGATTGACCTTTGCTTGATTTAGCAGGGCTCTTCTTAGGTTACTGCTCAGAGATAGTACAACACTTATTTCTAGCTCACCACTTTACAAAGGATTGAAGGCTCAAAAACTATTCAAAGCAATATCCAAGAAAGACTTCAAAAAGTGGGTCATAAAAACAAACAAAACTTTTTTGGAGCTTCATTTCTTTTCAGGACTCCTTTGCATTTTCATTTCATTTTCATTTTGGAATCTTTTCAGAGCCTTCCAGCTTGTTTCCTCAACATTCATTTTCATTTTCTTACTCTAAACTGTAGTTTTTCACCACCACATCTGTCATGGTAGCAGAAGCACCAGTCCGCAGCTCTCTCTGGGCAGCAATCAACAGGACCAGCAGCATCCCGATGCAGTATGTCTTGGAGGGGAGAAATTAAATTCACCCCAATTATAACAGAGCAAGTGTGTGTAAGAAGAGCAAGCCCATTAAAGAGTCACTTGAGATGTTTAAGATGCAAAAGTAAGTAAGGTTTATTGTGGGAGTTACATACTTGGATAGAAAACTTAAGCCTGTCTCCCTGTGCTTTCTGTCTTCATAGTGCAGCAGAGCAGAGAGCGAGAGAAAGAAGCTGCATGGTTAATGGAGTTTGCAGCAGAGAGCTTCAAGAGCAGTCTGGGAGCAAGAAAGAAGGTGCAATAGGCCCTGAGAATATCAGTCCACCAGTCACAGAAAGCCAGATCAGAGTGAGAGACAACAAGAGTGAGGAAGGAGGATACAGAAGAAGCCCTTTCCTCACTATCTCTGCTCTTAATGCCCCTAGTGGTCACTAGGATTAAAGGTGCAACAGATGATACAACTGGAGCTGGGTCTCCAATAGTATGGGAAAATAGTGGCCACTGCCAGAAGACAGTAAAACACTGCAGCTACTGACACCACTGACTTGTTTTAAATGTAAGATTTAAAAATGTTCACTATAAAGCTAAAAATGAACGAGGGCCCCCCAAATGAATGAATTTATATTTTTCCATACCCATTTGATTCCCAGCCCATTTGTTTTGGAACAAATGGCACCTAAACTGAGCAGGCCCCATTTGGTTCAGGGTCTAAAAATGAATGCATTGCACATCCCTACTACAAAGTAAGGGAACGGTTCCTTCTAATTAGTAGTTCCAACATCACCAGACAACTGGGATCAAACACAGCCAGAAGCAACATCGTTAAATTTTGGAACAAGCAACCATCATTTGAAAGTCAATCAATCTTTTTGTCTCCTTATTAAAAGTATCTTCTTTATATATAATTATTCTAGGCGTACCCCTCGCTAATCGCACGTGTGGTAGCTCTTGTGAGAGTTCGTGAGCAGCTGCTGATTAGCGACAGGGACAGATGGCTGTGGAGGAGAAGCAGTGGCTAGGCCAGCCAGGGACAAGCGGTGGCCAGGCCGCAGAGGAGAAGCAGTGGAGGGGAAGCGGCACGGAACAGAAGGGGCAGCCAGGCTGGCCACCGAGGGGGAACAAACGGGGGGGGGGGAATGAGAGGAGAGACAGGGAGAACCAGGGGCGCAGGTGCTCTGTGCCAGGACAGCTAGTTCCTTCTATTTTTCAAAATTCTTGTTCCAGAGCAGCCATCAAACAATATAGTCAGTCAACTAACAACTATTTTGTCTCCTTCGATTATTTTTTTGTTTCAGTTGTTGAGGGGTGGGGAGAGAGAGAGAGAGAGAGAGATGGAACTTCAATAGTTGGATGTGCAGTACCCCCTTAGCTTTAGTTTTTTCAAAGGCTATGGGGTGCATGAAACTGGGGTAAGCTTGTGGGTTTCATTAAGGGCTTCCTACCTTTTGCTCCAAAATTCAAGGACAGAACTTTCACGACACGCACCCTTAGCACTGAAGAACTTCCATAATTTCCGTAAGTGGAAATTACCATTTCCAAGGTCTCTGTGAGTAGTAATCAGTGCCAGATTTAGGCACAAGTTAAGTAAGCTACAGCTTAGGGCCTCATGTTCTGAGGGATCTCAGTATACCAAAAAATGACTCCGTTTCAAGTTTTACAATACTGGTTGAAAAATAAAGAAGGAAGAAAAGACTCTAAATCAGACATTATTGTTCTGATAATGCAAAAATATACTTACACGGCTACACAACTATGTATCTTATTGGATTTTTAAATTTGCAGAAATAGCTGTAAATTATATTAAATTTTTTATTAGACTGGGGCTTGATTTAGACCAACACCCTCTGTCATGGTTACAGGCACTGTTTGCTTCTTCAGATGAATGCTGCTGTAACCATGAGCAGTACGAGAGGGATGATGGTGAGTGACACACTGACTCCACATAGCTTAGGGCCTCAGCATGTCTTAATCCAACCCTGGTGGTAATGAAGTGTGTGTGTGTGTGTATGTGTGTGTGTGTGTGTGTGTGTTTTGTGTGATATCATGCAGCCAGTAGGGTTCTGGGCTGGGAATGTCATGATGTTATGTGATTATACATAGCATAGTTACATCACTGGTATGTGCAAAATCATGCAAAGCAGGGCAGCAAGTCAGGGAACATGATGATAGTGATGATCTTTGGTTCATATCCAGACCAACTCTGAACTGGTAGTACAGGGAAGGGGTGATAAATCTTCCCCTTCCCTCTGAATGTGGCTCCTGGAGATATGCCCTTTAGGGTCACACAACCCTCAGGGGCATATTTTCAGGAGACACAGTGGACTTCAGAGGGAAGGGGAGATCAGCTGAAATCAACACAGCATTAGTCTGTTTGTCAGCCACTATTATTACTGGCTAACATGATACACAGCCCTCATAGTGACAGTGGGAACTGGCAATGCATTGTAAATCACATAGAGATTGTGTTCTTGAAAAGTGGTATATAAAAATGTTTGAGAATAATGGCTGACATGATGCACAGTCCTAATGACAACAGTGGGATGTGCAGCACTACTACTGTGATCCTGGAAGCAGTGGTGGCTCTGCAGAGAACCAACAGTTGCACTAGCAGTGTTACTGGTGGTTTCCCCATGGCATAAATACATGGAACATAGGAAGCTGCCTTATGCTGAGTCAGACCATTGGTCCATCTAGCTCAGTATTGTCTACACAGACTGGCAGTGGCTTCTCCAAGCTTGCAGGCAAGCATCTTTCTCAGCCCAATCTTGGAGATGTCAGGGAGGGAACTTGGAACCTTATGCATGCAAGTATGCAGACACTCTTTCCAGAGCCGCTCCATCCCCTAAGGATAATATCTTCCAGTCCTCACACATGTCTCCCATTCAAATGCAAACCAGGGTGGACTCTGCTTAGCAAAGAGGACAACTCATGCTTGCTACCACAAGACTGGACAGTAATCCTGCTAGTGCAATTGCCAGTTCCAGGGAATAGTGAGGTTCCTGCCAGCCTGGGGACAACCCACTGAGAGCACCTGTCCCCTCTTCTGGTATCATCACACTGATGCAGGGGGGTGACTTGAAGGAACATGCCATGGCCTCGTGCCCTCTTCAGCCAATGAAACAAGTGTTTCACCAGCTGGAGAGGCTAACGGGCTGCAGTTCATTCCTTCCCAGCACTGGCCATGTCTCGTCAAATTACCAGTGCACAGTAATTTGCCCTGCCTTGGAGGCCAGGTATGGGCAGGGGTGGATTAAGCTCTTTGCCAACCATAGGTGTCCAAAGATATGCTTCCCCAGCAGCAAGGGAGGAAGGAGGGGGGGAGAAAAGTGCACAGAAAAGCCCGAAATCGGGTGATAGTTATCATTTGGGAGGTAGGCGGGCTTGGGTAAGGAGGGGTATCACTGCCCTCTCTGCTGCCACACCGCTGCACATTTTAAAAATAGATTTAACTCCCCCCCTCCTCCCTTGCTGCTGGGGCAGCAAATATTTTTTGCCACCCACGCCACACACTTTTTGCGCACATGCGCATAAAAGCCAGAAATTGGAGGATAGCTGTCATTTGGAAGGTAGGTGGGCTTGGATTAGGAGGGGTAACGCCGCCTTCAGCACCACGCTGCCATGCTGTAGTGGTTTTAACATTAAAAATGAGATGTGTTTAAGTTTAAAATCCCCCCCCCCACGACCAACATTTGCTGCTATGGAAATTTTGCCACCATAGGCAGTTGCCTCTACTGCCTCTCCTTTAATCTGCCAGTGGCACTCGCCTCTCTCCAGCCAGAGGAGAGGCCTGGCAGGGGAGGGAGGCTGGCTGGCAGGGGAGGAATGGACTTTCCCCACCCCCAGGCACTGGCTATACCTCTGTATCTGATGTCAGATGCAAGAGGATGGGGCCAATGCCAATAACGGGGCTGTGACAGCCCAGCAGTTTCATTTCCCCTGTCGGTGGTTAGTGGAATTGCTGAAAGGCAGTTCCTTTCCCTAACATCAGATGCAGCAGCGAGTGTGGCTTGGGGAACACCCAAGGGGCAGGGGAGCTGCTGGTCGGACTTTGTCCCCCAGGCCTGCCAATCTCCGTACGCTCCTGATTAGGACTCTGCATCATGTTAGCTATTCGTCTCAAGACTATATACCACCTTTCAAGAACAAGTTATCTATGCGATGAATAATTGCTCTTCCCTTTACTAGATATAAGAAAGCCATCACTTTAAAGCAGGCTTCCCCAAACTGCGGCCCTCCAGATGTTGCTGAACTACAACTCCCAGCATACCCAGCCACAATAAGTTATGGCCAGGGATGCTGGGAGTTGTAGTTCAGCAACATCTGGAGGGCCGCAGTTTGGGGAAGCCTGCTTTAAAGGACCCTCTTTGCAGTTAAAACTAAAATCACCCATTTTTATGATCAGATCACAAACACACACACAGACACACACAACATTTGAAATGACTACAGATGAACATTTTAAGGAGTGTTCTACGCTTAAAAGGGAGTTTAAAAGAGAGCTTAATTTCAGTACTGGTGGATTTGAATATGAAAACAGGGTAATCTTGTCAGCCCAGCCCTACTCCTGGCACATATATGAATGTCAGAAAGTTTGTTCAGCATTTTATTTCCTTTTCTGGTATATTTGAATGTATGCAGTGCTCCAGCAGAAAGAGCATTTGCTCTACTGTTAGTATTTTAGGAAGTTAGGGATATATTTCAGATGTTTTAAACTTATGTTTTGAAAAAAACCTGAAGTGGAATAATTTTGCATAGTTTCTGGAAAATGGTTTTGGTTATTGAGCTGTTAATGAGCTGTTATCCAGAACCAACAGATAAGAGAAAAAGTTCAGGGGAGATCGCCTCAAATTATAAGCAGCAATGAGGACGTGGGTGAAAATCTAGAAATGCAAGAGCTAGAAAAATACCGTTTGTGCTCAGTATCCTGTTTATTATCCTCTTCGTCCATCAAGGGTTTGTTTTGTTTTGTTTAGCACGTGTAAACCCCTCCTGCATTCTATCGAAGAAAACCACAGGGCTCTGTGGGCGCCAGGAGTCGAAATCGACTCGACAGCACACTTTACCCTATTGGCATCTAAACTAAACCACTTTATACGTTTTCGTATAAACGAAAAATATAAGCCTTTCTTTGCAATCAGAGATCTGCACCTGTTTTCTATCAAGGGCTGTAGGAGTAGAAGGAATTTTCACAAGCATGTTTTCCTTTCTGCTTTCCATATTCTGAATGCAGTCTTAATATCCTTAGTGGTGGTGGTGGTGGGGGGACCCTAAACCACAGGAGAAAACATCCCGCCGTCCACACTGCAATCTACACACAGTCCTGGCAAGCGAAGAGATACATTTTGCCCGGGGATTTGGAGACAAAGGTTTGTGGCCAATTCCGCCCCGACGAAGTCCCCCGCCCATCCGCCCCTTTGAATAAACAACGCCCGGGCTCAGCATTGTATTAAGACTCAAAGCGCCGCGTCTTATGAGCCAAGAGTTTAATAAAAGTTTTAATAGGTTGGGGGAAGGAGAGAAAGAGAGGAGAGATCTCGAAAGCCTTCAGAGTCACACCTGCCAAGTGTCGGCTCTCTTTTCTCCTATATGTTTGCGTTTGTGTCTGACTGGTGAGCACTGATGATCACATGGACCTCAGGCAGCAACCTCCCTCCCTCCTTTCCCGGTCCTCCTCACTCCCACTTCATTACTTGCAACTTTTGCAAACTAGTCCAAAGCAGAAGCACTTATCCCAGTCTCTGCTCTTTATCTTGGGCTTCACTAACTGCCAAGATTTCTGCTTTTCTTCTCTGCAGAACCTCGACTGGATATTCACAGAGGAGCTTTTTCTGGGGGGTGGGGGGAACAATAAAATGATTTGCCTCTTCGAGAAAGCCTCTTATATTCAGCTCTGGCTCGTGCTCTCTGTTTTTGATCTGGTACTGCTGAGAGATACAACTTGGGGTCTTTCTGTGGAAGAGCAGGATTACTATCTGCAGGAAATAATCAACAGGGATCATTACTATTCATTCCCAGATCCTGAAGAATTCTCACCTTTCACAGAACAACCAAGGGAGAAAGAAACAGAGCCCCCTGAAGAAACAGAAGAGCCCCCGAGATTCAGACCAGGAAAGAAAGAGTTAAAATCCAAGAAAGCCAACAAAAAAGATAAATCTGCTCTTGAGATCCCACCAGGTAATGTTCTTTCACTTTCAAACTTTGAGATTTCAGATGGGTCTCAAAGGAATTCATCCCTCCACCCGAGCCATAAATTAATACATTAAGCATGAAAGCTGAAATTGTATTACTGTGCTGGTAATGACATTAAACACCCCAGTATTAAAAGCAACTGTTCTGCTAATAGAATTGGTGATCATGTTGATTTGAAATTCTGATTTTAACTCCAATCTTTACTTTTTGGGGAAAACTCAACATTGCTTCTGCTTCTTCTTCCCTTTTAAAAAAAAGTCTTCTTAATCAAACCCACACATCCAAAGCACAGATTCTTTCCTTAATTGCAGAGGGCATCTGGGTTTTGGCTTAGTTAAGCTATGTAACATGGTTTAATACATAAAACAACCAACAACAGAGATTTGTGACATTTATTCTCAGATCTCATTGTCTCAGGTAGGTTCACACAGGGATTTGAGGATTTGTTTCTCAACTAGGCATGGGAACTCCTGTCCAAATTGACAGTGCATTTACATTTAAGTCCTCCCAAGCACCAGATTTATATTAAGAAAAACTGAACTGTGATTTGGGCCAAGAGTTCATCTGATTCAGTGAACAGCATTTTGGCTTTAGGCCACTATAGATCAAATCTGAACAGCCACTGATTTCAGTATTGTTGCTGCTGTCATTTAGTGCTTTACCTCCTTAATTCCGCCTCCCTAAAACCATGTGCAATGGGTCAAGGAAGCGAAAAGGTGGCAATTTTCTCAGAGCTGCTCAAGGTATAGTTGAGGGAGCTGGGTGGGATTTGTGCCTGGGTTTATTGCACTCAAGGTCCAGATTTTGAGACTCCTCTCAGTTGCCTATTTGCATGTAAACACCGTATCCTACCACCTCGCCTTCTTGGTTTCTTTTTTGTTTTTGAGGAACATCAAGTGTTGGACAGGGAAGATTTGAAAGCAATGTATAGAAATGTCCTCTCAAATATGGTTTCATGAGGTACATGAGGCACCATGGAGGGCTTATGTTGAGACAGTATGCTCTAGTGGACAACATTTGCATTCTATAACTACCTCTGCTTTCGCAGTCATTCTAACCTCACTGAAATGTACTCATGTGAATGCTCACCTCTCCTTACCTCAGGGAGTACCCATGAAGTATCTTTTTTGGTGTTGATAGTTGAAATTGAACTCCTTGATTTAATTGTTCCATATGGATGCCTCTATGCCAATGGGAAGTCACCTTAAGTGGCGCGACGGGGAAATGTTTGACTAACAAGCAGAAGAAGGCTGCCAGTTCGAATCCCTGCTGGTACTATATTGGGCAGCAGCGATATAGGAAGATGCTGAAAGGCATCATCTCATACTGCACGGGAAGAGGCAATGGTAAACCCCTCCTGTATTTTACCAAAGAAAGGGCTCTGTGGGTGCCAGGAGTCGGAATTGTCTTGACAGCACACTTTACCTTTATGCCAATTAATCCCCTTGGGCAAGGCCATTGTGGCTGGAGTTGATGGGAGTTGTTTTCAACAACATCTGGGGACCCAGGTTTGAGATCTTGTGGGGGCCGTAAAGCAGGGGCAGTAAAGCAGGTGTTAGGGCCTTATCTGTATTGACTGTTTGATCAGTACAGATAAGCAATAATTAGTATTAACATATAGATGTGAATCTTGATGTCAGGATAACTGGAGTCTGCTTCTCTAACACTGCATCCTAGAGCAAACCAATATAGTGAACAGAAAAAAAATCAGTTGGCAAGCGTTAAATGTGCTTTGTTTTTCTTTTAGCTCAATGGGACCAAAGGCATGTTGGATTAATTAGGTGTTTGTACCAAACAATCAGCTGGGTCTGAGCTGGAATGAAGCAAAGCTGAAGGACGGGAATTAGGAACATGTGATCTGCCCTTTGGCTGAGCAGCTGGTACCGATCAGTAGCTGCTTTTAATCAGAGGAGGACTAAAATTCATAGTAGTCTGAAAGCTACAGCAACCTACATATGCCACACATATGATCAATGTAAGCTAATGTAAGTCAACTCCTGCTGACTGGGCAAAGTGGCATCTTTTAAAGTGGCGGCTCTCATACTGGCAAGCAGGGAGCAACTGCCCCATTTCAGTCTAGCGTAGTGTCCCTCCAGTGCCTATTGCTGATGTGTCACTTGTGTTTCTTTTTAGATTGTGAGATCCTCTAGGACAGGGAAGCATTTTCTTTTATTATGCAAATTGCTTTGAGAACCCTTTCCTAAAAATTGTAAAGCAGGTGGAGAGAGTGGCCAGAGGTGCTTTTGCACAGTTTTGGCTAGTGCTCCAGCTGCGTCCCGTTCTCGAGAAGGCAGATCTGGCCACAGTTACCCATGCCTTAGTCACATCATGTTTGGATTACTGTAATGCGCTCTACGTGGAGCTGCCCTTGAAGAATATTCGGAAACTGCTGCTAGTGCAAAATGCGGCAACTAGGATTTTATCTGGAGCTGCTTGCTGGGATCATGTTACACACATTTTGAACGAGCTACCAATCTGTTTCCGGGTCCAATTCAACGTGCTGGTTCTGACCTTTAAAGCCCTTTAACGGTTTGGGCTCGGGATATCTGAAGGACTGCTTGCTCCCAATGGTTTCTGCCCACTTGACAAGATCATTGGAGGAGGCTATGCTCTGCGTACCGATAGTGAGAGAGGCTTGGTTGTGGAGCAAGCAGGACAGGGCCTTCTCAGGCATTGCCCCCAGGCTTTGGAATACTCTCCTGGCTAGTATCTGCTCCACAGCCTCCATTAAAGTTTTGAGAAAACAAGTAAAAATGTGGCTCTCCATCCATGCTTTTATATGAGAGTACAGTTTTTACTGCTGCTGCTGCTTTGTGTTTTTTGTTTTACTGTTTTATATAGGTTTCTACATTTTAAATGAAGATATATTTATATTTAATATCTGTACTTTTTGTATTTTAATTGTGCATTATTTTAACTATAGTATAAACCGCTTTGGGATTATCGATATATTTAATTCTCTTAGCCGGCATGCGTGTCCTGGATTTGGCTGCGAAATTCTCATGGCATGTTGTGAGAGTTCCGCTGCCGAAGGGCAAGAGTTGCGGGCGGTAAGAAAAAATGGCAGTGGGCGTTATCAGTGGGCTGCAAAGCAGCCTGAGGAGACGGGCTTGGCTGGCTGCCAGGAGGCGGCGGGACGGCCTGGCCAAGTAAGGCCATCCCGGGAAAGGATAAGGTGGTGGCGGCGGCACAGCCTGGCCTGGCTGCCAGGAGTGGGAGTGGGAGGTGGCAGCAGCAGGATGGCCGGAGGAGGTGAGAGGGGTGAGTGGGAAACAGGCGACAGCGCTAAGCCCCGGGCTCCCATTGGAGGCCGGGGTGGGAGGGAAATGGGCGGTTGGACTTTGCCGCCCGGGAGGATGTTCCCTGTTCGCCACCCGCTGAGGTAAGATGCACATTGCGGGTGGGGGAAGGAGGAGAGGAACGGAAAGGGAGGGAGGACAATAGAAAGGGGAGCAGGAGGGAGGGGGCAGGGGGAGGGAGTGCAAGAGAGTGGTGTGGAAGGGGGTCAAGAGGGGAGCAGGAGGGAGGGGGAGAGGGGCGGGAGGGGAGGGAAGGGGCAAGAGAGAGGGGAGCAGGAGGGAGGGGGCAGGGGGAGGGAGGGCAAGAGAGTGGGGCAGGAGGGGGAGGGAGCAAGAGAGTGGAGGGGGAGGGAAGGCAAGAAAGTGTGGGGCAGGAGGGAGGGGGAGGGAGGGCAAGAGAGTATGGGGCAGAGAGAGTGGGACAGAAGGGAGGGCAAGAGAGAGTGGGGCAGGAGGGAACAGCCGGCCCCAAAAAGTACACAGATGCTCTGTACGGGTAGGATAGTTTTAATGAAAAGTGGTATAGAAATTGAACTCTCTCTCTACACACACACACACACACACACACACACACACACACACACAAACACACGTCGTATGTGGCAAGCCCCCCACCTCCCGTGCTTTACCAATAGGAGGTAACAGAACAGAAGCACCATGGAGATTGGGCAGTGAGAATTCCATATGCAGGTAGGGAAGAGGAGTGGGTAGGGGGTGGATGAGGGAGAGGGCAAGTGAACAGGGAGGGGGTGAGTGAGTGAGCAAGTGGTGGGGAGGGGGTGAGAGAGAGAGAGCAGGGAGAGAGTGAGCGGCGGGGAGGGGCTGAGTGAGTGAGCGAGTGGGAGGGGCTGGCTGAGAGTGGGTGGCTGACACTGAGCAATAAAGCAGGGGCTGTGGCGGGGGGCTACAAAGTCCTAGTGCACAGATGTTCTGTGTGGGTTCAACTAGTAAATAAATAAAGCAGTACTGTAGATAAATATAACAACATAAGTGGCTGGAGTACTGTGCAACAGTATGTCAGTCTGGTAATATTGCATGTGTGTGAGTTGCACAAATGCAAAATTTGCACAAATTGTTACACAAGAGTAAGTCAATGGAAATAATGGACTTACTCTTATGTAACACATTTTTTAAATTTACTACATTTTTATCCTGCTCTTCCTCTAAGGAGCCCAAAGTAGTGTTCATTGTTATATGTATCCTCACAACAATTCTGTGAGGTAGATTAGGCTGAGAGATGAGTGGCCCAGAGTCACCCAGTGAGTTTAATGGTTGAATGGGGATTTGAGCTTGAGTCTCCCTGGTCCTAGTCAACACTCGAACCACTCCACCACACTGGCATTCAGTGTCACTATGCTGAAGTACTGTTGTACAGTATGTCAGCCAATAATGATGATGATGTAAGCTACCCCAGAGTTCCTATACACTACTGTAGCCAAGCCTAAGTATGTATAGCAATAGCAATAGCAATAGCACTTACATTTATATACCGCTCTATAGCCGGAGCTCTCTAAGCGGTTTACAATGATTTAGCATATTGCCCCCAACATTCTGGGTACTCATTTTACCGACCTCGGAAGGATGGAAGGCTGAGTCAACCTTGAGCCCCTGGTCAGGATCGAACTTGTAGCCTTCTGGTTACAGGGCGGCAGTTTTACCACTGTGCCACCAGGGGCTCCTATATATTTCAGTATAACTGAAATAAATGTATAAGCCTCTCCTATGTACTCCTACCTTCATTTATCAGCCTCTTTCCTGTTATCTCCCCCGTGTAGAATATTATATTGTAATTCCCTTAGGGCAGGGACCTCTTACCTTCTGCACTTTAAGTACACATTGATATCTATATAGATACATTAAATCATAATTACCACCATCAAAATAATGGGAACTGATGGTTCTCATGCAGCTGTTTCAAATAGTATGCTAGCAAGAAAATGGCATTTTCTGCTGTTCTTCCATTTTCATTGATTTCAAATGGTGTTATCAAGTGTTGAACAATAACAGAGGAGAATATATATTGTATTCATCTCAAGTCATTTCAAGTCAGGGACTCTTCTTCAGGGACATTGGTGAACAAAGCAATTTTTTCTACTGTCTCAGAGAACTTGGGCTAAATAAAATATATTTCCATTGCACCTCTTCTTTCATTGTTTCTGGATTGGTGTCTTCTCCCATTTCTTTTCTTTACTGTCAAGTGTTAAAC
The DNA here is from genome assembly GCF_027244095.1 of Hemicordylus capensis. Lineage (NCBI taxonomy): Eukaryota > Metazoa > Chordata > Lepidosauria > Squamata > Cordylidae > Hemicordylus > Hemicordylus capensis. The sequence continues at coordinate 261,935,313 of NC_069659.1, forward strand.
CAGTTCAGATCTTTATTTTACTAAAGTAAATATTTGTAACTTATAATATACACAAAAATAAATTAATTGGCAGAATCATACCAATTGGCAGAATCATGCTTTTCTACCAACCAGATGTTTAGCATGATGCATCAGCTAAAGCATACACTTCCTGTAATAGTGCTCATGTTCATATCCTATATTACACTGTCTAGTGAAATTTGATTTATATTGCTGTTGTTGTGGCTAATGGACTGCGCTGTGAACTAAGGAACCCCAAGTTCAGATGCTGCCACTACCATGAACTCAGAAGTCCTCTGTGCTATCTGAAAATATATCCCTGAGGGTTGCGCAGCCCTCAGGGACATATTTTCAGGTGGCACAGAGGGGCTCCTGGAAAAGAAGATTAAACAAATTGATGCTTCCCACTGTACTGATGCAGTTTAGTGGGAAGCAGAGGTGTAGGAAGATCCCCAGGTCCAGGGGGCAAACCCTGGATGGGGGCCCCCCATCACATGCGCAAAGTGTGCATGTCCCTGCACCCCAAGCCATGCTCCCTGCATCTGATGTCAGATGCAAGGGGTGGGGCAACAAGCATCTCACTGCCAGCCTGCCATTATTCCCCCTGCTCCGCCGCCACTACTTAGCTTGACCTCTGGAAGGTGGGGGGGGGGGCGATCAAAGTGGGGCAGGCCACCCCCCAAGGCAGTGGTTGGTGTGGCGGTGGCAGCGGGCCTCTCTCCTCTGGCTGAACTGCACACCTGCGCAGTACAACTATGGTGGACGTCGCATGCCCGTGATGTCACAGGCATGTGACGTCCACCATAGTCGAACTGCGCAGGTGTGCAGTTCGGTTAGAGAAGAGAGGCCTGCCACCGCCTCGCCAGCCGCTGTCATGTGGGGTGGCCTGCCCTGCTCTGATCACCCATCATGGAGGCCAAGCTAAGAAGTGGTGGCAGGGCAGCAGTGGTGGGGCAGGGGTGGCTGTGGCTGTGCGGTGGTCTGACCCATTGGGCCCCGGGATATTTGTTCCTTGTCCAATGGACACTACACCCATGGTGGGAAGTTCTGTTGCTGTACCACTACATCCTTGCTCTGCAAGATAGTCAGCCACTATTTTTCAGCCCAGACCTTCCATCTGACATGAAGATTATGTGGATTTTATTGTCCTGATTTACTGTATACAGGATTCTGTTAAAAACTATCCCTAATAAGCATTCAAAGCATCTCTTGCCACATGGTGGCTTATTCATTTTCAGTGTTAGCATGCCCGCAATTGATGGCTTGGGTGTGTATGAAAAGATGTGTGGAACATATACATGTCTAAAGTATCCTGCTTAAATTGGGTCTTCTCCTAGGACTGAATCTGAAAGACAATAGGTTACTTAAGGCCACTTACTAAATTGATCATAGAGAAAAGAGCTGAAATGGGAACTTTCTGATTTACAGCTTATGGAGCCAGCGTGGTGTAGTGGTTAGAGTGCCGGACTAGGACCGGGGAGACCCAAGTTCAAATCCCCATTCAGCCATAATACTAGCTGGGTGACTCTGGGCCAGTCACTTCTCTCTCAGCCTAACCTACTTCACAGGGTTATTGTGAAAGAGAAACTCAAGTATGTAGTACACCGCTCTGGGCTCCTTGGAGGAAGAGTGGGATATAAATGTAATAAATAAATAAATAAATAATAAACTATGGATCTCTAGCTGGTACATTCTGGGATATGGACATGAGGAATGTACCACATGAAATGTGTTCCACAGTTGATCCATTGTGGCAGTTATAATTTGCGATCATGACATAATTAGTGTTTAGTAGATGGACCCAACTACCAACTGTGCCCAAATCCTGTATAAATCAGATCTAACATCAACCTGCCTTACAGGGTTATTGTAAGATTTACTGAGAAAATAAATGTGAGGTGCTATGAAAACTCTCAAGTATAAAATAAATGTTATGTATTATATACAAAACAAAAACAGAAAACCCTGACTGTAGCATGAGAGAAATATCCAGCAAAAATGTACTCCCTCTACTCTTAATATAAAGATTTTCTTGGCAGGGAAAATTTACAGGATGAGAAGTATGTTTTCCATCCAAGTAAGTCTAGGATAAAAATATCTAGCCAGGGGTGCCAGATGTATTTTATTAAGGAAATGGTCCTCATTCTGAAATGCCTCATCACCAAATGTCTCTTCTCCATAACATTCCTGTAAAAAGGCATTACAAACTCCAGTTAATTTCTAATTTTTGAAGTGATGATGTGTCAAATCTACAAGTCTTGTCGCTAGTGACGTCACGGGATACGATACTCCATAACTCCTACTGCACACACGTGCAGAGAGGTGGCCGGCCTGCAGGCCGAGGAGGAGACTGGGCAGCGGGGCCTGGGCAGCAGTGGTGGGGCAGCGGGGCGCTGGGTAGCCCCCCCCAGCATTTGGAGGCCCCCCTTGAAGACATGAGGCCACGGACCCCCACTCCGTGGTCTGTACCTAAACGCACCACTGGGCGCTTTCATGAGGCAAGGTGAGGCAGTCACCTCAGGTGGTAGATTATTGGGAAAGCAGCTGGGTGGCAAATGTTCCCCACCACTGTCAGCAGAGAAGCTCTTTATGACTGATCAGTTCCTGCAAGCCTTGCAAAGAGCGCCTCTCCTCACACTTCTTGGAAAGCTTGCAAGAGGCAGGAGGAGAGAAGAGGAGGCTGTAACCTTCCCTGCTTCCTACCCCCTTGCCACTTTCAAAGGTTGAAAGGAGGCTGGCCATCACTAGGTACATGGGGTTAGGCAGCATTTGGCACCACTATACCACACATGCAGACAGAAGCAGCTGGTCTGCAGGCCCGAGCAGCTGCGGAGCCAGCCAAACAGCGGCCTGGGTCTGGCCCCACTTGGAGGCCCCCTCCAGATACGCCCGTGCTTGTGACGTCACGCTCACAGGGGTATGGCTCGGGCCCTGCCCGGGCTACTGAGAGTCCGAGTGAACTCTCCATTTTATTTCAGGCAGCGCCAGCTGCCCAATAGGACGTTTTCCCCTTGCTCTTCCTCTCTGGAGGAAGAGAAAGGAAAAAACGTGCTATCGGGCAGCCGGTGCTGCCTGACCGACGGAGAGTTTGCATGGACTCTCAGCAGCCTGGGCATCAGAGGGGCGAGTTCGCTCTGGGCTTCTCCAGATCTCAAGCCACAGGACTTCGGCAGCCCTTTTCACTGGCATCCCGGGTTCTTTGAACCTGTTGGCACAATGATGGCTACGTCCCTGGGCCCAAGGAAGCCAGCCTGCAGGTTGAGGAGGCCCACCTGTGTCTGCCACCAGAGCTGGGTGAAGGGGAAATGGCAAGGGCCAGGCAGCAGTATATTAAAAAAATAGAAAGGGGGGGGGCTCTGAAGCCTCAGGTCCGGGCGCCAAAAGTACCTAGGCGCGCCTCTGACAGCGCCATCTTTGTCTTTAAAGCACTTTCATTTCCACACAGGCATCTTCTGCTTCAGTTAATTCACATGACTAACATTCAAAAGTTATGCATTTCCTTCTTTAAGTGACACTACATGTCACTCCTTCTAGTGTGGAATGAGACACTCTCACACTTCCCTGCCTTGAATGCTAGCACTTCATGCCCTGCAACTAGACTTGGATGGAATCCCAAAATACAGGGTGTAACATGACCTGTGCTAACTCACCTCTCGGCACCCCGGAGTGCAAAATAATTACCTTGTGTACAAGCTCTACACTGCCTGATGAGTTTTCATTTTTAAAATTAAGGTTTTATTGTGTGTGTATATATGTGGAGCATTCAACAATTGCCAAAGTATAGCTATCGGTGATATGGAGGGAATCAAGAGGGAGATGGACACAAACAATTAATGACTAGGTTTCCAGTACCATTATCACAGGTCTGGAAAAAGAGAGAGTGCCAGTTTGCCTTAACTACCAGGGTTGTCACTCAGTTAAAGAAAACTTAGTCAATTGCTCTGTCAACTAACTGCATACATTTGTATGTGGTTAAGAATATTTCTGGCACAGTATGTATTTAGATTATGCCATTTATGTGTGGTAACAAACATAATTTTAGAAAAGGCTTCTTTGCAAGATAAAAGTGGGGAATGTCTCTTTTAAAATGAGGCTGTTCTCATGAGCAGCCAAGATGGGGCTTAGTTGCCCATTAGAACCTCTGGGAGCCACCTGGCTCCTGCCTCCCAGTGTCAAACCCACCAAAGTAGCCCACCAGTTAGCCAAAGTTAAGGGTGTACTCGTGCACTTAACCTGGGCTAACTGCTCATGGGTCAGTGCTGCGTGGGACTGACACGCAAGCAGGCTCCTGGCCAGTGACAATGCATCCTCGCACCCAAACTTCTGCACTGCCTGAGGCAGCTAGTGACCGTCTGGGCATGTGATGAGTGCGCCCATCAAGGACTAAGCAATCATCTGCAGGGAAAGTCAATTTAAGCGGCCTCCCCTACCACACTCCCGGTAGCTCTCTCACAGGGTTGCGAGAAAGGGCCTGATGTTTGCTATTTATAGTTTTATAAGTATTTATATTACTTATAATACAAGCACTGTTTTAAGACAAATTTTTAGACAGTCTGAGGTCAATGGTAAGGAAGAAATGAAAGAAATCTTAAAATACATCGTTTGTAGAAGGGTAAGCAGTAATTTAGTTCACAGCCTCCCCTCTTTGATTTTTTTTGTTTGAGTTACTGATAAGCAGGCAAAGCTGTGAGTCATCCATTTCTGCCTTCCCCACCTCCCCTCCCCTCTTTTCTTCATGTTCTAACCAGGTGCCTGATTAGATTTAGGGAGAGTGTCTGTGATATAAGAGTGTGGATTTTTAAACAGTGAGACATGGAACACTGAAGTTGACGTTTGCATGTCGAAATGTTTGTTCTTTGCTTGCAGCTTATATATTTTTTCTTTTAAATTACGCAATAAAAAGGTCTGGATAGAAGAATTTGGTGTAGCTCCATCATGTGTATCAACTAATTCAAAGAAATGCTTGTTACATTCAGATATGGAAAGGTGTGTTATTAATAAAATGCTCAGATTTGTTTGGGTTAAGGTTTTGGATTGGTAACATCTATAATAATAATTGAGACCAGATCTCTAGGAAGAGCTATTATTATGAGCTATTATGCTTTCTGTGATCTGTGATATTTTATAATGTTCTGCCTTTAATAACTAAATAATTTTAAAAACAAACAAACCCTAAGTCAGAGGAGAGTTGGGTTGAAAATCAAGGCGTTTCCCCTCTGCTGTGCCTTTTCTCTCTCCCCTCTTTCCTCTTCCCCCTCCACTCTAGTTCAGCTGTCATGTGGTGCTAGTGGGATTCCCCCCACCTCACCATTTGTGGATGCAGTGTGTAATCAGTGAAACTCAAAGTTTTTTAAGCTCTGTGGTCGCTCTGTGGTCTTAGAGTTCTGCGAACCAGAATGGCTGCACTGGAATCTGTTTTTGGGAAGGTGAAATATGGTGACACCGTTTTCTGAATTTACTAATATGATGCCAGTTAATAGTAATCAAATAAACACTTTCATGAAGGCAAGAGAGGTCATAAGAACATAAGAACAGCCCTGCTGGATCAGACCCAAGGCCCATCTAGTCCAGCATCCTGTTTCGCACAGTGGCCCACCAAATGCCGCTGCAAGCCACAGGCAGGAGTTGAGGGCATGTCCTCTCTCCTGCTGTTACTCTCCTGCAAATGGAGAGTAACTCAGAGGCATCTTGCCTTTGAGGCTGGAGGTGGCCCACAGCCCTCCAACTAGTAGCCGATGATAGACCTCTCCTCCATGAAGTTATCTAAACCCTTCTTAAAGCCATCCAGGTTGTTGGCTGTCACCACGTCTTGTGGCAGAGAATTTCACAAGTTAATCATGCATTGTGTGAAAAAGTACTTCTGTTTGTTGGTCCTAGATTTCCTGGCAATTAATTTCATTGGATGATCCCTGGTTCTAGTGTTATGTGAGAGGGAGAAGAATTTCTCTCTCTCTCTCTCCAATTTCTCCACACCATGCATGATTTTATAGACTTCTATCATGTCTCCCTGCAGTCGTCTTTTTTTAAACTAAAAAGGCCCAGGTGTTGTAGCCTTGCCTCATAAGAGAGGTGCTCTAGGCCCTTGATCATCTTGGTTGCCCTCTTCTGCACCTTTTCCAGGTCAAACTGTGTCTGTCAAGGTTTGTTTTTTTTAAAAGCTATTCCCATGTGCATGTCAAAAGAAGTGCATGTGGGAATAAACCCCTCTGGCAGATAGAATACTTCTGTTCACAGCAGACACAAAACTCACAGGAAGACTAAAATGCGATAGTAAGGCCACCTTCCTGCATAGCTATCAATCAGTTTAAAATCCTGGCTCAATAATGTTTCTGTCTTTTACATATTTATTTATTTATTTATTTAATTTATATACCGCCCTTCCAAAATGGCTCAGGGCGGTTTACAATTAAAACAACTCATAAAACAATGAAAAGCTACAACAAATTAAAAACAATAAAACAACTAACAATTTAAAAACATTTTAAAACAAAAATTAAACATTGTCCCCACACCCCAGCTCAAGAAAACACGTAGACTTAGTATAGAAGAAAAGGGCCACAACTTTGTTAACTATTACACAAAGCATGGCAGACTGGAACACCAGGTGATTAATCACCCTTAGAGAACAGTGCGGGCCAATAGAAGCAGGTCAGAACTCTAAAATCCTACCCAGCGCCCTACTGGGCGACACACCCTGGCTCGGGAATGGGCAGGTACACTCCACCCAATTCCTTCAAAGCCGACCCCCCCTTCTGTAAGAGAGGATCTGGATACTTCTAGGCATTTGTCCACCCTGGACCACACAGCCCAAAGGTTGGAGAAGTCCTGAAGCAGGGTTCATGGCAATCATACATACAAACACCAACAGATGGAGAAAGGCTCATAAGAGTTTAAAGCTATACACACAACCATGAGAGATGCGGGTAGGGTGTGTGGCAGGGGGAGGCAGAGAGTCCTGGCCTCCAGGAATCCCAAAATGCACCACATGAGAAGTATGGTGCAATGGGGGGTTCTTCTGTGAGTCAGACACCCACATGACCCAAGCACACAATCTGGTCACACACACACGACCCTGTACTTGGGGTGAAGGACATGCTCGCGCCCTTTAACCCAGGAGAAAGCCCAGGTTTAAAACTCGGGGTTTCGGGGCAGGCAGCACCAGGATTGGCCCCGATCATGGAGCTTTACACGGGCAGCTAAACCCAGACAGGGCTTCCCAAGCCTGGATTTGGCTACTCGTGTGAACAGCCTCTTTAAGTGGTATGCCAAATCAAATCTTTATTGTTACGGTCATTCGACCAGCAAATAAGTGGTATGTGTGAAATCATTTACACCTTTTGAATTCAGGCTGGCCAAAACCCTTAGCCTGAGGGTTCTAGAGAAGTGGGATTTGACTAATGATTAACTGTATGTATGTTTTAGTATGCATTTAATTTTCCTTTGGGCTCCATCAGCAAGATCTCCAAGGCAGATAACGCAATTTAAAGGCAATAATAGAGTTCAATGAAAATTACGGCCAAATATTAGTGTAAGCATGCAACTAGCCTCTGAACACTTATTTTTATTTTTGCTAAATGCAGCTGTGGCGAGGTACAGTTTGAATCAGGACTGTAGAATAGGGGAAGGAAGTCTTTAGCCACTGGCTCCACCATGGTTCTGATTCAGATTAGGCTCCTGTGCCTGAGCTTTTTCTATTAATAAGAGCAGTTGACAAGCTGGGGGTGGAGCTGATTTTGACTATAGCCAGAGCAAAGTTTTATAGCCCCCCTCTATCACATCCACACTCCTCTCCCAGATCACCACCAGCACCTAAGAAAAGCCCTGCTGGATCAGGCCCGAGGCTCATCCAGCCCAGTATCTTATTTCACACAGTGGCCCACCAGATGCCTCTGAGAAGCCCAGAGGCAAGAGGTGAGGGCATGCCCTCTCTCTTGCTGTTGCTCCTCTACAACTAGTATTTAGAGGCATCTTGCCTCTGAGGCTATAGCCACCAGACTAGTAGCCATTGTTAGACCTGTTCTCCATGAATTCATTTAAGCCCCTTTTAAAGCCATCCAAGCTAGTGGCCATCACTCTATCCCATGGCAGAGAATTCCATAGATTAATTATGTGTTTTGTGAAAAGGTACTTCCTTCTGTCTTTAATTTCCCAACCTTCAGTTTCATGTGGTGACTTCTGGTTCTAGTGTTGTGAGAGAGGGAGAAAAAATTCTTTCTGTCCACTCGCTCTACTCCATGCATAATTTTATACACCTCTATCATGTCTCTCCGTAGTCGCCTCTTTTCCTAACTAAAAAGCCCCAGATGCTGTAGCCTTGCCTCATAAGAAAGGTGCTCCAGGCCCCTGATTATCTTGGTTGCCTTCTTGTGCACCATTTCCAGTTCTACAATGTCCTCCTTAAGATATACTGACCAGAACTGCACCCAGTACTCTAAATGTGGCTGCACCATAGATTTCTATAAGGGCATGATAATATTAGCATTTTTATTTTCAATCCCCATCCTAATGATCCTTTTTTTCACAGCTGCTGTACACTGAGTCAACACTTTCAACAAGCTGTTCACCATGACCCAAGATGTCTCTCCTGGTTAGTTACCCACAGCTCAGACCCCATCAGTGTATATGTGAAGTTGGGTATTTTTGCCTTTATACTTGCTTCAGATGCATTGGACTGCATTTGCCATTTTGTCATCCACTCACCCTGTTTGAAGAGATCCTTTTGGAGCTCTTCACAATCTGTTTTGGATTTCACTACCTTAAGTATTTTAGTGTCATCTGCAAATTTGGCCACTTTGCTCCTCTATTCACCACATCTCCTATTCAGGAAAGAAAAAAAAGCACAGAAGAGACAGTTTTGACTAGGGTTGGCTCCAAGTTTCAGGGTACTCTCTGCTATCTATGGGCCCCCTCCTACCTGGGTGAACCTTGTGGTGGAGCTTACCTCGTTGGATGGGTTGTGGGAAACCCTCACATGCCTCACAGAATTCTTTACTCAGACCAGTGCCATTTGGATAATATTTTTCAAAGGTACTTGGATTTTTTAAAATGTGTTAGTCTATTTTCCAGTAGGCTTAAGAGATCACCTGGCATTATGTGTTTGTGTCCATCCATGTGTGTGTGTGTGTGTGTCTCCATCAACTTCACAACGCTTGGACCAATATGAACCAAATCGGGTGCAGTTGTATGGACACATAGGGACACCCCAACGGCATAGTTTGTGATGATGTCATCTACCCCAATCCAAGATGGCAGACGTGTAAACTTTTGAGGCGCTCCATGGGCTAACTTGTGAACTGCCTAACCGATTTGAACCAAATTTGCTACAGCTGTAGGAAAACATGGGGAATGTTCAATGACATAGTCTGTGATGCCAGTCTTGGAAGACAATACTGAGCTAGATAGACCAATGGTCTGACTCAGTATATGGCAGCTTCCTGTGTTCCTATGATGTCATCCACTGCAATTCAAGATGGTGGACGCATAAACTTTTGAGGCACAAGTGGGCTAACTTATGGATTGTCTAACCGATTTAGATGGATGGTGATGTCATCCACCCTGATCCAAGATGGTGGATGCGTGAACATTTCTGGTGCAAGTGATCTAACTTGTAGACTTCGATTTCAACCAAATTTTGTCCAGTTGTAGAGATAGTGAATGGAATGTAGGCAGGTTAGTTCTTACTAGAACAACTTGTTTTTCTTTAAACTTACTAAAGGTACAGTAGCAAGCGTGTGGTGAGGTTTTTCTGGTTTTACCAAAAAAGCTCAATAAAGAATTCTGTGAGGCACTTGAGGATTTTCTCTTTTGGTTTCTTCAGTGATTCCTCTGTCCCCTCCCTATTGCCCCCCCCACCATGAGGTGGGACAGAGAAGCTAACAGTGAGAGGCTTTCTTGGTTGAGAGGGTCACTGTGCTACCACTACATGAAGACTATGAGCACCAACTCATAGGCATCAGCAACAGGCATTTCTTAGGTCTCTGTGGCTTTGGCAGCTGACCAATCGTGCCCACAGGGCAACTGTCATGGGTGGGCCTGGTTGGACACATGGTCCCCCCACCCCCTCAAGGGTCCATATGCGCCCATCTAGCCAACTCCTTTGCAGTGGCTTGCTCATGCATATATATGCTACACAAAACGAGCAGGTTAACCCAGGCTAGGGCAGGCCATCCTGGGTTAGGCTGCCCATGTAGAGCGCCAGGATTGCTCCTGATCCCAGTACTTCTGCCCCACCTAACCAGACTTTTAACCACAGCCTTTAGCCAGGGTTAATGGCACTAGCATACCCTTAAACCCAGAGCCAGGGTCCAGTGTTCCCTCTAACAGGGATTCCAAGAAGTTGTTCACTGCGACTCCCAGCATCGCCAGCTGCAATGGCCTTTGGCTGGGGATTATGGGAGTTGTAGTCAACAACATCTGGGAATCCCTGTTAGAGGGAAAACTGCCATGAATGCTTGGGCTGCAGAATCAGGCAGCTAAAGCCCCCAACTCTTGGGGGAGCCCCTAAATGTACCAAACTGCTCACATGGTGCATTTTGGGTTTCCTGGAGGTTGGGACTCATTTTCCCAGCCTCCAGAGATCTATGCTGCTGGATCTACATGCACGGGTCATGTGGGCACACAAGCATGAGTCCCACACACAATGACCAATCGTCTGGGGGGAAAGTAGGTTTTCCCTTGCCTTCTCTCTTGCTCTTCCTCCCCACACTCTCATGGTTGTGTGCAAGACCTCAGTATGTATCTAGGGCTTTGGATGATCTTGGGATAATTTTTCTCAAAATCAGATTTGCAGATGTGAAGAACAAACATACCACAGTCTAGACAGAGGCAGTGTTAATGGTAGGATGCCCAAGAGAACCAACAGACTCAAAGCCAAGGCTTTGAAAACAAGAGATAAAGTTCATTTGAAAAAATGCAGAAGCAAATAAAGTAGTTGGCAACCTTGTATGCACAGGGAGTGAAGGCAGCTCCAGGGACAATATAAAATGGAGGGGAGCAAGAGAGTGAAGTCTCTAATAGCCTAGTGGTTGGCAGATGTTGAAAAGTGGGCAGAAGGAAGGAGAAGAGATGAGGGAAGAAGAAAGAGAAAAGAAACAAGAGCAGCTTTGATACCTGGCCTTCATCTGCTTATTTATGCGTGGTGCCAATGTGATGACTTCTGCTGGGGAAGATTTATGAGATTACCATTGCAAAGATTCTGCCAAAGTGACAGACAAGGAGAGAGAGCAGGCTGTGGCTTGGCACCATATTCCAAGGTCCATGGCACTCTACCTAACCATGGCTAACAAAAGAGAGCACTGGGTTTCCCAGGCACGCAAGTGCAGGGATTAGTCCACAGCAAGGTCATGTAGGGAGTAACCAGCCTCAATGGCTCAAGGACTTTACTCAGAAGTCCAGGGGCTTCAAGCACAGAATTTAAACCATAGCAGGCCACTCAGAGAGGAACCCAAGGGTTCTTGGGTCCAGGAATGTCCAGGGTAATCTTGTGTAGATCTCCCCACAGCAAAGCCCATGCAAGGAACACCCAAAAAGCTCAGTCCAGCTTAGCAGAGATCTGGACTCTGCAGCCCAGTGTTCCAACTTAGAGACTCAGTAGTCCAGTGACTCAGCTTAGGAAAAAGCACACGAGCAGTTCTGGGCAGTAGAAGGCAGTGTGTGCTGTCATCCCCCCCCCCCCAAATACTATCCAAGCTAGTTTCAGAGAAGTCAAGTACTGAGGTTTGAGAGAAAAACCCCTTTATAGGATTTGTTCTCTGTACAGTTCCAAAGGCAGGAAAAACAATTTAAAAATGAGGAATTCCAGGTACTGGACTTGAAGAAGGTTTGGGTGTAATAGTTGCTATTCAGATGAAACACAGAAAAAAAGGGTGCTAGTGTTATTTACATAACTGAGATATGTAACTTACATAACAATTTACATAACTGAGTCTTGTTCCTGAATGCATTCCGGTGTGTGTTTTTCCTGTTTCTCAGGGGTAGTTTTTAAGGTTCAAAACTCTTTGCTGTGTCAGCAACTCTGACTTCATGAAGAGTGCACAGAATTCGGCTTTGCATGTGTGTGTGCTACGTGTGTGTGCCATGTGTGTGCGTGTGTGTTAATTTTGTCTTCACTGCTAGACAGACCCAATTTACAAATGACTGTCTTATGGTGGGATCTGGAGGATGTTCCCATTGGTCTACGAGGAGAGCAGGAGGAGGAGCTATGGTACAGGTTGAGGCTTGCACAGCAGTTCCTTCTTCTCCCCCCCCCGCCCCCCGATTCCAATGGAAGCATCTGTAGGCTCCATATTGATGCTGGGCCTTTGGGGGAAAGTCCATTGACCAGTAGAAACAGCAGGATTTGCTGCCACAGGATTTGGCAGTGATGGTAGCAGCTCATCTTCTTTCCACCCTGTGAGAGTAGAAGGGAGAGGGATCACTTTTGAAATTGCTGAAGGATTTGGCAGCTTATTTTTTTCTCACTTCCGAGGGTGGGTGAGGAAACCTCTGCTGCCAGATAAGCTTGAGGGAAGAAGCCTAGTAAACAATGGGGAACAAGGGACCAGTTTGTAATGGGAGGGTGAGGTCTAGAGGCCAGCACAGGTCTTTTCCTCAGGATTCCTGGCACTGCCCATTGATGGCAACCCTGGTCCTGGTCCTGTGCCTGACTTGGATCTCCAACTGAGGACCAAATATACCCCAAACTCCTGTACTTCAGGAAGGTCAAAATCTAAATTTTCACCTTGGCTGCTCTATGCATAATATATGAAAGACACACTGTCTCTTTGTTTGCTGATCCAGATGGAATTTAAGCTAATTCTCTGGCTGTGTTTGGAAGAAAAAATAGGAAGCCTGCCATGTTCTCCTAAGTGCCAGTGGTAGAAAAGAGGTTCCAGCTCACAGCTTGTTCTGATTTCACAGCCTTATTAATGCTACTCCCTCTGCCTTAAGTCGACAGAGCCTTTATATTAAGCTTTATGACAAACTAGCTTAATTGGTTTATTGGGTCATGAACATTGTATGAAATTGTCTTCTTCATCAGATTCTTGTCATATGTCCAAAAAACTTGGACACAATCAACCAGTTGGTCTACAGAGACTCTATGCTTGCTGATACAGATAAAGGCTTGAATTGCTAGTTCATTCGTTCGTTCGTTCGTTCGTTCGTTCATTCTCTCTCTCTCTCTCATTGCAACCTGACAATCTTAGGACTCTAATGCATGCATCTAATTCCACACTGGAGCCAGATTCTGCTATCTGTAGGTAAAAACTTGGGCAAAATTAATCTATTTAACCTCCTGTTAGTTAAGCAGGAGGGAGCTAAGTATGTGCAATTGAAAGCAGATTTAAAATGCTTAACTTTGACTTCATTGAGCATTGCGATCCTGCTCAGGTATTCAGACTGTGTGGATACTGAAGCCCTCTTCAGACGATGTAAAAAGCTGGGGAAGTTGTATGCAAGCAAGTACAGCATCCCAAAGAGCATACTCTGAATACCGAGGCCTGTGCTGATGCCCGGAGAAGTCCTCCCACCCCCCCCGGCTGTCCACGGTTACAGTATTTGACTGTTGAAACAAATGCTGTACATGTGGAGGAATCTTCCACAGCATTTTGTAATATGGAATGTTTGGGTGCATCACGGGAAGAATCTGATAATTTGTCTGCTCAGACAAGCACAGTAACTATGGATCATGGGCAGTGGGGTGGGGCTTGTGAGCATAACAACATGGGGGCCAGGCTTCAGAGTACACTCTCAGGGATGCTGGACTTCTGTACATCTTTTATAACTTCTGAAAAGGGTATGATTGCATGTAGGTCAGGAGAAGAAGCATCAGCCGTCTATAAATGCATGTTCATTCAAATCCCTGAATGGGGCTCCTACATGTACAGCTGTTAAGGCAGGGTTCCTGATAGCATGGACAGAGCCCTTAAATCCTCAAGGCAGGGTTTCCAATCACATGGATACTACCCCCTGTATATACAGCTACCGTGTTTCCCCGAAAATAAGACAGTGTCTTATATTAATTTTAGCCCCAAAAAATGCACTAGGGCAATTAGTGGTACATCAGAAATTACTGCTAGGTCTTACTTTCGAGGTATGTCTTATTTTCGGGGAAACAGGGTATTACACACAGAGGTCCTTTCAGGTGTTTGGATAAATGGTGCAGAGCAGAGATCAAGAGGCAGAGCTTCCTCCCTGATCTGTGCAAAGTCAGCATCCACAACACCTAAACTATATTGGACAAGGCTTATGGCATTAATAATGGCTGTGATGGTATTTTGAGCTTTTTGAACCTGGAGCATCCTACACAATGATTGCCTCACCTGCCTTACTCATTTCAGTGGGACTTCTGTTGAATCAGAATGCCAGTTGTCCTTGCTTGAAATGTGATAATTCAAACTAGAGAATTGAGCTTGTTGTGCTTCAGCAAAGGCAATGGTTGTTTGTTTCTAAAACAACTTATCTGTTTGAAAATAAGAGATAAATTAGAAGTGGTTGGAGGCTGCTGTAACTTTGTTTCGTTGCAATCCCCATCATTGAGGTTTGTGAGAAATCCATAGGAAGTGTGCCATTACTATCAGAACCCATCAAAATCTACTACTACTACTACTATTTATTTTCCCCTTTGTGGCAATCTATGGTAATTTGAATGATATGAGTGATATTCTATGTGGGGACTACCTGATTGGGACTAACAGTAGGGATTACCTGATTGGCTGAAATTGCTTCTAATAAGGTCAAAGAAGCTTGAAGACTCTTAGATGTATTTCCAGTTTTTGACAAATCCCATACTCCTCAGAATAACCTATAAAATCTTAGCTACCAGTTCTGGTAGCTGTTAGGGGTGTGCATGAACTGCGGTTCAAGCACTAGTGTGGCACCACAGGGAGGGGAGCGGGGAGCAGGAGCTTTAAGAAAGAGGAGAGCAGGTACTTACCTGTTCTTTTCTGTCCCATGCAGCTTCCTGCTGGGGCAGCACTTGGCCCAAGTACCCTGGTGTGGCGCCAGCACACACATGGTGTCTTTGCTTGCTCGGTCACCATTTGTGTGGTCAACATGGTGTTGTTGATCACACAAATGGCACTCATGCATGCATGGATGCCATGTGCTTGCTGGCACTGCGCAGTGGTACTTGGGCTGAGTGCCACTGCTGCTCTTCTCTTTCTTAAAGCTCCTCTCCCCACGGCACCAAACCGGTTTGCACAAGGTCCGAACTGGATCAGTGCCCAACTGGCGCTCGAACTGTGGTTTGTGCACACCCCTAGTAGCTTCTAAAATTTCCTTGGGTCTATTTCAAAATCTCTAGAATGCTGCATTATACTCAAGGGTTTTTTTTTTTTTTTTTTTTAAAAGATGAGTCTCTTATGACCCTATATGGGAGTATAGTCCAAATACAGAGTTGTGGACTGCAGTTGTCAACCCTTCCCTTCCCACCTTCTTTCTCTTTTTTCCTAATTATCATATACTGAACTGAATGTTACCAGATCATTGGAGAATGAAGACACACAGACATTCTAAAATGTGTTGGAATGCTTTGAACATAAGTTGCCACATTCTGAAGGATTTGTTTTCAAGGTGGATGAAGTGTTTCACTTCCATTACCCTTTCAAATATGCATGTCTGTCTTCACCCTAAGGCTTTTGGTACTCTGTTGGGAAATCAAGTAAAAGCCATTAGACCTTCATGAGCCTGTGAAGTTTGGCCTGTTCTTTCTTCTTCTGGAGGATTGCTGAAACAGCAGTGAGGAAGTGGCTTTTTACATAAATATTCATACACACAACCACAAAAAGACAATGAAGATAAAAGGCAAGCAGGAACCATGGTGGCACATGCCTTTTCCTATTCGTGAATCCTGCAAAATCTCTTGATGTTGGGAACCATATTCAGGGCTGCCACGCTGGACAGTAAATGATGTAGTTATAAATTCTACTATGTTGGTTTGTTTAGATGGTGGGGAGTGGGCTTGGGGGAGGCAGGCAGGCTGTGAAGACACAGGGCACAAGGATATTAGGAACAATCTCTCATGAAACTAGTTCCATTCTAATTATCATTCTTGGAATTACTTGGAAGATGTATGCACCACTTTTCAACAAAAAAGTTCTCAAAAAACAAAATAACTGTTCTCACACAACAAAATAATGAAAAGATGATTCCCAAAGGAGCTTGTATTATACACATTTCAATTTGGGGCAAAGGATTAGAATCCCATTTGTTTACTAAGCTTGATATACAGCCCTATTGACTTATTATGTTCAACACACGTAGACCACTGTACAATGTGCACATGGACAGACCTGTATGCACATACAGTAATTTAACACGCATTCAGTAGTACGCTTGCAATCTGGACCCTGCATTTGAGGGTGCCTGTACGCAGGTTCTCAATTACAATGAAGACATATACACAGTCATTCACAAACATATGCACATTTGTACACATGTACAATGTAATATCTACCTAGGGCTATTGTAGTAAGAGTAGAAATTGCTCCATCCATTCTACACTTAATAGCCCTTATTAACTAATCCTAAGGGTTGATTTCTTGACTAATGAAGTATGCTTGTAAGGCTCTGTGGGGCACGGTGGTAGGCAGCCCTCACACAACGCAGTCCACCTGCATGCATGCTATTGCATCACAGGTCTACTTCCGAGCATTGCCTGGCTCCCAGAAGCACTCTGCAAGATTGGAACCACTTCACTCAACCTTGGCGACACATTTCCAACCTTGCAGGTTGCTTTTAGATCATGGACAGCCTTTGGAAGTGTTAGCGCTGTGGCGCAACAGCACACAAACAGGATGACCGGTGGAGGGGGGGGGGAGGCACGTGAAGGCTTTGAGCATGTCCCCCAACCTGCAGAGCCTCCTTCCACATGCGCTTTGTTAGCCAGCAGGTCAGCTGGCTAACCTGCCAACCGTGAGCACAATCTAGTGGAAGCACAGCACAAACACATCTCATTGAATTCATGGGACTCAAAAGCTCCCAACTGGGCAATAAAGTTCTTTTGAAATTGATCATGCAAAGTTAACTTCTTATTTTCATTCTTTTCAATGCCTGTCTAACTTCTGAAGCATTTGAAAACAGTGATAACAAATGTATTTACCTGTGCCAGCAACAAAAAGGGAATTAAAATATAGGGCTTATTTTCTTCATTTAGTAAATATATTGACTTCTTGTTGTTGTACTTTGATGGTTTATATTTGGTGGAAATAATACACAATGTTTTTCTTTTCTCCTGATAGCTAAAAATGGCAATAGGAAAGGTGAGAAAAGCAAGAAAAACAATGAAAGGACAACAGATGGTGACTATGAAAGACGAAGTACTTATGAAGAAAGCCGTGAAAGTAAACTAGTCTTTTATTTCTTCTTTGTTAAACCTGTTGTGTTTTTTTGTTGCTAAACCTTGAGGGCATGCCCATGGGTAGCCCTACCTGCGATAGCACAGCCTTACCTAGGTAGGGTCACCTTAAGTGGCGCAGTGGGGAAATGCTTGACTAACAGAGAACTTGCATTTTGGGTGGCATAGAAATGTATTAAATAAATAAATAAAATAAATAACAAGCAGAAGGTTTCTGGTTCGAATCCCCGCTGGCACTCTATCGGGCAGCAGCGATATAGAAAGATGCTGAAAGGCATAATCTCATACTGCACAGGAGGAGGCAATGGTATACCTCTCCTATATTCTACCAAACAAAACCACAGGGCTCTGTGGGAGTCAAAACAGACTTGACGGCACACTTTACCTTACCCAGGTAGGGCTGCTCATGTGCAGTACCGAGATTGGGCCCAATCTCAGTGCTGCCCCACTGGGTAGCCCGAGTTTTTACTTGGGCTTCTACTGAGGTAGAAGGGTGCAAGTGTCCCCAGTTTTGTGGCTAGAGTGCCCAGCAGTAGGAAAAAACCCCAATGTACCATGCTCCTCACTTTGTGCATTGTGGGATTTCTGTAGGCTGGGCTGCATTCCCCTGGCCTGCACTTATTCCCAGCAGTTCGGCTCATGTGAGTACGCGAGCAGCATGGCCCAAGGAATGGAAAGGATCGTCTGGTGGAAAGGTAGGAGCAATCCTGCCATCTCCTGCCAGCCCTCCCTGCGCTCTATACAGTTATGTGAACGACCTTCTTGTGTTGGTTCCTTATGGGTGTCTTGAATTACACTGAATGACATGGTGGACTGAGGTTGTGGAATTCTGGACTGCACTCTTTATACTGCAAGGTGGGGTAATAATATTTTTGAATGGTCCCCAATAAAAGAACTAGGACTGCTTAGAAAATCTGCCATAACCATATTCCACCCTAGATTTTATGGTTCTGTATTTCTGGTATGGAGTCCAGCAGGTCTGGCTCCACCTCAGAGAAGTTTGTTGACAAAAGGCTGTTGCTCCATCACAAGGGGAGCGTTGCATCATCACCAGGGAGGTGTGGGGCTCTTCCCAGCCATCCCATCAAATGGTAGTTTTCCCACAGAGGTACCGGTGATGATGCAACAGCCTCTGAGAAAAGCAGCCATTTTCACATGTTTGGACCCCTGGAGGAGGCAACCTCTTCCTCTCTCCCTCCCTCCCCCCCCTTCTTCCATTTGTGAATGAGATGGTTGGGAGGAGCTGAGAATCCAGTGGCTCTCTCAGCCAAGAATGTTGCTCTGTGGCCACACAAAGGTGGGCTGTTGGCACTTCAGGGTTTGGCAGCAGGCCCTTGACAAGTGCCCCAGGATGCTGACCTCTGATTCCTGTCTAGTTCACAGACTGGACTTTGATTAGGTAAAATCTGTTTTGGGATGAGGCTCCACAGGTATGTTTTTCAATGCTGCCCCACCCCCCGAAAACCAGTTAAATTTCCCCCCTGTTTTTCTTTTAATTTAAAATATTACCCCATTAGACCATTTCTTCATTTAATCTAATATCTTCATAAGGAGCAGTAACAACAACAACTTTCGGATCTTTATAGCTGCGCCTGGGCAGTGGAATTCACTCCCTATGCATGTTAGAGGCTTAAGAGCTTCGGTAGCTTTTGAAAGAGCCCTAAAAACATTTTTTAGCCTGGCCTTTGGTGATTATTGAAATGATTTTAAACTGGTTTTAATTTTATTTGTTTTTAATGAGCTATTTATTTTGTTTTTATCTGTTTTTATATTTGTGAACTGCCTAGAGCCATCTGGATGAGGCAGTATAAAAAAATCGAATAAATAAACAAATTCCTTCTTGGTCAGGCAAAGAAAGGGAGAAAATGGGGGAGATGGGTTTATGTAGATATTTATTTTATTAGAGGGAGAAGCTGAGCAGGCTTGTGCAGTGCTGTATAAGGAATCAGAACCCATTACCGAATAGCTAGCAAAAGCCCTATTCATATGCTACCTGTCTACAGTAATAGGGTTCCGATCTATACTTTGCATTGGAGAGTACCTGTACATGGGTTCATTTTAAAGCTTCCCTGGCTTCTCCAAGATAGGACTGAAGAGAGATTCCTGCCTGCAACTTGGAGAAGCCGCTGCCAGTCTGTGTAGACAATACTGAGCTAGATGGACCTATGGTCCGAGTCAGTATATGGCAGCTTCCAATGTTCCTAGTTTGGAAAAGAGACGACTACGGAGAGACATGATAGAGGTGTATAAAATTATGCATGGAATAGAGAGAGTGGACAGAGAGAAATGGCAGCTTCCTATGTTCCTAAACTCCCTCCTACCAAGCAGCCTTTGTTGCTTGAATGACCTCAATATCACTTGGTTTCTGCCAACATCTAATGCAAACTTACACAAATATTTTATAGGTAAATGTGAAATTTCTCCCTGTTTTCCTCTGCTTTTTTTTGCATTTTAAAATTTTTATTAGTTTTTACAATATCTTAACAATCCTATTACATTTAATTAAGTAAATATTGACTTCCCGCTTACCAGTCTGTGCGGTTCATGTTAGCTATACATATAAACCATTGCTATAGTAATTCAAAACATATATACTCCGCATTGCAAATTCAATTTTACCCTACCCAACCTGCTGTTATTACTAAATTTCAAACCCTGCTGAAAGGTCCATGTTAGAAAAATAGTTCTTTAAGTAAAGTAAGAATGGTTCCCAATCTTCTTTGAAACATTCCAAGTTTTCATCCCTTATAAGTGCTGTAAATTTTGCCATCTCAGCGTATTCCAAAATTTTTATCAACCAGTCTTCTTTTGAGGGCATTTTATCGTCTTTCCATTTCTGTGCATATACTATTCTAGCCACTGTGGTTGCATACCTAAAAAAATGTTAAGTTTCTTCTGGAGAACTCTCCTTGAGTTATTCCAGGCAGGAAGGATTCTGGCCTCTTAGGAAATGTCATTTAAAAAATTTTCTTCAGCTCATTATATATCATATCCCAAAAGGCCTTCCCACATGACCACCACATATGGAAAAAAGTTCCTTCACATTGTCCACATTTCCAACATTTGTTTGAAACATTTTTATACAATAATGCTAATTTTTTCAGTGTCAAATACCACCTGTACCGCATCTTATAATAATTTTCTTTTAAAGTATAACATGCAGTGATCTTTAAATCAGTTTTCCATAATTTTTCCCAAGCTACCATATCTATATTATGACCCACATCTTGAGCCCATTTTATCATAGTTGTTTTAACCACTTCATCTCTTGTCTCCTCCAAAAGCAACAACTTATACATCTTAGAGACTAATTTTTTCATCATTTTCACAAACTCCTTCTCAAATAGGGATGGGCCCGGACCGGTCTGGAGGCCACTGTAAAGGCCTCCGGACTGGTCCGGACCAGTCCAGACCTGGGTGGTTCTGTTCGGGGGTGAGGGGTAGTTTAAGAGCGGCGGGAGGGTTTACTTACCCCTCCCGCCGCTTTCCCGCTCTGGCGCCGTAATGTTGCGAGTAATTGGGGTGGCAGGATACCTCCCTGCCGCTCCTTCCCCGATGTTGCTCTAAAAAACCTCCCAGTCGTCCTTTGCGCGTGCGCACGTCAGAGACATGAAGCGCGCGCACGATGTGCGTGCGCGCAAAAGACTACTGGGAATTTTTTTAGAGCAACATTGGGTAAGGGGCGGCAGGGAGGTCTCCTGCCGCCCCAATTACTCGTAACATTACGGCGCCAGAGCGGGAAAGCGGCGGGAGGGGTAAGTAAACCCTCCCGCTGCTCTTAAAGCTACCCCCCACCCCAGTGCCGGACCGCAGTGTGGCGGTTCCGTGCACACCCCTATTCTCGAATCTCGACATTTAATCCTCAAATGCAACTTTAAGTTCCTTCTTGTAAATTTAGTTTAGCTGATGATACTGAAACCAGTTACTAACCAAATTTTGTACTTCGATTAAATTTTTTAATTTACAGCCCTTCTCTTGAAAACATAACAAGTCCCTATAGGTATCCCATTCAGATTGCATATTTGTCTTTTTATTTGCCAAAGCTTCAATCGGGGATACCCATAATGGAGTTTTAGATTCCAGCCCTTTTTTAATATTTTACCCACACTCCCCTGCTTTTAAGGAAATGATGCATGTGCAGAATTCTACACCTATTTTCCAAAATTTGGTTTTCCAACCAGATGTCAAGATCCCATTTGTCAGAATCCTGTTATGCTCACCCCTAATAGAAAGCTTTCCACACGTAGTACCAGTTAGAGCACAAGTTAGAGATATGCCAGGGTTCGTACTGCAAAGCGGGGTGGGGTGCCATGTTTTGAATGTTCTCTTATGTAATATTCACTAACCCAGCACATCATACAGACTGCTTTGTCTAGTATATATGGGGAATTTGAAAATCATTTATTATATGTAGGCAGGGGGCCCCCCATATTTGGAGGGAGCATTCTAAAACATGACACAGTATAAAGTGGTAGTGTTCACAATTTTACCATCTCATACTCCCACCTCAGTCTGCATGATATGTAGAATAGCTCCCAGAGGGCCAGACAAAATGAGCAAACCTCCAGGGTTAGCAAGTCAGGCTTCTTGCACTGCATAGCTAAGACAAGAGCTGAACTGTCAGTCTCTGATCTTTGGTGTACATTTATACATTTTCTCCTTAGAATCCTGTAGGAGAGATGCAGACATAACTTTTCTTTCTAATGTGTGAAGAATATGCTCCTTACTCCATTAAAAAAAGAACATATCTTTAAAAACCAGCTTTATGTTTAATAGTTCTTGTACTGTTTAATTTCTTTTAAATCAACATCCTAGATTCCTGCAGCCACTGGGGTGGCAGGGGAGAGCTGGAATCCTTTTGCAATAGGAAAGTTTACTTTTCATTTCACTAGTTCAGAGTTTTCAAGATAAATACCACTAGCCCTGCTGCTGCTCTGGTTCTGAACTGATTTAAAAGATAAAGTCCAGCACATGTTGTATAATTCTAGCAAAATAGCATTTAAGTGCCATAGGTCAGATAATGCGACTCATCAGGGAAGTGTAGGGCACACTAGAACAGTAGCAAACGATTTTCTAGAGATTTACACTGTACTGAGCATTGAGCAAGCATTACACACTTGTGGTCCCTGAAGGTTTCCTAGTTGTTTTCCTCCAGGGAACTGTGGAAAGTTCACTACATGGTTGTACAAACAGGCTCAAAGAATGACAAAATAATATTTTTGCTTTCAGATCCACAATGCTGATGTACATACTTAATCTTAAATATAACGAAAGCTCTGCTGATTTACGGAGACTATAGGTCTCTACTGTTACATTTCTTGACAGTTTTGGGCATCCCAAAAGAAAGAATTCAGGATGGACAAAGTATTGCTGGCAGTCTGTCTATCAACATTTGTGATATTATATCCGTTTGTAGCCAATCTATCATTATTACAGAACCAGAGATCATGAAGCTGTTCTCACATGCACCCTAACCCAGGCTAGGGAAGCCTGGTCTGGGTTAGGCTAGTTGTGAGAACCCTTGGAATAGGGCCTGATTCTGGCGGGGCAGTGCCACCTAGCCCAGCTTTTAAATCTGGCTTTTAGCCAGGATTAAAGCTTTGAGCAAGCCCTTAACCCGGGCTCAGAGAACATGTGTTTGCTGGTACTGCTTTGAGCTCCAGTGGACACAGAGATGGGCGCCTAGAGCACCAGTTTTCTGCAGGAATCCCCCAATGCACTGCATATGGTGTGTGGTGCATTGTGGGATATTTGGAGGCTGGGACTCATCATCCCAGCCTCCAGAGCTTTGGAGGCCAGGATGATGACTTAGGACTTAGAGGACTCATGAGAACCCCCAAGAATCCCAGAAGTCCAGCTCATTGACAGCAGGGTAACCCAGATCCTGAACCCTGCTTTTGGCCCAGGTTGAGAAAAAATAGGAGCCCCTCTACCTCAGGTGAGCTGCAGCTAACTGCAGCAGTGCTTGTGTGTGCGCTGGGGTTTAGGAGCCCAGTGAGGCTCTGCCTATCTATTCTGCAAGGGGTAACAACTCCTTCCAACACAGCAAGTCTGGAGCATTGGAAAGCTCAAAAGTATTTGCACCGTGATTTGGGGAGAGTACTGGGGTTAGCACTCTTCAGCAGTACCCTTCTTAGGCTGCCCTGGAAGTCAGCCACTGTCTGCACATTTCAGTTTCCCATATTGGAATGAATATGTTTGAGGGAGCATATTTTGCTGAACCACTAATCAAATGACACAAAACCCAACAGTGTTTATTTTTTGCCCAAATTCTGGCCATTAATTACAGTTCAGGGTGCTATGGAAAAGCACACAAATTCTGGTTTGGGTAAGGATGAAGAGGACATGTAATAGAACTGATTAAGCCTGATCATCCCTACACCCAGGTAGACAAGAAACTAGTGAAAGTCCACAGATAGGTTTGTTTGTTTTGCATTTATATACTGCTTTTCAAGTGAACCTCCCAATTTTTCAGTAATGGAAGTCTTATTTACTGGGCTTTTCGAGTAAGTTGTTAGCAACAAACAGGGGCATAACTATAATAGGGCAAGGGGAGACAGTTGTCTGGGGGCCCACTGCTTTGGGGGCCCTCCCAGAGGCAAGTCACATGACTGACTCCCCCAGCTGTGCACCTGCCCTGGCTTCCTTCACTTGTATTCATCCTCTGAAATTGATGTGAGTGTTAAGACCTGGCGCTACCAGAACAGCATGTCTTTCTCTAGTACCATTAAATGGCTTGCATCATCCACAAAACCTTTTAAAAAATAATTTAGGATGATATTCTATTTTGGCACATAGTGTGTGTGTGTGTGTGTGTGTGTGTGTGTGTGTGTGTGTATAAACTATGCTTTTTGTTACCACTATTCAGCCTTATTTAAGATTTCTTTACTTCGTGAGCTGAGCTTCGGGGGGGGGGGCATTTTCAAATCTTGTCTCTGGGCCCACTCCAACCTTGCTACGCCCCTGGCAAAAAATACAGGTCTACTGTGTGCTGCTGTTCTCACATTTAAAGTTCAGCCTTGGGAGTTTTCTGTATAGCTACTGCCAGCATCCAGGACTTGTCTGAACAGGAGACAAAACTATGAAGAGGGACTTCAGCAATTGACCTGAGTTTTGATAATAGTGAAAGCAAATAGAAGGTGAAACAAAACCTAAATAGATTGTGGTAGCTCAGCTCTAATGAAAACACTGTCACTATGCATAAAAATCAGGTAAATATTCATATTATTGCACACACATGCAAAAGGAATATATCTATTTGTAGTTCAATGATATGGAATGTAAAGTGGCTGAGTACATGTTGACAGTCAGCCTTGGGCCTCAGGTTTAACATAAGTCATGTTTGTAGTTTTCAGAGCAAGAATAGTATATCATTTCCTCACCCTTGGGTTGTGACTCTGCAGTGCATTTATCTTCATAGCCCTGGCATTGTTTGAATGAGTGCCCTGTAGGGGGCACCTTTAGGTCATAACCTTTAGGGGATTATGACTGCCCCCTAAGGTAAAGTTGTGCCATCGAGTTGGTGTTGACTCCTGGCAACCATGTGGTTTTCCTTGGTAAGAATACAGGAGGGGTTTACCATTGCCATCTCCCAAACAGCATGAGATGATGCCTTTCTGCGTGTTCCTATATCGCTGCTGCCCAATATTGGTGTTCCCATAGTCTGGGAAACATACCAGTAGGGATTTGAACCAGCAACCTCTTGCTCCCTAGGCAAGTTACTTCCCCGCTGCGCCATTAGGTGGCTAAGACCGCCCCCAGCTATAGTTTTTTAGAAAGTTGCAGGGGCATGATTTGGCTACAGTGGAGAGTTGGGGAGTGTAGCTTGTGAATTTCATTAAGACCCTTTCCCCTCATAGTTCAAGCACTGACGGCCCCAAATGAATGGCTTAAATATTCCTTTTTTACTTAATGTGAAATAACAACAACACTTATTATCTCTATAATGCATTAAAATTTTTGTAGTGTTCCACGTACATTATTCCTGTAACCCATATAACAATGCCCTAAAGCTGGTCAGTGTTATTCCCCATAGGGCAATTCCCATATGGGGGGAGGGCGTGCCAAGAGATTGTAGCTCATGGGATCAGGGACTTCCCAGTTCACAGCCCACACCATTCGATTTCTTTATTACACCACTGTAACATAAATGTAACCAGCTTACAATCAGCCTTCAACCAGTAAATCCGCCCCCTTCCCCCCCCCCCCGCAAAAGCCTTTGCTCTGAGTTGGCTGGCTGGCTGGAGATTTGTGTTGGTTGGATGCTAATTGCATTTGCCCCTGATTTCCCATTTGGTGCAGCCCTTCGCCCTTGTCACCAAGCTCAGTGATTACAATAATCTACAAAGGATCACACATGCACCTGTTTTCCACTACAGCTTCATTAACAGAAGCATCAAACATTTGGGACTTTGAAAAGAAACCACCACAAGTAGCTGTTCTGATACATTTGGAAGGAGCCCTAAGAGAATAGGCATTTGAAACTACCTGGAAAAAGGATCTATTGAAAAGTATCTCTGAAAGCACAATGAAGACAAAAAGTGAACAGACTTGTTCTGGGCAGTAGGATATATTTTAAAAGAGGCAGATATATTGCTTTATGAAGGAGAAGAAAGTGGAATCAAGTGAACTGGAAGCATAAGGCTTTTATCTCTAAGGAGTTTATAAGCCAGTTTATAAGTCCATGAGAAATAGGATCAGAAGATTTTTAAAGTTAGCATTTGTTTTAGAACTGGAGAAATCTGAGCCATATATGATTGATTGTTTAGACTGGAGGCCACAGTGTTATTCCTTTTTTCGAACAAGTAATTGGCATGACCGGCATGTCCTGGCACAACTTCTTTTACAGAGCATTTTGACTACCCACATTGCATTCTACCCATATTAGACTCCTCACAAGACCTTGCCAAAGGCATTTCTGGCTCAGCATAGAAAGACATTGCAAAGCAACTGCCACCTTTTTTTAAAAAAAAGCCATTGGTTTTGCCTGTGTTGATTCATGTAAATGTATGCACATTACTAATAGCCTAGCTAAGAGTGAGCTAAAAATGGGTACATAACCAGCAAGACAATGAGTGGGTTCACACAACTGCCTGTAAGTACTTATGAGGTTGATACAAGAGGAAACAGAAGTCACGAGGAACACACACTCCTGTTGGGTGTGACATCTGAACGTGCCCAAGTTCAGTTTCTGATCCTGGTTACTCATTTCAGTCGTCAGATATCACAACCAGCGGAAGCGCTCACTCCCCAAGTTCTCTGGTTCCTCTTGTACTTACTTTGTAAGTGTGTGCAGGCAGTTGTGTGAACCCACCTGATCTTTCAGGCTCCTTTGTAACTGAAGAAATGGCAGCATATGGTTCAGGATGTAAGATCTAGCGAGCTGCAGTGTTTGCCCTGAAAAAGGTTGTCTTTCTATGTACTGAAAAGAATGACTTTTTCTTGGATATTTGATGAGGAATACCCATTTGAGATTGTTGAAAAGATATAGATTCACGAAATTTTTTCCTGGGCGTTTCCCAGACTACGTGATTTGCAACAGGTAAAGCATTGCAAAGTGTGATGGGATAGTGAAATAGTTTAAAACCAAGATTAAAGCTTTGTTCAGTATTGCATTGTAGGCCAGTGGCCATTCATATTTTCCATCCATTGCAACGTGTTTTCAAGGCAGGACTGTCCATATTCTCCTTGAAACATGTTTATCTGCCCCTCCTGATTCTCCATTTGGGCCAATGGAGTTGAAGGGGGAGGGGAGGTGACATGAAGGTTTTTTTTAAATTTCTCGGCTGCCTATCACAAATCCACCGGCAGGGGGAAGCTCTGTTCCCAAACAAGCAAAAATCATTGCATTCATGTGCATCATTGTGCTTTTGCACAAATGATTCCAGCGTTGTTTAATAATAATGTGAGGCACTACCTTGGCGTGGTTGTGGGGCTTGTGTGCTCTGATGAAGGTGAGAGCTATGCCAGAGGTCCAACCATACTGGACAGGTCTCACCAGAGGAGCCAGACAAAGAGTGCCTCTCCCATCAATAATATGGTGAGACATAACTTTAATAAATCTATACCGGATCGGTCATCGCCCGGGTCAACAAGGACCGCGCCAGATGCTATAGTCCCTGGACATCTGGTGGCAAGTGGGCTACAGGACTCAGGATCTTCAGTTGAGCAACCAGGGCTGGAGACAGCAAAGTTACTGGAAGAAACGTCGCTTAACCGAAAAAAAATATACGAAAAACGCCAACAAGGAAATAATGATCTGCTATTACAAGTCTAGTCCAACTAGAAGAGGCTATTTAAAAAGAATGTACCAAATTTGGAAAGAGAAGCATCCAGACACAGAAATAACAGAAGAAAGGCTAGCAGACCAGAGAAGATTCATAATAAGAAATAAAGTATTCACAGGAGTTGAGCTGGAAGAACTACAAAGAGCAACACAGGCTCAAGATATGGTTGAAGAATTATCACCAATTGAAGAAGTTGCTCAGGCGCAGGTGGAGGAGGTGTTGGAAATCGAGGATGCCACTGTTGCTGAACTGTTTCAAAATCAAAACCAGGCAACCTCCCCTTTGCCTTCACCTCAAAAACCCAAATGCCATTTAACAGAAAAGCAACAAGAACTAAAGCAAAAAATAACTGAGCACATGAACCAAACAACCACCAGGGTTCGACTTCCAGCTATAAAAACAGTTGCCAAAAAACAACTTGCTCAGGCATTAAAAGATGTCAGTGCTGCACTTGCAGAAATAACAACCAATAATTTGCAAGAAACAAACCAACTAATGTACAGTGCAGCAACAATAACAACACAAGAGCTCGGATATAAGATCAGTGGACCTGTCAAAAAAGGAAGTAGTACATCACCTAAATGGAAGATTCGATTAGAAAATAAAATCTCCAGGCTTAGATCAGATGCTAGTAAATTGAAAGATATGAAAGACAAGAAGCTGAAGAATGAAAACACCAAACAGTATCTGATCCAAAAATAGCACCTAGATTCAAGGAAAATTAGAGAAGTCCTGGAAATAATAAAGCAGCAAATAACAGCAGTGTCAAAGAAGATTAGCAGATATGAAGCCAGAATTACACAACACGGGCAGAATCTCCAATTCCAGTCGAATCAGAGATGTTTCTACCAAAGCATAGAAGGAGAAACTGCAAGAAACCTAGAAACACCAAATAAAGAAGAAACAGTGCAATTCTGGTGGGAATTATGGGACAATCCAATAGATTATAATAAAAAAGCAGGCTGGGTGAAAGAGGTCAAAAAATGTAACCAACAAATGCAAGATCTAATAATAACACCAGAATTAATAAGTGAAAGAGCAAAGAAAATTAAAAATTGGACTGCGCCAGGTGACGATAAACTGCATGGCTTTTGGCTTAAACACCTAACAAGCCTTCATAAACAACTATCAAAACAGTTCAATCACATTATGAAAGGCGGTGATATTGAACAATGGCTAACAACTGGGAAAACTCATCTCATCATGAAAGACCCAGCAAAAGGTGCAGTTGCAAGTAATTATAGACCAATAACCTGTCTGCCAACCATGTCAAACTATTAACTGGAATAATAGCAGATGAAGTGATGCAACATTTATTAAGTAACAAACAGCTTCCAGTTGAACAGAAAGGAAATTGCCCGAACACCAGAGGCACAAAAGACCAGCTGCTGATTGACAAAATAATTTTAGAAAACTGCAAGAGAAGAAAAACAAATCTAAGTGTTGCATGGATTGACTACAAGAAAGCCTTCGATTCATTGCCTCACACATGGATACTAAAATGTTTAGAAACAACTGGTGTCAGCAAAAACATTCAGATATTTATTTAAAAAGCAATGAGCATGTGGAGTATACAGTTAACAATCAATGGCGAAGCACTTGGACAGGTTAGCATTAGAAGAGGCATTTTCCAAGGGGACTCACTATCCCCTCTGTTGTTTGTAATCGGCATGACCCCACTTTCACAAATACTAAACAAAACAGGCATCGGATACCAAACATCTAAAACATCTAGTAAAATCAACCATTTGCTGTACATGGATGATCTGAAGTTGTATGGAAAGTCCCAGTCAGAAATCGAATCACTGCTAAACACTGTCCGTATATTCAGTAGCGATATAGCAATGGAGTTTGGACTAGACAAGTGTGCTGCATTAATAATGAAAAGAGGAAAAATAACAAAAACAGAAGGAATAGAACTGCCCAATGGAAGCAAAATCAAGAACCTGGAAGAGAAAGAACGTTACAAATACTTGGGCATTCTCCAGGCTGATAACATTGCACACACTGAAGTTAAAAGAAAAATTGGAAGTGAATACATCAGGAGAGTTAGAAAAATCCTCAAGTCCAAACTCAATGGCGGGAACACCATACAAGCCATAAACACCTGGGCTATACCTGTTATCAGATACGCTGCAAGAATAATAGACTGGACCCAGGCAGAGCTAGAGATGCTAGATCGTAAGACCAGGAAAATCATGACCATCAATCATGCTCTGCACCCCCGCAGTGATGTAGATAGGCTATACCTCCCCCGCAGCTCAGGTGGAAGAGGAATGCTGCAAGTCCATCAAACAGTAGAGGAGGAGAAAAGAGGCCTTGAAGAATATATAAAGGACAGTGAAGAAGATGCACTTCAAATGGTCAATAATGAGAAACTATTCAACACCAATGAAACAAAGCAGGCCTACAAGAAAGAACAAGTCAAGAACCGAGCAGAAAAATGGAGAAATAAGCCCCAGCATGGTCAATATTTGCACAATATAAGTGGAAAATCAGACATCACTGAGACCTGGCAATGGCTTAAGAATGGCAACTTGAAGAAAAAAACAGAGGGTTTAATACTGGCTGCACAAGAACAGGCACTAAGAACAAATGCAATAAGAGCAAAAGTCGAAAAATCCACCACAAACAGCAAGTGCCGCCTTTGTAAAGAAGCAGATGAAACCGTGGACCACCTAATCAGCTGTTGTAAAAAGATCTCACAGACTGACTACAAACAAAGGCATGACAAAGTAGCAGGGATGATACACTGGAACATCTGCAAAAAATACAAGCTACCTGTAGCCAAAAATTGGTGGGACCATAACACTGAAAAAGCTGAAGAAAATGAAGATGTAAAAATATTATGGGACTTCCGACTACAAACAGACAAACATCTGCCACACAATACACCAGATATAACTGTAGTCGAGAAGACAGAAAAACAAGTCAAAATAATCGACATAGCAATACCAGGGGATAGCAGAATAGAAGAAAAAGAAATAGAAAAAAATCACCAAATACAAAGATCTACAAATTCAAGTTGAAAGGCTGTGGCAGAAGAAGACCAAAATAATCCCAGTGGTAATTGGCGCCCTGGGTGCAGTTCCAAAAGACCTTGGAGAGCACCTCAACACCATAGGGGCCACAGAAATAACCATCAGCCAATTACAAAAAGCAGCTTTACTGGGAACAGCCTATATTCTGCGACAATATCTATAACAACAGCAACAACATTGATAATAAAATCCAGCCATCTCAGGTCCTTGGGAAGGACTCGATGTCTGGATAAAACAAACCAGTCAATAACACCTGTCTGACTGTGTAAAATAATAATAATATAATAGCATATTTATAATGTGTAAATAGGACAATATTTTTTTTTAAATCCCATGGCGGATAGCAGGCTGTAATAGGAAGGAACAGCACCAAGTGGCTGCCCCGCCCTGGCCTTGCATCTTCTGCCCCTGCCTGCCTACCTGGAAGTTCCTCTCTGCAGGGCTGGGGGAGGAGGGTGGCCGCTGCCTGGGAGGAGTCTGGGTCTCTGCACCCCGCATCCCCCGAACGAGCAAGGTGTGTGGCATCAAGAGTGGCCTGGAGGCTCTGCTTTGCAGGACTGGAGGAGACAGGCGGCTGCTGCCTGGGCTGCCTGGGAGGAGGCCGGGTCTCTGCACCCCACGCCCCCTGCATGAGCGGGGCGGGTGGCAGCAAGAGGGGCCTGGAGGTTCCACTCTGCAGGGCTAGGGAGGCAGGCTGCTGCCGCCCAGGCTCCCCGGGAGGAGGCCTGGTCTCTGCGCCCTGCGAGTCTGCTGGTTGGTAGCAAGAACCGCGGCTCCTCTGGGACCGGATGTCAAGGGCTGGGGTCCCGGCCGGGCTCACGAGCTCCAGGAGGTGCCTGGGCTGGCACCGCAGCTGCTACTTCCTTTCCCCATCAGTGCCAGGCTGGAAGAAGAGGGTAAGGCAGGCAAAGCGGGGAGCTTGAGCTAGTTGCAGGTTGAGAACAATTATCTGTGCTAAGCGGCTGTAAGTGTAACATTTCTCAAAAGTTTGAGAAGGCTTTGAATTTCAAAGAGCTAGGTGATTATGCTGAGTGATCTCCCACCTACCGCACCAGTCAAATAAAAATTACCTGAGGAATGAAAATAACCACCCACAGCACACCATGCTACATTGCACAAACTACAGGACAAGCCTCCCTACAACGGAAAAAAACAGCGACTTTCCAGCGACACATTTACCATGTCATAGGGCCATAACACACCAAATAAGGCATCGGAAATATGGACGGTACCCTGGTAACAACACAACAGCCGCAGTGTCAACACACAAGTAATATGGAGGGGCACTTCAGGGACATGTTGCGAATATGTTGCAGTGTGTAATTGGGAAGCGCCCTGATGAATCAGCAGACAAAAAGCTGTTCAGCCTAGCCCAGGTAAGGGCAGCCCAGCCTGGGTTAGGCTGCTTGTGTGCAGCACTGGGATCGAGTCTGATCCCAGAGCTGTCCTTCCACCCAACCCGACTCTCTACCCTGGCTTTTAGCCAGAGTTAAGGGAACGACTGTGCCCTTAACCCTGGTGCCGTGGCCATGTGTATGCTCCAACTGCACACAGCCCAACCATACACTGAGCTGGGTGGAAAGAGCACCTGGCTGAGTGAGGATCCCTCAGTCCACCAATCCTGGTGTGGTGCACTGAGGGATTTGTCCTCTGTCTCTCTGCTCTACTGCTTGCAGCACCCCTGCTCATTTGCTGTGCGAGTGGCAGAGACCTGGGGGAAATGGTGATTGTGTGTGGGAAGTCAGGCAGCAGCCTGCCTCCCTGCCAGCTCTCCCTATGTGCATGACCTCAAGGAATTTCTGGGTATTTCAGCTATATACCCTGCCCTTGCTGTATTGGGTCATTCATAGCTCCTTTGTGTTTGCTGATAGCTTTAGCATTCCACTCCTCTGAGAATACAAGAGAGACTACTTCCGCCACTCTTCACTTAGGCAAAGAAAAATCCTCATATGTTACCGGGGGTTTCCTTTTCTCTCTCTTTCAACTCATTTGAAAGCTGGATTTCCACAATCTATCAACCCCTCACTTCACAAATAATGGGTCATGCAAGCTGTGTACTCATGTGAGCAAAGTAATGTTAGAACAGCAAATGTTTGAACTGATGTATCATTGGAAGGGACTCTCAGTCTCTGGGGGTATAGCATACCCCTTGAATATGAGAGAGAGAGAGGGAGGGAGGGAGGGAGAGAGGTTATCCCATGCGTATTCATCCTCTAGAATGATATTCAGTATGCAGTCTCAACATTTGACCCAGAGAAACTCACTACTGATCTCTCTCTCTTCTGCCTGTGAAATTGACAAATCCTGTAATTAGAGTCTTTGTTTTCAGGAGAATCTTATGTTCCCAAAGCTGTTCAGGCCATAAAATACACCACTCTAGGATGTTCAATTTATACCAGTTGGCCAAACAAAACAAAAGCAGTTGTACTGTCCACACAAGAAGGTTTAGGTCTTCTCTTAGTAAGATGATGTTTCAAAATATTGAGTGTTAATAACATACATATGCTCTTCCAAAGATAGATTACTTTTTCTTGTTTAATGAGAGTTGCTATTGATATACAAACCATACAAGGAGCTAAAGTGCTAGGAACCATCTGAGCTTAACATCTTTTCAAGCACATGATTTACAAACTTGTATTATCCAACAGGCTAAGACAAATAAGTTCTGTCTGAGCTCCATAACTGAATAATGTAATTTTTTTCTTTCTGTTTCAAGATAATTTGTAAAAAGCCTTCCTCGTTCTTCTCTATCCACATGCTAGTTTGCCATGGGGAGTGCTGGCAGCTCTTCATTCTATATAACCATGTGATATAATCCTGCCTCAGATGGCAATTACATTTCCCAGCCAAGTATTGGACTCCTTCCAAACAGTACCTACAGAACCTACCAAATGTGGTTTTTGTGAGACTGCTAATTTGTTTCAAGTTGCTGCCAAATTGACATCAGATATTAGCTAGCTGCTTCAAACTGCCATCAGATAATGAAACAAAAAATTGAATCCTCAAGTTCTTATATTGTTTTACTTATCAGATACGCCAGTGAAAGCTGTACTGAGCAGGTCCTACTGGGCCACCCCACAGGGCTTAGATCTGATCAAATGAAAGCCAAGTGGTTTTCAAAGACTTTGAAATCGCATAGAGTAGAAAACCGAGTCTCGGGATGCATTCATACCTACCTGCTTTGCCTCTGGAAAATCCTTCTGGCTCTTATGCACCTAGGACTTGCTTTTGCTTCTGAGCAGTTGCAGCCAGGGAGCTGTTGGCTGACATTCAGTGCAGGGTAATGAATCACTCATCCTGCTTCAGGTGTCTGAAGCCAACCCTGTGGTCTTGTGCTAATACTTTAAATTGTGTAGATGTGCAATGCTACAGTACATCAGCTATTTCCAAAGCACATAGTGTGGCACAAAAGTTTTTGTGCAGTTGTAAGTATTAGCGTGAGAGTGGTCTTGCCCCACACCATGCTCATTGCTTTAGACTCTTGCAGCCACATGGGTGATTCAGAACTGCCCACGTTAGCTTGTGCTGAATGCCAGCTGGTTTCCTTTTCCCTGTTGGCTGCAGAACCTCTGATATTGTCTCATCCTATTCCTATTTAACAGACAGCAGGGCTGTTCTCATGATCTTAAACAGGATTGGAGGACTGCCCAGCTAGAGTAGGACAGCTGTGCACACTCCTGATCAGTGCCTGAGTGTTTGCAAAGATCAAGTCAGGAGGAGAGGAGAGTGATTGTGTGGGAGTGAGGAACTGGGTACGATGGGCTTGACCGACCCACATTCTGTTCCCAGCATTTTACCAAAGGTGGACGAAAAACCATCCTACCCTCCTCACCACATGACCACTCTCCCCTCCTCCTGAACTGATCTTTGCAAACACATGACCACAAATCAGGAGCGTGCACATCCCTCCTACCTTGGCTGAGTGTTCCTCCAACCTGTTTTCGGGATGTACCACCCTACTGTATGGCACCCTGTCATCTTGGTTCTGACTACAAGCATGCTGCCAATGGAAAGCAGGCAACAGAGTGAATGCAGAGCACATTATTCCAGATTACGAAATAGGTGAGCCAAGCCCATACCCTCCAACATTTTGCAGATGAAAACAGGAATATCCTTGTAATAACCAATTCTTATACCAAGGATTGCTACCCAAGCCCCCTCCCCAGCCCCTCTTACACATTGCTGAAGATTGGATTTCATCAGTGCCTTTGTGTTGTGCACCCTTTTACACGCAGGGGCACTAGAAGCAGGATGCATCCACCCACCCACTGGGAGGCTGAATTCCTAGAGACTCTGGGGAGGGAGCTAAAGCTTGAAGAATGACAGCTCTAGCAACTCACATAAACAACATTGCACAAGGCATCCCCAAGAGGCAAACATTCCCCCCAATAGGGGCTGTTCCTGATAAAGAAGGACAGCTGGAGCCTGTGCAGTTTGGGAATGGCATCTTATAAGGAAGCAGGTATGACCCCTGAAGTGAATTTCTAAGGTATGTGATCTACAAAAGTTATTAGCCAGGCTTTTGCTAAAGCCCTTAAAAAAAATCCTGACATTGCTGTCATCATGATATATTTGAAAAGGAATTTGTAAGCAAATCTTAAGGTACAAATGGAGCATTACTGTCTGACTCCACTTGATTACCTAACTTAAGGCATATTTAAGCTGTGGAAAGCACATATATATATGTTGAAAGAGAATCATTTCCATTTTGATTTTCCATAAGATTACTAAGAGCAGAATCTGATATTCTGTCTGTGCTCTGCAGGGAGATCTGGACTCAAATCCTTGAGCTGGCACAGCTGCTGACTGATGCATATTTCTGAAAGTGTGTGTGTGTGTGTCTCATTTCATTTACTCATATTGAGAAGAGCCATCCTATCATTCAGGAGTGTTCTGTGGAAATGGAAATGAAAGTTTCCTTATTGTGCCTGGCAAAGGTGAAGATTTATTAAGGCTGCTTAAATAAGGAAGCCAAAGCTGGTTCTGGCAAAATCACATGGAAACACTTTGGATGAGGGGAAATGATTCTGTTTCTCAACTGATTGGGACATTGGCTACCAAGTTAGAAAGCAATTTTCCTTTCAATCTCTTTCTTCTTCTTAGCGTGCAGCAGACTGTATAAAATCTTCTTGTTTTGATATTTTGGTGTGTGTGTTCTCCTTTAGTGCACTGGTATCTATTTATTTCCAAGTAGGATCTCAGCTTGTAAAACATGCCATCAGTGATTGAATTATAAAACTGAATATATAGTGGTTTGGGATATAGGTAATTAAGAAATACAAACATCACATAGGCTATTTTTGAAAGAAAAGGAATTTATGGTTTAATCGATGGATTCCCAACCTTGAATCCCGAGCTGTGGTTGGACTACAACCCCCATTATCCACAGCCACAACATCTAGGACCTAAGGTTTGGAATCCCTGAGTTAACCAAAGGTAATCCTCATGTTTGTTGCCTTCTTGACCAGGGTTCACTGTCCAGATTATTTTTAATTAATTAATTAATTAATTAATTACATTTATATCCCGCTCTTCCTCCAAGGAGCCCAGAGCGGTGTACATGGTTATGTTTATCCTCACAACAACACTGTGAGTGAGGTAGGTTAGGCTGAGAGATGTGTGACTGGCGCAGAGTCACCCAGTGAGTTTCTTGGCAGAGTAGAGATTTGAACTCAGGTCTCCCTGCTCCTAGTCTAATGCTCTAACCACTACACCTGTTTAGGCACGCCCAAGGTTTTGAGCAGGGTGTGGGGAATTCTTGTTGTTTTTCTTTAGAGCTGCATACCCAGAGACCGTCATACCATATCATAACCCGTATTTGAAACTCCTTTCAGCTTCAAAATGCTTTTCTGTGCAGCATTGTGGGAAAGGATACCACTCAAGAAATGCCAAAGAGCTTTATGGGGCTGATGTGGAATCAGCACTAAATGCAATGTAATGGACATTTTCAATGAGTACATGGCACATCTACATTTCAAATAACTACAATATTATGTAGATGTTAAGTGCACTTAAGCTTTGCAACCGTCCAGTGTTTTACTGCTCCAGCCAGTTCCAGAGGCAGGTTGTCTGCTTTAAATTCTTGATTGGACGAGGAAGCTCAGCAGCTGTAGTGTCTCTGATCTGCCCTGATCCCTTTGTCTGCCTCTTCTGTAGCTCCTGTAGCAAGCAGTAACCTTGCTATAGCACCCTTGTCAGCTGGTAAAAAATGTGTTCTCAGGTGACCAATTTGGGGTATGAAAAGTCAGAACTCAAGATTCTGCTAGGCTCTCCCCACAACCCAGCAAATTCTGCTTAGGATCCACCTATCATCCTCCAGTATTCTGTTCTGGATGCACCACTGACCCACCAAATTCCTCTAGGTGCCATCACTGACAAATCACACTCGGCCGTGGCTTTTCTCTCTATCACCTGCCTCACTGAGAGGACTGATCTTTTGAAATAAAATGTGGGCAACACATGCCATTTGACAGTGTGGTGTGTCAGTAACTTTTCAGAGAGAAATCTTGATGGCCTTCCTAGCATGTTACCAGGCAAGAGCTGTACATATGCATGGGAAACTAGGCTTTTTCTGTGCATGACATTTCAAGGTAGCTGCTATCTTTTGACTCAGCATAAGGCTTCTGTTGCTTGAATAGCTCTAACAGACCTGTTACTATTGTATGTATGTATGTATGTATGTATGTATGTATGTATGTATTTAACAAATTTCTATACCGGCCAAAACTTATGTCCCTGGGCGGTTCACAATAAAAACACAATCAAAACAAAATTTAAACATTAAAACAATTTAAAACTTAAAGAAAGTTAAAAGTAATAAAACTGTAAATCTAATTAAAAGCCTGAGTGAACAGATCTGTCTTGATTGACTTTTTAAAAATTGTCAAAGATGGGGAAGCCCTTATTTCAACAGGGAGCACATTCCAAAACCTCGGGGCAGTAACAGAGAAAGCCCGTCCCTGAGTAGCGACCAGAGGAGCTGGTTGCAACTGTAGACGAACCTCTCAAGATGATCTTAATGGGCAGTGGGAATCATGGCGACTATGATGACAAGAAGATTTCAGAGTTCTCCCTAGCAGAGAGTGCTAAAAAGGAAGAGGAACAGGAAGTACCTCAAAGGAAGGCAAGATATTAATGAAAGGCGGTATATAAATTTATCAATAAATAAAAATAATAAATAAAATAAATGTATAATCTGTCAATTAATAATCTTTCCCTGCTGTAAAACAACTATTTGCTACAATTAAAGCTAACGTATAATTCGTATCCAATAAAAGATAACATATAAAACTGAAAAGAATATTCTGGATAGTCTTTAAAAATGGCAGCAAATAATAACTACAAATGTCATTATAAAAATTACAGTATAAGAGAAAATGAGGTTATTCTCAGGAACAGCCTAACCTTGGCTAAGGCCCTAGCCTGGGTTAGGCTGCTCATGTGGAGCACCGGGATCACTCCTGATCCTAGAACTTATGCCCCGCCTAACCTGACTTTTTACCTCAGCCTTTAGCCAGGGTTAGGGGTGTGAGTACACCTTTAACCCTGGTTCCAGGGTTGTGTGTGTGCTTGTACTGCACATAGCCCACGCACACACAGCAGGGTGGCAGGAGCTCCTGGCTGAGGGGGATCCCTCAATGCACTGTGTTCCTGGCCTGGTACATTGTGGGATACCGGAGGACTTCCTCCTCCAGCTCCCTGCTGTGCCACTCACAGGGGCACCATTTGTGTGCCACGGCTAGTGGTGGAGACCTGTTTTTTGGGCACGCTTGTGCCAAAAACCTGGGTTAAGTGCGGGCTCCGTAAGTGGGCTTGCTGCCAACCCACCACCGGGAGGCATAGGAACATAGGATACTGCCATATACTGAGTCAGACCATTGGTCTATTTAGCTCAGTATTGTCTTCACAGACTACAGGTGAAACTCGGAAAATTAGAATATCGTGCAAAAGTCCATTAATTTCAGTCATGCAAATTAAAAGGTGAAACTGATATATGAGACAGACGCATTACATGCAAAACGAGATAAGTCAAGCCTTAATTTGTTATAATTGTGATGATCATGGCGTACAGCTCATGAGAACCCCAAATCCACAATCCCAGAAAATTAGAATATTACATGGAACCAAGAAGACAAGGACTGAAGA
Source organism: Hemicordylus capensis (assembly GCF_027244095.1). Taxonomy (NCBI): domain Eukaryota; kingdom Metazoa; phylum Chordata; class Lepidosauria; order Squamata; family Cordylidae; genus Hemicordylus; species Hemicordylus capensis. The sequence continues at coordinate 261,974,120 of NC_069659.1, forward strand.
ATAGAACAATATCGGACCTCTGAAAAGTATACAGTGTACTGTGCTTGATTGGCCAGCAAACTCGCCTGACCTGACCTCATAGAGAATCTATGGGGCATTGCCAAGAGAAGGATGAGAGACATGAGACCAAACAATGCAGAATTGCTGAAGGCCGCTAAGGAAGCATCCTGGTCTTCCATAATACCTCATCAGTGTCACAGGCTGATAGCATCCATGCCACGCCGCATTAAGGCAGTAATTGCTGCAAAAGGGGCCCAAACCAAGTACTGAATACATATGCATGCTTATACTTTTCAGAGGTCCGATATTGTTCTATTCTTCAATCCTTGTCTTCTTGGTTCCATGTAATATTCTAATTTTCTGGGATTGTGGATTTGGGGTTTTCATGAGCTGTACGCCATGATCATCACAATTATAACAAATTAAGGCTTGACTTATCTCACTTTGCATGTAATGCGTCTGTCTCATATATCAGTTTCACCTTTTAATTTGCATTACTGAAATTAATGGACTTTTGCACGATATTCTAATTTTCCGAGTTTCACCTGTAGCTGTGGCTTCTCCAAGGTTGCAGGCAGGAATCTCTCTCAGCCCTATCTTGGAGATGCCAGGGAGGGAACTTGGAACCTAGATGCTCTTCACAGAGCGGCTCCATTCCCTGAGGGGAATACCTTACAGTGCTCACACTTCTAATCTCCCATTCATATGCAACCTGGGCAGGCCCTGCTTAGCTAAGGGGACAAGTCATGCTTGCTACCACAAGACCAGCTCTCCTCTCAGTGGGAGACGCGTGACTCTCATTGGTGCACATGTGCAGCAGAAACTGGGCTGGGCTCCCTTAGCCTGGTTTCTGCTGCTCATGAGAATAGCTTCAATAAGAGCCAGCGTGGTATAGTGGTTAGAGTGTTGGACTAGGACCGGGGAGACCCGAGTTCAGATTCCCATTCAGCCATGATACTAGCTGGGTGACTCTGGGCCAGTCACTTCTCTCTCAGCTTAGCCTTCTTCACAAGGTTGTTGTGAAATAGAAACCTAAGTATGTAGTACACCGCTCTGGGCTCCTTGGAGGAAGGGCGGGATATAAATGTAATAATAATAATAATAATATAATATCTAATCAGGTACAACATCTTTAGCAAAATTACACTAAAGATATGCACAAACACAAATCAACAACTATAACAGAGCTTTAAATTTGCTTCCATTTTTTAATGCCTACTTTCTCTGACAGTCAGTTAAAGAAAGGGGAAAGGACTTCTTCAATGGAATGCCAGATACTTCACACATCATATTTTTTTAGGAGCAGAGGTGGATTGTCTGCGATTCAGAGCTACATGTAGAGAGATAAATATTTTTTCTTGTGTAAATGGTATTTCTAAGCTGAGAACAGAACATCTCAGCAGGCACTAGTGACATTTTTCCTTCTATAAGCCCCAAACTCCCAGGAAGCTTTAGGAAGCACCTATGCCACACCATTCTGAAAGAAAAAAAGGCTGGAAATATCAACAATATTGTTGACCAGTTTACCTTTTAGATTAGTACATCTGATATTTTTACTTCATGTTGTGTCAGTATTTTGAGGCACAGTAACATCTGAGAGTTACATTTACTTTAATACTAATGGAAATCTTTTACATTTCAAAAGCTTGTTCATTACAAATAATTAATAATAAGAAATAGGCATTTATATAGCACTTTAGAGTTTTCAAGGCATGTATTATCTTCTTGTTATTGTTTAATCCACTTGGATCCAAATGCTTGGCTCACCCTTGAATGCAAATGCTTGGCTCATACTTGCTATCTCTCTGTTTTCACCCACCTTCCCCTACTAATCCTCATATCCACAAACTAGTTTCTTTAACTCTTCTTACCTCTCAATAACTGGATAGACTGTCACGTAATCAAGGGTTGACCTGTCAGTCAGTGCTAACTAGTAGCATATTCTCCTCACCCACTGACTGAATTTTATAGTATTTCAGTTTTTAAAAATAATAATAATAGAATCTCAGTTTGCTAGAGGCTAAATCTAACAGGAATGTTCATCTAGCTGTATTAAATAAATAACACCTGGCAGCATCTCTTTTAAAAAGTTTAATGCCCTGGCCATCTATTGGGGGAAATCTCTCCCCTACTCCCCCTCACCTCTTGTATGTGAGACCGGGTCGGCTGTGTCCTGAATCCATCTCACATTCACTTGTTTTTTTAAAAAGGAAAATGGGGTCTATGTGATTCCCCTGTGTTATAACCTTGAATCCAGGACCAACCACCAGATGGAGGATGAGATAGACAGTTCAGGGGATGAGACAGGATTAAAAGACCATACAACCCAGATCCTTGCAACCCTGTGCTGCTGGAACTGCCCCCACCCCAAGAGCCAGAGAACCAGGGGAACCAAAGCCACTACTCCCATCACAATTTGAGGACATGGCTCTGCCTTCATCCTCTCACTCAAGGAGCCCCCTGAGGATCTGACAACTCATGTAGAGGCCCCCCAGTGGCACAAGTGCCAGTGCACAGGAAACCAGGCAAGGCCCCTTTAAACACCAGAGCCTTTCTCAGAGAAGAGGTAGGACAAATCCACTCTACCTGAGCAGCATCTATAAAACCCAATAGTCCACTCCATGCATCTGCTAGAGCACCATCCATCTCATACCTGTTGTACACAGCTCTCTTGATTGCCTTCTCGGAGCTATCCAAGGTACTGACAACCTTTCCCATTGGAGTTGTCTGTATCCCTTCCAGATCCTTGCCTCAGCAGATTACTTGGCTTAACTTGGAACAAGATAGCAGCACAGCATGGGTATTTCCTTCTTCAGCAAGTCAGCTGGCACCAGTTTTGATCCTTGGAACACAAAATTTGCGTAGCTAGCTTTCTTTGGGCTTGAACTGTGTTAGTGCTACATATATTTATAGGCTTCATTTCCTTTTTGAAAGGCCCATAGAATGAGATGGAATTTCTGGGTTATATATCTGTTGACTTTATCTCTGAGGAGACAGTCCTAAAACAGTGTCCTGTTCTAAATGTTTAAGAGTACATGATGAATAGACAAGTTTTTAGTTTGGGGTGATGACTATTGTTCTGTTCACTGACATGAGTACCATCATCATGCTTTTGCATATTGGCATGCAACATGGTTAAAAAAGACCACACTGCCATCTAACACAAGATTAAATGCATGGTTCAGAGAGGCAAAGTCCTAAGCACACCTTAGACAATGTAGGCCCAGTCTGACCTGGACCACGGTGAAATACTTTCTAGTCAAGCACCCTCCTCATCAGTAAGGGGACTGATAGTCTCTATCTGCATAGCATGTGTCCCACCGGAAGTATAATTAGCACAATGCACTTTCCAGTCACACAGGTCTGCACTGCTTCAGCAACAACACACATTGAAATAAATCCAACTAGCCCACCTGCACAGAGCAGCTGTGTGCTCTTTGGGGCAGCTGTTCCACTCTCTTGCCCTGCTCCCCCTCCCTCCTGCCCCACTCTCTCTTGCCCTCCCTCCCCCACCCACCCAACTCTTTCTTGCCATCCCTCCCCCTCCCACCCCATTCTCTCACCCTCCTTCCCCCTCCTGCCCCACTCTCTCTTGCCTTCCCACTTCCTGCCCCACTCTTTCTTCCCCTCCCCCTCCTGCCCCATTCTCTCATGTCTTCCCTCCTGCCCCACTCTCTCTTGCCCTCCAGCCACTCTATCTTGCCCTCCCTCCCCTTCCGTTCCTCCCCCCACCTGCACTGAGCATTTTACCTCACTGGGCGGTTGGTGGCCATTTTTTAGGGGTGTGCAATTCGGGATTTCGGGTGATTCGGCTCGGACCCAAACCGAATCACCCCTGTTCTGTTTTGTGCCCGAATCTGGGTCACCCGAATCACCCTTGATTCGGTTCGGATTCGGATTTAATCCGAATCCGAATCTGAATCGATTCGGTGGGGTAAAAAGGGGCCCAGGGGCAAAATTTTGGGGTGGGGTGGTAGTGCCCAATGGGTAGAGTCTACCACCCCAATTTCAGGGGGATTGGGCAAAATCCTGATTTTTGGTGAATTTTTAAAGTTTTAGTGACTTTGGGGCAGTTCGGAGGCATAGCATGGGATCTGGGCAAAAGTAGTGGGGTGGGGTAGTGCCTAATGGGTGCAGGCTACCACCCCAATTTCAGGGGGATTGGGCAAAGGGCTGATTTTTGGTAAATTTCTGAAAATTTCATGTCTTTGGGGCAGATTGGGGCATATTGGTGCAGAAAGTGGGGCCTGGGGCAGAATAGTGGGGTGGGGTGGTAGTGCCTAATGGGTGGAGGCTACCACCCCAATTTCAGGGGGATTGGGCAGAGGGCTGATTTTTTGAGAATTTTTGAAGTTTGGGTGTCTTTGGGGCAGATTGGGGACAGAAAGTGGATCTGCCCCAAAGGAGTGGGGTGGGCTGGTAGATAGTGCCTAATGGGTGGAGGCTACCACCCATCCCCAATTTAAGAGTGATTGGGCAGAGGGGTGAATTATGGTGAATTTATTAGTATGAGGTTTGTCTTCATAAGGGTGAAAAGGTGTGAATTCTCATTCTATCATAGCAAATGAGATATTTTTCAATTAAACAACTCTCATGACCCCACTTTCACTTTTTCACACTTTCCTTTACTATGAATAATATGAGGAAGTAATCAATTTAGCACACTTCACCTTATGAAGACAAACCTCATACAAATAAATTCACCATAATTCACCCCTCTGCCCAATCACTCTTAAATTGGGGATGGGTGGTAGCCTCCACCCATTAGGCACTATCTACCAGCCCACCCCACTCCTTTGGGGCAGATCCACTTTCTGCCCCCAATCTGCCCCAAAGACACCCAAACTTCAAAAATTCTCAAAAAATCAGCCCTTTGTCCAAACCCCCTTAAATTGTGGTGGTAGCCTGAACCCATGAGGCACTACCACCCCACCTCACTATTCTGCCCCTGGCCCCACTTTCTGCACCAATATGCCCCAATCTGCCCCAAAGACATGAAATTTTCAGAAATTTACCAAAAATCAGCCCTTTGCCCAATCCCCCTGAAATTGGGGTGGTAGCTTGCACCCATTAGGCACTACCACCCCACCCCACTCCTTTTGCCCAGATCCCATGCTATGCCCCCGAACTGCCCCAAAGTCACTAAAACTTTAAAAAATAACCAAAAATCAACCGTGAACCGAATCACCCGAATTTTTCGTGCCTGAAATTCGGGTGATTCGGCTCGTGCCCGAAAAATATCGGGGGACATCGGGGGTGATTCGGTTCGGCCCCGAATCACCCGAAATTGTTCATTTCGGGCACAGATCGTTCTGTGCCCGAAATTTTTTGCACATCCCTACCATTTTTGGCTGGTCCTCACTGCTGCCACAGGCCTTCCTTACTGGGTGGCGGATGTCCGAAAAGGGCCCCACCGCCGCTGTTCCTCCTCCCTGGCGGCAAACAGGGAAGTCCTACCACCATTTACCTCCCGCCTTGGCCTCTAACGAGCACCGGGGCTGTGCCCCACCACCCGTTTCCCACTCACCCCCTTTCCCCCCGCCACCTCCTGCCTCTGGCAGCCAGGCAAGGCTTTGCCGCTGCCGCCTCCTCCTCCCCCTTACCCGGGATGGCCTGGCCACCATGACAACTAATCCTCTTGGGTGCGCCTCAGCCTATCAGGCGCTTCTGCCACCCAGCCAATGAGCTGGGCGCTGGGACGCACATTTTAAATGCACACCCAGGAGGATTAAATATAGAGAGAGAATGTGCTCAAGGGTGTAGGATATGAATAGACCTGTATGTTGGTGTCAAGTTGCAGTGTGACTATAAACACTCTTTTCTAAGCCATATATAATGGTTAAAACAGTCTGAAGAATAGGGTGTTCACTGAGTGTTTTGATGTACAGAGTTCCCATTTTATTAGCATCATAAGATTATATTATTAAAACAGCATTTGGAAGCAGTAGCAGTCTCAAAAATGCCAGTTATCTTGTTGCATGATATCTAAAGCTTAACTGAACCTCTTGAGTCTGAAAACTTGGAAATGATTTTTATATTTAGGAAATCTTATGAGAACAGATTTACTGGAAATTCCTACTTTCAGCTCTGCCAAAATAACAGAAGCTCAGCATTAAATGTACTTTTTTTTTTTTTTAAAGAAAGAATTGGCATCCAGACGGCCAGCTGGAATTGAGAAGTGCAAAGGAGCACACATTTGAAGACTGATGAATAAATAGTTTAGCTTTTCTAAATATCCAAAATGTTTGGTTCAATTTCATGTTTGGAGTAGAGAGACCACACTGATAATTATTTCACTGTTCTTTTGCTGTCATGCAAAGGAATGATGGAAAGAAGGGAGGGAACTCTTTCTCCCAGTGCTAGAACTGTATTCCACAATTTAAATAAAGTACTCATTTCTGTCTGTGGTCTGGTTTGGTCATACATGAAACCATGGTTTAATCCAGGGAAGTTACCAAATTCTTCTCTTGACAAATATTGTGACAAAATGCATGATTCTAGACCTCCCCCATTCCCCTGTGAATTTTATAAGACATGGAGATGTCAGATGAGTAGATGCGCTCTGTATATTTGCATAAACACACAGATTTAAAAACATACCTTGCTTTTAAATCTGTAGTAATAATCATATTACTACCAGAGGTACACCTAGGTATTTTTGGAGCCTGGACCTAAAGGCCTTTGGAGGCCCCCCTCTCTCCTGCAAATTAAGCATCATCATGCTACGCTAGGTGACCACACCACCCGGGACAGGCTAAAGAGGATTTGGGGGGCCCCAGGGGCTGTGGAGGCCCTGGATTTCCGCCCCAAAGTCCAGGGGAAAGAGCACCTCTGATTACTACACAAGCTGTTTGGGTAGGAAGTACATGAAGATACTTGGAAAACAAGCTAAAATATGTATTTTTTTACCAGTAATGGGAAAAAACCTGGGATTTTTAGCAGAAGAGAATGGAAGTAAATCAACTGAAACAATTTGAAGTTTGGACAGAATAGAAACAGAGAAAGCTATCTATCTTGCATTTGTTTGTTTGTTGTATTTTTATACCACCATAAATAAATAAATATTTATTTATTTATTATTTAACATATTTTTATACCGCCCCAAACCTGCCTCGCTATATAGAAACTTAGGGCAGTTTACAATTTAAACAAACACTAACTAAAACCTAAAAATCATATAAAACAGATTAAAACTACCAAAAAGCAAAATTAAAAATCAGTGTTATGATTTTGTGTGTCAATATTGAGCCTTGGACTTGCATGCTGTGCTCAAGGGAGGACATTTTGACTTTTGGTTCATGCTTTGCATCCTAATTTCATGCACTGGCTTATTCATAAACAGTGATTAGAATAAGCTGGGCTTTGCCAGTCAGACACAACAACAAATCCCAGTTTATTCTAAACCATGAATGGAAATTCCCCACCTATGAAGGAGGAGGGATGAGCATGTGAGTCTGATTAAACCATGGCCTAATCAAAGACTCATTAGTCTGCACCATTTTGAACATTACATGATGCATTTGTGTTCAGAAATGGACCATTATATAATCAAACTCTTAAAAAAACAATGGGCCAGACTAAGGGTTGGGACTTTACTTAATCATGACTAACTTGTCTCATTGGTTTTAATGGTGTTAGTCATGACTGACTAGTCTGGATGCTGCCCAGTGTGAAGAGCCATGACAATTCATGTTAATGAAGGGCAAAGAGGCCTCTCTTCTTGCCATTGGAATGTGGAAATCCACTCTGTGTCTCACTTAGGAGAGGCTTCAGGAAGAGCGTACTTTCTGCTCATGTACTGTTGGGCTGAATGTTTTATCCCTTCTCCTAATTTATTTTTAAAGATAACTGAAACTGAGGGGCTTATTGCATGAAATGATTAGGGGTAAGAATGATTCATTACAGTGTGCGGGGCAGGGCTCTGTGTGAAAGGGAGCAAGCCAGTTTGGTTCTCATATTAATTTCAGTTAAAGACTCATATTAATGGACATATTAATTTCAGTTAAAGAAGCTGACGCCACCAATGGAGTTGCAACATCCATATGGACAGAGAATAATCCCTGGTAATATTCTGCCCACTTGCCTATCACATAGCTTCCATCTCTTGGATGCAACTTCTAAAAGATGTTCTTCCAAACTTTGAATGTATCTGGAGAGTATTGTTCTGAATTATATGGCAGGGCACCCAACCAATGGCTCAGTAAACATCCTGTTTGCACCATGAATTGAAAACAAGGGGGTTGTCAGGTAATTAGGCCACAATACCAGCTTGGTGGTCTGAATTTGGCTTGCTGGGTCACAAATTGTGCAGGCCTGTATTAGAATATACCAAGGGTGGTATTCTGTGCATCTGTGGGTTAAGTGTGCAAATCCAGAATGTGGTCTCTAGTGCTGAATTCACCATCCCGATAATTTCTCAAAGGGTTCTCTTTCTTCTTGGCTGTGAAGTGGGGTCCCCAAGAGAGCTACTTGGTCCTTGCCTGTCTGGAATGGAATCTGACACCTTAAATCTGATACCTTAAGGATCAGTTTAAGGATTTCTTATCTAGCTACTTTAGGATGTAATAGGATCTCCAGGAAACTTTATAATTCCAAAATGACTACATAGATGTGGAAGAAGTCAATGATGTCTACATGGGAAGGAAAAAATATTACTGCAACATGTTTTGTAAGGGTGTGGTAGAGCCACCCTCAACCCATTCCATGTGTGGACCCTCAAGAGTCTGGTTGAACACTGCATGTGTACTATGTAAGTTGTAGACAATTCTAGAAATGTCCCACTCACATGAGTGGCTCCATCCTCAAGGTGGCAGAACGTAGCTATAATTGGCCCCTGCCCCCACCAATTGTCTGTGTCTATAAATGAAATAGAGTACTTCAATTGTACAAAATATGTTGTTCAATCTCACCCAGCCTCCACAAAGACTGTCCGTGGCAATGTTTAACAACACCAAGCAATCTAAGCATATTTTCAACTTTAAAAAAAGCTTCTCAGCAGAAAAAGATGCTTATATTGTTTGCTATACAGACACAATCTTGTTGGGCACATAACAAGTTTCCAATGCTCTGTAAGTCAATCTTTTAAATCCGTCATTTTGAACTGATAGTATAGAGAGGCTGAAAGAAAGGCAAAGGAAATCGTGAGGATATAAAGCAAGGGGCAGAAGATGTAAGAGATGGGCATGTGGCTAGGGATCTATGCACTTTTATGTACAGCATCTAGAATATTTGAGACACTCCTACAAACTTATAAAAATGATGATGATGATAATTATGATGGTGATGATACAAGTCATCCCATGTGTATTCTCCTTTGCTGTCTATATTCCTTGTCTCCTTTGTTGTCTTAATTCATTCACAATGGAACTGTCATGGTTGGATACAACAGTTCCATTTTGCACATGACGGAAAAGTTCAAAAAGAGGAAGTATAAGGCATTAAATTGGGATATTTTACAGAGGATCCACAGAGGGGTGTCTTCCTCCCCTGAGTCCAGATTTTGCCCCCAAAGCAAGTGAAAACTGCACAAATTTAATGTAATGAAGCCCCCCCCCACCAGCTTTCTTACAGATTAAGACCTTCATTACAAGATGAAGGCAAAGTATGAGTGCATAGAGCTGAATTTGTAAAGCCAGCCTAATGTATGAAACTGTAGAAAGTCTTTACTGCTTACATCACACAGACATTTAGGTAACCTCCTGAACATGTAATTTCCATGCTTTTTAGAGCATGAGCACCTTAACTCTTATCTTAATCAAACATTTTTTGTTATTGCTATGGCTAAACTGATTGATTGATTGATTGATTGATCAGTCGACTGAAATCGTAAATTAAATATTTTCTGATATTTTAATCCATAATCACTGGCCTCCTTTTTTCACTTTTATCACAGTGTCTCTGCACTGTGACAGAGGCACTGGCCACAGGAGTCTGGTCTTGTTCTCAGTAGCAATCTGGCCTCCTGCCCTTCCATTAATTCCACACAAGTATTTTCAGGAATGTATTATTTGCTTTCACACCCTCTGTTCTAGGCCCTCAAATAGCAAAGAGCCCCGCTGAGCTCAGCATACCTGTATTCCTTTCACAATAGAAGTGGTGCTCCTCCTCCAGTCCAAAGAGAGAGAATCCTGTCCACTGTGTGAATCTGGACAGACACTCTGAAGAAACAAAGCAATGCAGAGACCAGACTGCCCTCCTCAGCCAGTCATATAGCCACAAAGAGAAAAGGTGGTGGGATCTAGGCAGGAGGATCATGGGAAGCTATTGAACAGAGATAAGCAGGGCTAAGCATGCCTCCCTTGGTAGTCTTCTAAAACATTAGCGGGGTGGGGGGGTCACAAAAGCTAGGTGGTGTCTCCTGACTGCCCTGGAATTTGAGCACTGCACTTTCCCCCTCTACGTTTGGGCCCTGCTGCCAAGTCTAAGTCCAGTGGTCCTTGCTTTCTCCTTAATTTGGTGACACTCACAAGGGCATGGTATATTTTTTAAGGATGTGCACAAATCAATTTTTTGATTCAATTTGTCACCCCTGATTTGTTTTGTATCCAGATCTACCCCCTCCAAATCACCCCAGATTTGATTTGCATTTGCATTGATTCAGATTTGGACCAATTTGGACCACTTAACAAGGTCCTAGGGGCACCAAATTTGGGTGGTTGATTTTTAATGATTTTTTTTTTTTTAGTTTTTACTGATTTTGAACATTTCCACCATAGGGAACAATGGGGATTCAAAGTTGCCATATCCTAACCCTAAAACGGATCCCCAGCTTGCTTGCTTGCTTGCTTTCTTTCTTTCTTTCTTTCTTTCTTTCTTTCTTTCTTTCTTTCTTTCTTTCTTTCTTTCAAGCTAAGCTAAGCTAAGCTAAGCTAAGCTAAGCTAAGCTAAGCTCTAGCCCTTGTAGAAGTGGAGTTATGGAGCAAAATGTGCAGTCATTATTTTTCAAGTGTTTGGATTCTTTGGTGTATAATAACCTTTCTGCATAATGAATCCCTGTGAGGATTCATTGCCCATCTTCATTTCTTCTGTTCATTTTGGCTGTCACTGGACAGTGCCAACTGTCAACTGCCATGTGCCAACTACACAACACCCACCCACCTGCAAGGCAGTGGGGTACTCATTTTAATTTTTAGGAATATTGAAATGTTCAGATTCTTTGGTATCTAATAACTTTTCCTCATAATGAGGATTCATTCCTTATGAGGATGCATTATACGCCCTTGTTTCTTCTGTTCATTTTGACTATCATTGGACAGTGCCAACTGTCAACTGCTATGTGTCAACTACATCCCCCCCCACACACACACATACTCTGGGGTACTCAGTTTATTTTAAAGGTATTTTTAAAGTGTTTAGATTCTTTGGTGTCTTCATCACACACCTACATTTCTTCTGTTCATTTTGACCCCACTGCTTTCCAGCTGGTGGGTGGGGAATTAGTGCCATCCCATGTCCCAACTACCCCGCAACTCACAAGCCACTGGGTACTCAGTTTATATTTTTTAAATTGTTGAGGTGTTTACTCTTTGGTGTGTAATGAATCCTCATAGGGATTCATTATGAGGAAAGGTTATTAGACACTAAAGAGCCTAAACACTTGGGAAAAAATCCTAGAACATAAACTGAGTAGTACCCCACTGCCTTGTGGGTGGGAGTGGGGTGTAGTTCGCACATGGCAGTTGACAGTTGGCACTGTTGAAAAGTCAGTCAAAATGAATAGAAGAAATGAAGGTGTGTAATGAATTATCATAGGGATTTATTGAGGGAAGGTTATTATACACTAAAGAATCCAAACACTTGAAAAATAATGACCACACATTTTTCTCCATAACTCCACTTCTACAAGGGCTAGAGCTTAGCATTTTTTAAAAGTGGTGAAAAAATTGGAAAAAAGAATTATAGGGGAATTAATAGGAGGGATCTGAATCTCGAATCAATTCAAATTGAATCAGGTGTGATTCAATTTGTTCCCGAATCTAGCCAATGGACCAAAGGGGTGATTTGTTTTGTCTCCAAATAACCCAAATCAGGTAGATACAGGTACAAATCGATTTATACCCAAATTAATTTGCACATCCCTAATATTTTTCATATTGAGGGGTGTGGGACAAGTACACATTATTATCAATTCAAATATTTATCTTGCTCAAACTTGAGAACAGTACTTTAACATTCTTTACACTACACATTAACTGTTTTGGATGTAATTCCACTTGCAGACAATTTCCTATTTCAATCAAAAAATAAAACATAATATCATAACTGCACAGCTGGATACTTAGCAGAGGTGTTTTAGGATTATATTTTGTCACTTTTTTTAACTTGTTCACTTCCCCCACCCCATTGTTAAAGTTAATTTTGTTCTGCTCTGTCCAGTATCAAAGATCAAGTAGTCAATTATCATCACTGTAAAGGTTCTCTAATATTGAATGTAATATTGGCAGACTTGGAGATTCATTATGAAGTTCATGCAGAGGGTAAAATGTACCTAAGAGCCACAACTCAATTTTTGCATATATATTGGCTTGCCTGTGTGAGTCTATTAGAGAGATGGTTAAATAACAGAAACATGACACTCTCAAAATTATTCTTCCAGTACACTCCAGTTTATGTACTTTGTGTGGAAATGTCCTTTTAAACTGAGCTATTAGAAGCAAAACAGCCTTTCTTATCTGAATAGCCTAGGGGGTAAAAAAATTTACATAATCAAATGCTTGGATTTATACTTTGCTTTTAGTGAAATGTTAACAAAGGGTTAAAAATGAGACATCATGAATTAAGATAAACTATACTTTTGGAAATGTAGAATTAAGTTTATAGAATTCGTACTTAAATTACTTTAAGAATAAAGAAAATATTCTAACCAATATCAATATTTAAAGCTTCAAAATCATAGCTAGAATGTAGAATCACTAAATATCACCATCACTAAATGGTGTTTGCAGAAGTTGAAGGTCTGCTGTGCACAGTGCGGAGTATGACAAAAGGCTCTAGTGCATGTCCTCGCTACAGTCCTTGTCGAGCAGACCTCAGCACTGCAGGGTTCCATCAAGCAGACTGATTTAAAGTAGTAATACAATAGTAGGCCTGTGCACAATCAGAAATACTCGATCCAATAGATATCAGTATAGGATCGTTTGACCCTTGGCAATATTGATATCGGGTTTCTGATTGGAAATCTGATAATTATCAGTAACAATCCCCATAGAAGTCTATGGGAAAATGTTAAAAAATCTGTCCAAGAGATATGAGTGGAACCACTGTAGATGATTAAAAAGCAAAAAGATCAGATCATTTTCAAGCCAGTTTAAGGCAAATGGAAGAAAGCATGCTCATCTCTACAAGAAACTGAGATGATTTAGAAATAGGGATGTGTAGAATGTTTCACAGACCTTCGAGTGTCTTGAACTCAAAATAGGATGCCCTTCAAATAAAGGGCCTGTTTTGAGCTCGGAACAGAACAAACCCATTTTGATCGGAAAATTTTGATATTCCAAGCACCATTTTGGAGGGCTGTTTCCCCCTTGCTGATTGGTTTTCTGGTACTGGCTTCCAATTGGCTTCCGATTCCCTTGCTTCTTGGATAGCTTGTTATCACACAAATCAAGTGTTGTCATGGGCAACTGTGCCCCCATTGGCTGGGGGGAGTGAAGAGAGAGGGGGAACACAAAAGGAGAAAATTTCAAAATGTATTCAAAGGGAATGGGAGGCAGCTAGAGCCTCTATCTATCTATCTATCTATCTATCTATCTATCTATCTATCTATCATATTTTAATACCACCTGATATGTACATCTCAAGGTGGTGTACATTTTAAGAATAGTCTTATAGTCTCTTGAAGAGGATACATCAGGAGAGGAGGAAGGAATCAAGGAAGGTTTGATATTGTGGTTTTCTTTTCTAAGCAATGAGTATAATATGCTGTGCTCTTATTTATTATTATTTATTTACCCTTCCAAAATGGCTCAGGGCGGTTTACAATTAATACAAGCCACTAAACAATAAAAACGAAAACAAATTAAAAACAATATAGCAATTAACAATATAAAAACATTTTAAAATAGGATTAAACAGTTTACAGTAATTAAAAGCCCCAAAATCGGGTTGAAATTTAAAAACCCTGGACAGCCAGGCCAAACAAATACATTTTAAGGGCTCTCCTGAAGGCTAACAGAGAATTCAAATTACGGATTTCCGCAGGGAGCATATTCCACAGCCCCGGAGCAGCCATAGAGAAGGCCCGCCTCCGAGTCGCCACCAGACGAGCTGGTGGTAACTGGAAGCTGACATCCTCAGATGACCTTAATGTGCGGTGGGGATCACGCAGAAGAAGGCGCTCTCTAAGGTAACTCGGGCCTAAGCCGTTCAGGGCTTTAAAGGTAATCACCAGCACTTTGTATTTTGCCCTGAAACATATCGGCAGCCAGTGCAGTTGTTTCAAAATAGGTGTAATATGGTCTCTCCGGGTTACCCCAGAGACCAATCTGGCTGCTGCATTCTGAACTAATTGAAGTTTCCGAACTACGTACAAAGGCAGCCCCACGTAGAGCGCATTGCACTAGTCAAGCCAGGAGGTTACCAGCTGGTGCACCACTGTTTTGAGGTCATCCTCCTCAAGGAATGGATGCAACTGTTGACTCAGCCAAAGCTGATAGAAAGCACTTCTGGCCATGGCCTCCACCTGAGAAACCAGGGTGAGGCCTGGGTCCAGGAGTACTCCCAAGCTGCGCACCTGCTCCTTCTGGGGGAGTGTGACCCCATCCAGCACAGGGAGCTCTAACTCACTCCTCAGATTCTGAGCCCCCACAATGAGCACCTCCATCTTGCTTGGATTCATCTTCAATTTGTTCTCCCTCATCCAGCCCATTACTGCATGTAGGCAGGCATTTAAAGAGTGAGTGCCATTTCCTGAAGATGAAAAGGAGAAATAGATTTGGGTGTCATCAGCATACTGATAACACCCAGCACCAAATCTCCTGATGACCTCACCCAACGGTTTCATGTAGATATTAAAAAGCATTGGTGACAGAATGGAGCCCTGAAGGACTCCATATAATAGCTCCTGCTTTGAGGAGCGACTGTCACCAAGCTCCACCATCTGGGATCTACCCGAGAGATAGGAACGGAACCACTGCAAAGCAGTGCCCCCTATTCCCAGCCCCTCCAGGCGACCCAGAAGGATACCATGGTCAATGGTATCGAACGCCGCCGAGAGATCCAAGAGGACCAACAGGGTCACACTCCCGCTGTCAATTCCCCGGTAAAGGTCATCCATCAGGCCGATCAAGGCTGTCTCAATCCCATAGCCAGCTCTAAAGCCAGTTTGAAATGGGTCTAGTCTCTTGCTGCTATAACTATCTGGTTTTGCTGGGTCTCAGATTGAACTTGGGTTGTGGTTTGTTTTATTTGTGAGAAAAAATAAAACTTGGGTGCCTGCCTTCCTTGAATTGTGGATTGTTTCATTTTTGAGATAGTGTTTTGGTGAGAAATGATTCATGGTAACTCTGTGTGCGCGTGCAATATTTCTTGGTAATTGCTATGATGAGCTCCATCTCTGGACTTGAGTGGAGACTAACATGTGCGTCACTCAGTTCTCTGGTCCGCTCTGCAATCTGCATTGCAAGGTGTACTCAGTCAAAGAGGCTATTCACACAATGGGAGAAAATCAAGCTAGCTGAGGCCTCTGTTCCGCCCAGCCCCCACTTTGAACGGAGCCGGCAGTCGTGTGGGCGGCTGGTTTGGCCGCCCGCAGCAGACTGACTGCTCATGTGCAGGGAGAGCGGGCTAAGCCCACTCTCCCCACTAACCTTCCCGAGGTGGGTCTCCTTGATCATGAGACCCGCCTCACTATGTGGCTGAAGTTGTAGAGATGTGCACAGCTTTGCCAGCTTGGTTCGGTTTTGCCAGCTTGGTTTTGGGTCCAGGTTGAACTGGTGCGGTGCTCTATTGGTAAAGGGAAATCTGGTGAGGAGTCCCCTTTACCAGTATAAGGGCAGGGAGGCTTCTCTAAGCCTAGAGGGGATGGGAGGGGAGTCAGTACATACAAGTACTATCATTGGAGGCCACAGTGGGGCTGCGAGAGTTGCTCCCCCAACCCCCATAGTAGCCAGGGCCAGCGGCGGCCTGGTTAGGGCCGGCGGTGGCCCAGTTCGGGCCTCCACACATGTGTGGAAGCTGTTTTAGTGACCTCTGCATATGCACAAATGCGATTTGTATAACCATGGAATTTGTTGAGCTGAGCTGGTTCGATGCCAAGCCCGGCTCGAACCGAGCTGGCTCGCACACCCCTATGAAGTTGCTCTAGTTGAGCTTATGGCTATGCTTACTGCTGATATTGCTCCGGCAGCTGCTGTGGGTGCTTCTGTGGCGGCTGTTGCAATGCTAGGAAGTAAGGTATTAAGAGTCATAACTGTGTGAGAGAACAACTTGTACCAATTATATTGCTGCAGTGCAGGCACTGTGGCTGGCAGTAGATTTTGGGTCAGTGTTTCTTTTTTGGCCATTTGGACTGTGTTTTAAATGTATGTTCTGTGTTGGGAAGAACAGATTCCCTTTTACTGTGTACTTCTACAGTTTTTTTCGAGGCAGGGTTGCGAAATGCATTGCAAATTGCAATGCAAAACTGTTCTGGCCATAAGGAACAATGGGGAACTCGAAACACCCCATTATTGCCCATGGGTAGCTCCTAGAGATACCAAAGTTTGTTGGGTGGTAAGGCATGATGGGTGCTAACCCACAAAAGAAATGAGCGAGAGGGCAATTTTAAACAAATTTATAACCCTTCCCCAAAACCCCCTTAGGATGCTACGGGGGTTTGGGGGGAAAGTTAGGAAAAATATTAAATACCACCTGCTTGTCCATTTCTTTTGTGGGTGGAGTGGTAGGTAGCACCCATCATTCCCTACCACCCAAACTACCTAGGAGCTACCCATAGGGAAAAATGGGGTGTTTCGAGTTTCCCATTGTTCCCTATGGCCAGAACACTCAAACGTTTCAAGTTTGTTTTGTCAAATATGGCTGTTACAAGGGAACCAGGGGTGTAGCTATAATTGAGTAGATGGGTTCAAAGAGCCTAAATAAATAAATAAATAAATAAATAAATAAGGTCCCCTACTTTCTTGAAAACCATTTCATATGGTGTCCTTTGTATTTCCTCTTCCATATCTGTATCTTTTGAAGGCCTTGACTCCTTTCTTTGAAAAAATGTGTAATTAGAATACATCTCCTGTTACCTTTAATGGATTGTTGCTGGAACTGCTCCACATATGGAATGAATGACTTTGATACAGATTTTATATAGTTTTTATTAGCCTAGACTGAAGACACACGATTTTAAATCATTACTAACTCCTGGCAATTGACCTTACAGTATCAGGATGCTGTGGTTGCTTTGAACAAGAGATTATTGTACTGGTATTTTGACAGAATGATAACATAATAGCTGGAAGCGCATGAACCAGAGACAAAGATTTTTTTATTTTTTTTAAAATCATGATGTGCAGTTTTGTTTTTAATTTCCTGACTTAGCCTATAAGCGATGGGAAGAGGAATTGTGAATGGAAGTAATTGAAATGTTTTGGCTATGGTCAACATTTTCAGTCTAAGTCTGGAACTATGACTTAGTGCAAATCTGGAACTATGACTTGACTGAGTCAGGAAGAGAATGATTAAAGACTGAATTATTTGTTTAACAAGGGGGGCGTGCAGCAAAATGTTCTAGTATATCCCCAGCCTCTAAAAGGAGCTCTCCTGATCAGGGCTCCATGCAGCCTAGAACAGCGAGCCCTATAGGACATTCAAGCCTTGTGAGGTGACGAGAGGAATAGGGGACAGAGAATCTAGCCCTGCACTGGGACTGCGGGACTTGAGGGCTTCGGTTCTGGGATGTAGATAGTGAAGGTCTAGCATGGCATAAAGGACTTGCACGCCTCAAGAGCTCTGAGGCAGAGAGGGAATGACAAAAATACCTCCCACCCCTGCTATTTCCAGAGTCGGTATGGCACTGTCAGAAAGCAACAAGTCCTTGTCTTTGGAGGAATTGGGCAACAAAGTCTTCTGTATGCTGATGACATCTGGTTCTACTTGTCATTTTAGTCTTCTCATCCAAGGAGCCCATGAAACTGTGACCAGTGTCTAGAGACTGTTTTGGTCTCAATGAAGGCAAACAAGCTGAAGCTTAATCCAGATAAGATGGAGGTCCTCTGGATTGGTAAACATGACAATCTGGATGGAGATGTACAACCTGTGGTAAACATGGTTGCTCTCTCCATGAAGTCTTCTCCTGAATCCAACATTATCTCCTGAATCCAACATTATCTTTGTATACCCAGGTGATTCAGTAGTCAAGAGTGGCTTTTATCAGCCTGTGTGCCAGCTGAGAAGGCAGATTTAACATCAGTCACCCATGCATTGGTCACATCTGGCCCTGATTATTGCAGTGCACTCCACATGGGGCAGCTTTTAAAGGTGGTTCAGAAGCTTCCTCTGATCCAAAATGCTCTCTCAAGAATGCTTGTGAGAGCACAAAAGTGCATGAGCATGCCAGTTATTCTGCAGCAGTTTCATTGGTTACCAGCATGCTTCTGAGACAAATTCAAAGTACTGGTTTTAACCTTTAATGCCCTATATGGCATGAGGTGGGGGAACCTGAAGGGCTGCCACAGCCTTGTTCCACCTTTAAACTTGGGCCTTAAATTCTTCTCCAGCCCTGTTTTCTGAACCACCATCATTAGTTTCATGTGGTGACCAGAGAGACAGGACTTTTTGAGCACTGGCACTGTGCCTCTGAAATATCCATCAGGCTCTCTTGGGCAATTTTTAAGCATCTTTGAAGATTCTTCTCTTCTGGGAATGTCTTAATTGAAGGCATTTTATTTTCCCTGTATGGCTCATACTGTGTTTTTGAGGTAGGAACAATCCTTCTTCTCCACAGCCCTCCCTGGCCCCAGGTAAAATGGTTGTGTGAATTACCTTATTAACCACTTAGTGTATCTGAAGTGATTTTAACACTCCAAAGCACTATATTATGCTAAGGACTAGACTAGTAATAATTTCAGGCACCTTTAAATAAAACGTGGTGGTGACTCTTAGATTCATGTGCCCTCTGACATTTTTCATATGTGAAGCAAAAAGTCAGATTAATATCCCAGTGTTGTGCACTGGAATGCCTGTCACAGTGTGCTTTTAAATGGCACGGAGTTCGATATGAGAGGAAGGAAAATGGTGTCCTCCTCCTGGGAAACTATTCTCCAGAGCAACAACTTTACCTTGCACTGTGAGATAAGGCTAGACCTGGACTCATTTGCAACTGCTTTGGAGAACCTGTCACTTATTCCCTGCTATCTAGAGGAAAGTTATTCCATTATGCACAAGACAGTAAGCAGAGCTGTGATTCACTTGCTTATTATGGTTGCTTTCTCAATATACTTAACCTTGTTTTCCAGGTTGCCCTCCCCTGGGTCTTGAAACATTAAAAATTACTGACTTCCAGCTGCATGCTTCTACAGTAAAGCGATATGGCCTTGGGGCCCACAGAGCACGGCTTAATATTCAGGTAACCTCACTTTCCCATTTAAGTCATATACAATGGCATAGGCAGGATTGTTTTGAACATTATGCTACTGGATACTTATTGTTTTGTATCACCTCTTCAGTTAATGCTGCATTTAGCAAATGGTTTTTTAAATATTACAGTATTAGCTTTATTTCATTAGTTTGCGTGCTCCAAAATGTATGCCATCCAAAAGTGAAATCTTCACAGAATTATTTAAAATAAGGAGAGAGAAATATGTGGGATGGGATCCAGTTTAGAATGAAATCGTTCTTTATTAAGAGCAAAAAGGAAAGTGTATTCTCTGGCTGCGTTAAAACAATTTTGGTCCAAGAAACGATGGTTTGTTGGACCAGAGCAAGCCACGTGACCACATGCTCTATCCTTCCATACCTATTTCCTACTCCCCTCATGTGTCCAGCTGAATGCTTCCTGGGTTTGTTTAACGACAGTTTCCTGTGATGGCTAAGCAGGAAACTGTGATTTCAGCACTTTCTGCAAATCAGGATATAAATTCTGCTTTGTGGGGAGCACTTAACCACAGTTTCTTGAGCTGGACATCAGATTAAAGGTAAGGTTTGCCGTCAAGTCGATGTCGACTCTTGGTGACCACAGAGCCCTGTGGTTATCTTTGGTAGAATACAGGAGGGGTTTACTATTACCTCCTCCCATGCAGTATGAGATTATGCCTTTCAGCATCTTCCGGTATAGGTTCTTACTAGTGGAAATTCGAACCGGGAACCTCTGGCTTGCTAGTCAAGTCATTTCTCCACTGCGCCGTTAGGTGGCTGGACATCAAACTAGGCACTATCTAATTCAGCCTGCTAAGCAAAGTGAGGAGGAAGAGAGAGGGGAAGAGAGTACATAGACGCATGATTTATTTCTAATCAAACCACCCATGGTTTGTCAGACCTTATTACGTTTGAACTGATTTACTCTGCATCTTCCACCCAACCCTTCCAGACTTAAAAGTGGTCTGGGCTGCTTCAGATGTTTGAGTGGTTTCAGGTTGGGTGGGCAGACAAGGAGAAACCAGTGAGGAATCCTACTCCCCTGGCTAATAAGTACTGGCTGGGCACAGCGCTGGGGTAAATGCAAACCAGCCACTTTGGGCACTGGGACAGGACACCCATGATTTGAATGGTCCCTGGCCAACCAGGTGACTATGAACAGCAAAACTGAGCATGGAGATGTATTGCAGGGAGACCAGACTCTTTAAAAGACCAGACTCTTTTAAGGGCCATTTATATTCTCTGTTCTCGGCAGTCACTGGCCAGGGCCCAGGAGGGATATTGCAGTGGGACCCTTCCCAGGGCTCTTGTGGAACTGTCAACTGTTCTGGGCAGTAAAAGCCCTCCAGCCCATATGTGTGATGCTATGGCCAGGCACTCTCATGAGAGAGTGGTCAACTCCAAAGCAGGATGAACACTGCAAACAAGTCACAATCTTGCTGGGCATGCCCCCTCCAATATGCCAATGATTGCAGTTTCACTAGCATGCTGACGTTTTGCCAAAAGTCTGGTGATGTGAGAGGAACAGAGCTTGCTGGGATGAAGTCTGGGCAGACTAGGAAGAAAGAGGTATTCCTCTACCCAGAAGCTAGAGGTTGCCAGACCGCAGTTGATCAATCATCTGTGGCATAATTCTCGGCTTCACAGATTAACCACAGCTTCGTCTACTCAACGTTTCATGCTGTGTCTGGACAGGGCAACTGAATGACTTGTTCATTTTCAGTACTTGAATATTTGACCTCTTGCAAATAGGGATGTGTGAATTGATTCAGGTACAAATCAATTTGTACCAGAATAGCTGATTTGGGTGATTTGGAGACTGAACAAATTGCACCTGTGGTCCATTGGCTAGATTCGAGTCCAAATAGAAGCACACCAGATTCTATCAAGATTTGGATCCCTCCTATTAATTCCCCCAGATCCCCAGCTTTCACTTAAAAAAACCCAAAAAACTAAACTCTAGCCCTTGTAGAAGTGGTGTTATGGAGCAAAATGTGTGGTCGCTATTTTTCAGATGTTTGGATTCTTAGGTGCAGAGGCAGAGCCACCATTGGACGAACAGGTTCAAAGAACCTGGGCCGCTACCAATCAGTGGCCCCGGACACACACACACACACACTCGCGAGCCTGATGTCAGACATGGGGGTGTTATTTCGGTCCCAACCTGGGCCACGCGGCCCTGTTTGGAGCTGAAATTGGCCCACGCTGCCTTGGCAGCATGGCCGGAGTAATTCTCCCTGCCTTAATGGGAGATAGTAAGACTTCAGATATTCTCCCCCATAAATGTCAATCTTCTTTCTTCTGTCTCTGCAAGACAGATAACAGAATGGAACTTTCCAATAATAATAATAATACTAATAATAAATAAATAAATAAATAAATTTCTATACTGTCCTTCCAAAAATGGCTCAGGGCAGTTTACATAGAAATAATAAATAAATAAGATGGATCCCTGTCCCCAAAGGGCTCACAATCTAAAAGAAACATAAGATACACACCAGCAACAGTCACTGGAAGTACTGTGCTGGGGGTGGACAGGGCCAGTTACTCTCCCCCTGCTAAATAATGAATAAAACTAAAAAATAATCTTTGTTGTCAAGAGCACCAATATCATTCATTGTCAGACATTCCTCTAAATCAGCTTATCATTCTATTTCCCATTCTTAATATCAATGCAGGATAATATTCTGGGTCCTTATTGAAGCCAAGAACAATTATACCATAGTTTTTCACAAAAACAAGACTGTATCAATTACTGTCCACCATTTCTATTCCCTCTGTTGCTTTTTTCTATCATATCTCTTTCAAGTTATTTTGTCTTAAGCTCCTACTTTCATCAATTTTCAGCACAAATGTTTTTTTGATCACAGCACTCAGGAACACATCAATACGTTACACTCAGGTTACTAATCCACAGCAGTATTTAATCTTTTGAGATTAGCTGCTTGCTTTTGCCTGCTCAGATGATACAACTTTTATCTGTTATAGACCCAGGAAAGTAGAGTCACACCCTTTCTACAGTGTAGCAGCCAGATAACTACTCACTAATCCCATGATTCAAATCAGTCATTTATATGGTCCATCATGACTGACAGCTTGTGTCAATGTACAGTTTTTTCACTTTCTCTTCATTCATCAGATACTTTCCATTTAAGATCTTTCTGGTCTAAAATTGATAATTGCTAGCATTTACAACACTTTCTAGATGTTTTTTCTCCACTAGTTATAATGCTGAAATTTAATTTCAAGACTTAAAAGGTATTGCAAACGTTGAGGTTATGCACATGACGAGGTGGGGCGGGTGGGGGCTGGAAGGCTGTGCTAAAATTACCTTCCCCCCCAGACCATCCCGGAACAGTGGTGGGAAGTACAGATCGTGCTCTTACACAATCTGTGTTCTGCATGCAGTATGGATTTTCAGAGGCCAGGATGATGTGTACCAGCCTCCACATATCCCACAATGCACCGTGTAATGAGCATGGCGCCTTGGAGAATGTCCCTGTGGAATGGTCACTCTGTGGCCCGTCTCTGTGTCTGCTCAAGCTACAAGCATGCCAAGTGGTCACACGACCTCGAAACCAGAATTAAGGGCACATTCGTGCCCTTAACCGTGCTCAAAGTCCAGGTCCAAAAGGTAGGTTCAGCACCGCAGCAGCACTGGGAGTCTAACCCAGTCTGGGCTGCCCTAGCTTGGGTTAGGCTGCTTGCGAGAACAGCTTTATTGTGTCCTTTTGGCTATGCCTTCTGGTTGTCTTTGGTAGGGTTGCCACTCCGTAAATAGTAGTCTGGTAATCTTAGAAGGCTGGAAATGTTTATGTTACCCAAACAAAAAATAAAATAGATTACATTAGTAAAACAGGGTAAAAGGCTAAGCTGCATATGAAAATAGGGATGGGATGAACCTTTTCAGAAAATCTCATTATTGGACACAGAAAATCAAAATATTTTCCTTCAGACTTGGAACATAGCTCACTATATTCTAAGCTCAGTTATGAGCCAGATTAGATCCCATCCAGTGCTCAGTGGGGTCCGATCCTTCCCTCAATCCCCTGATGAACTTTCAAGCCACTCCTTGAGGTTATTCTCATGATTGCAGAAAATCGGGCTAGCAGAGGCTAGCCCGATTTTCTGCAATTGTGAGAACCACCGGGCTCGGCTGCGAGCCCGGTGGTTCTAGAGTGGGTAACCTGCTCAAGTACCCCTCCCCTAGAACCGGGTTTGTGGAGCGAGTGCTCCGCAAACCCGTTTTTTTAAAATTGTGAGTAGCTGCGGCATGGCTCTGCGCCATGGCTACTCATGAGGAGAACCCCGGAGGGGAGGCAAAAAGCTGCCTCCCGGCTCTGGGGGTCTCACCAGCATGCCCTGCACACTTGCGCAGGGCATGCTGGAGCTTCCGGGGGCCAATCGGCCCTTGCTCCCCCCAGCCCCCGCCGGCTCCGTCACGGAGCTGGCAATCGTATGGGTGGCCAATCTGGCTGCCCAGGGCTCCCGCCCTGATCGTCTGCGGGGAGAGCGGGCTTAGCTCTCTCTCCCCTTTGTGCTTGCAAACCGGGTCTCACCGATCATGAGACCCGGCTCCTTGACTACAGTATTACCCTGCCTCAAGATTTTCCACCCTTCCTTAAATCCAAGTATGATCCTCCAAACTCCTGCCATCATCCTTTCCACCCACCAAAATCCTTCCTCCTCACACACCTAGCTGTTCATTCTGACAACATGGTGGTAATGGAAAGCCTCTTTTCCTCTGCTGTGGGGCCTCTCACACTGCTGTAACGTGCATCGGGTGCAAGTAGTTCTGAGGAATGTAATTTTCTCACAGGCCAGTAGTTCTTGGGAATACTACATTTCCCATTTCTACTTGCTTCTGGTGCACTGTAGAGCAGCATATCAGCCCTAAATATCAGTAGCTATTTCCCATATCTTACATGCACCTTGTACACTGTACAACACACCAGCCACTATGGAGCAACAACATCAGGGGAACGGGGAGGGTCTGTCTTCTGTATCTGAGGAAAGGAGTTTGGATTGGTGATGAGTCTGGATTTGAATCAGGATTGGTGATAGAGGAGAAGCTGACATTCTCTGGCTGGAGAATAATTATGGATATGTCAAAATTCACAGTTACGAGCAAATGAAAATAAAGTTCATATTTTGGAACAGGGAGCAGCATCAGGTTTTGGTGACATTGCTAACGGAAAGGGGCTTTTGTAAAGAACTTTGAGTCTCCTCTTAACGGATTTCATTGTACAAGTCTCAGTGGCATTTAAAATCAAATACATTACCTTTCATAAAAACAAATGATTTTAATAAATGCTCTAAAGATTGACAAATTTATTGCAGCATTATTTTTTTGTGGGCCAGAGTGCACTTTGTTGCATGCATCAAGTGTTATTCTCAGATGCTAGATAGTGAAGCTGTTCACATGAGCAGCCTACCAGGATAGGGCTGCTTGTGTGAAGCACTGGGATTGTGGCTGATGTCAGCGCTGCCTCACCAGGTAGTCCAGGGTTTTTACCAGGGCTTTTACCTGGGTAAATGGGGCACACGCATGCCCTTCTACCAAGGTCCCTGCACAGGGGTGGATTAAGCCTTTTGCCGCCCATAGGCAGCCAAGTCATTTGCTGCCCCCACCACCGCAGCAAGGAGGGTGGTAGGGGTGGCAAGGAGGAAGGAAGTCCCCCATTTTTTTTAATGCTGCCGCAGAGGCAGGATGGATAGGGCCTGCGGGGGGCAGTGGCAGCGGAACGGGGGATGAAGGGAAACCCCCCTATCCCCTTTACATTAAAACACATGGCAGAATCACCCTTGATGCATCCACGCGTCCCTGCACTCATTTGGAAGGAAGGAGGGGAGTTGGAAGGAGCTCTCCCTCATTGTTTGACCACACACTCCGGCACGCAGTGGACGGACACTGCTTTAAGGTAAACAGGGGACTTCCTCCCCCCAACATATAACCCTCACCACTGCCTGCTACTCGATTCTGTTGCTGTGCTGCTCATTTTAATGTAAAAGGACCAGGGAAGGGGACTTTCCCTTCATCCCCTGTCCTGCTGACACTGCCCTCCCCAGGTGCCATCCATCCCACCGCTGCGGCGTTCGTTTGTTTGTTTTAAAAGAGTGAGGGACTTCCTTCCTCCTCACCACCCTGATATGCTATGCGAACCAAAGTGACTCCATTTTGTTTCCTAGACTCCATTTTAGCTTAGTCAGAAATATTCTTGTTAGTTAGAGGCTTGAACTTTCCAAGACCTGTAGGGCCCCCCGCTTTGCATTCCTGAATGTATACAGTTTTCACACTCCCTGTGTTCTAATAAAGAACAAGGCCTTCAGCCTTGAAGATAAGAGATGAGCCTAGAGGCCATTTCAGATGTAATTAAATTGTAACACGTTGGTGCTAGGATTCTACAAAGTATAAACAAAAGGCAGGAACAGGGTCATAAATGTCAAGTGGGTCTGGATCTTCTCCACTGACCATCTACGTGTTGTCTACCATGTATCAAGTGGCAAAGAGGGTTGGGGGAGAAATGCTAATGTAAAATGCTAATATTAGGGTACAAATGCTTGTAACAAACAAAGAACTTGGCTCTCGGTTTGGGTTTGACCCCAATAGCCTTACTTTCTGCAGAAATAAACTTTTCAAGCTTTTCCTCTGGCTGTGTGTTGATTGGCGTTTACACTACCCAGACAAGAACCAGCCTGTTCTAGTATATCAACCCCACTACCCACCTTGCTGTGGCGGTGGGTGGCAACAAAAGAAGACTTAATCTCTCGCCGCTGGCATGCAGCAGCAGCAGTTTTAAAAGAGAACATTCCCCTGCCACAAGATTTGTGCCGCTCCTCCTGGATTTGCCGCCATAGGCAATTGCCTCTATTGCCTCTGTGGTTATCCACTTATGTCCCCATAGCAGCCTGAGGAGATATAGAGCCAGGCAGCTAGAGTTCCTGGCTGAGGGGGAATCCCTCAAAGCACCGTGCGCCTTGTGTCGTGTGGGCTGTGTTTTCCCAGCCTCCAGAACTCCATGCTTCCAGGAGTAGCATGGATTGTGTGGGTGTGCGAGCTGTATGGCCTATGAAGAAAAGAAGATGATCGGGGGGGGGGGGGAGCACTAAATAAATAAAATGGTGCTTTTTGAAAAGAGCAGTAGATCCAGTCAGAATGAGTATAAAAGTATACAAAGCTAACAATAAAATAAAATAAAAGAGTGACTCACTCCCAAATGATGAAGAATAGGCCATGCAAGATGAATACTGTCCATCTATACCTAGAGGAACAATAATTTTATGTACTGAGCTGGTCACTCCTAGTTGCTACAGAACCCAAATGAAATAGTCAGTTTTGCATTTGAATTCCGACTCAGTAGCTCCACAGTGAAGAGATTTTGAAATTCCTTTTGTTGAAATGAGCTTACTGAACTACAGCTGTGATAGCATTAATGCTATCACAGCTGTAGTTCAGTAAGCTCATTTCAACAAAAGGAATGCAAATATTTTTTGCAAATATTGCAAATATTTTTGATATTGTTGAGAAAGAAACTGTATGCACAGCATACTATATATGTCCATAATATTGAGACAAACTGAAAAATTAAAAATATTCCATTATTTTAAAAGTTGTACCATTTGATATGATAAATACAATTTTCTCTAGTAGTCAAGTGAAGATTTTTAAAAATTCTCTCTCTTTTCAAAGTTGAAAGGTTGTCAGTTTGAAGGATGAATAGAGAAAATACTTTTTATCCTTGCATAGCAGTCTTTAAACTTTTAACATATGAACTAGAGGTAGACAAAAAAAATCCATTTTACTTCTCCTGATCACATATTAGTTAAGGTAGAAATACAGGAAGTTTGTTTGTTTGTTTAATATCTTGCTCTTCTGAGTATGCAATTCTATTCTCACTTAATCCCCACCTATTCATGATAGTTGTTTTGTCTTCATTTAGATTTAGAGAAAAGAGTAGAGAAAACAACATGAAGGTTTACTTCTAAGTCCCAGTAGCCTCACGGTATATGCATTATCTTTAAATATATATATGTAGAACAGGGGAAACTTGAAGCCCTACTCAGATATTGCATTGTGTGTACATACAGGAGTCTACATACATGTACATGTTCTTGCGTCAATGACTGCACATGCATTTATTTTAAAAGTGAACCTGGGAACAGGCCAAGTAGGTTACAGATGAAAAGTGTACTACTTGTTAAATGTAGTATGTGAGTAACTGTACATGAGTACAGATTTCTAAACATGTACACAGATTGTACATGTGTTGAAAGTAGCATGTCAATAGGGCTAAAGTGAGCTGTAATTTCATGTTCTCTTTGTATTTCCTTAAAAAGTGATTCAATTCAGATGTATAAAGATGGCTTTGCCTTCTTTTCAGGCAGGTATTAATGAAAATGATTTTTATGATGGTGCTTGGTGTGCAGGACGGAATGATCCATACCAGTGGATTGAAGTAGACGCTCGGAGGCTAACAAAGTTCACAGGAGTTATTACACAAGGAAGGAATTCTCTCTGGCTGTGAGTACATCCTTGGTTTACTTTTGATGGCAAGCTAAATTTGAACAAATGTTTTATGTACAGCTTAAAATGCTAAGGAAATGGTTAAAATGGATGTAAAGCAATATGGTGAGGTCAGAGGAGTGAAATCAATATTAGTTATGAAATCACTGTGTTCAGAAGTTATTTCTCCTCTCCACATATTTAGTAAACATGTGAGAGGGAAATGGAAGTGCATTGACTCATTGTTCTCATGCTCCTGACACGTTCACTAGCCATAAACCCCAGGCACCCATTTATTGTCTGCAGACAGCGTTATCTGTCTCTTCTCTTGTATAGGGGACCACCGGTTCACCTGAATTTTGAGCACATATTTCTTAGTTGATGGTCTTGGATGGGATCCAAGGTGCTTTCTTATGGATTCTTCTCTTTAAATAATTTTGACAGGGTTGACTGAAATAAGTCCTTGTATTGTTTTGAGCTGATTCAGACATTAACCCGACAGTATGGTTGCCACAGATTGCATGGAGGTATAATTGTGTGGTTAGCTATTTGAGTGACTCTGTGAGATGTTAAGAGGGGAAACAATGCTTTTCTGTGGAGGCTTTTATGCTACTGATGCTTACTGGTACATTTCTGCTGAGGCTCAGATTGAATGTGTTTCTGTAGACTGGTATCATTATCCGAATCTGAGGGCTGCTTGTTGCTGAATTTATGAGGACTCTCCATTCATTCTTCAACTACACGGAGTCTGGTACTGATTTGACAGACAAACTTATTTGAAGCAGACAGTATTAATCATTCTTGCCATATGTTCGCTCTTTCCCTTGCTAGTCTTGTAACCCCTGCCTATTCCTCTGCTTCCAGCTGGGAAAGCTAATTAAGCACCCCACAGCAAGGTGTCTGAAACAGGAAGAAACTTCCATTTCAGACACCTAACTGTGGGACAATTAGCTTTTCCAAGCAGGATAAAGAGGAAGTAACAGTGGTAGTGACAGGGGTGGGAACCGGGAAGACAGACTCTTTGAACCAGCATTCAGTCATAAGCTTCTCTGTCAGTGTAGTACCATACCAGGCTTTCAGTGTTCTGAAGAACAGTGGTGAGTTCTATTTCTTTCATTTCATTTCATTTCATTTCATTATTTACTGCTCAACTGACAGTGTCCTCAAGGTGGTTTACAAAAACAACATTAAATCCAATATCCAAAACAAGAATGGAAACCAACTCAAAAACAATTAAAACAGCCAGTAAGCCCACCTGTGCACTGCACCTCTGCGTGGCCTGGGCCATGCAGAGGTGCAGTGTGCAGGTGCGTGGCCTCCAAAATGCCCACTGGGCAGCTGGGTGAAGGCTGAAAACCATCCGAAAAGCGCCCAAATGGGCGAATAGCCGGCCAAACCTGCCGGAGGGGGCCATATTGAAGGATGGAGGGGGAACTTCCGTGGACCCACCACCACCTCCAGCAACTCCCAGGAAGGGAGTAAAGGTAAAAAAAAATTTTTTTAGATTTTTATTTAAAAGGGTCCGTGAACCCCGGGGGTGTTTGGTCCGGGGTCGGACCGAACAGGAAGTGGTTCGGTTCAACCCTGAGCCATCAAACCAGGTCGACGTTGAACTGGCTCGACGTTGAGCCGGTTTGCACACCCTATTTAGGACTTTAGAGTTAACTGGAATCCAATGTAGTTGCAGCACCGCTGGCTAAATGTGGGTGGGGGTGGGGGTGGGGGTTTGTGCTTGTCCATGACAAGGAGTGGGCTGCTGAATTCTGTACCAGCAGAACTTGTATGCAGAAGCTTCCAAGTTCTCTCCTTGGCATCTCCAAATAGAAGACTCCTGCCTGTATTCTTGGAGAATTTATTTATTATTTACTTTTCAACCAAATCCATAATCAACACATCTTGGAGGAAATAAATAGGAAAAACCAGTAAAATCCGAAACCAATATTATTAAAAAAACAAGTAGGCAAATAAGAAATTGAAGGTATTTACTTCTGAGCCTCCAAATGTAACAGAATAAAAATAATTGAGCATTGTAAACTACATTTAGTTATATTCCTGTCTACTGTTCCTCAGCAGATAGGAGCTCAGAGCAGAATACACGGTTCTCTCATCCTCACCATAAGCTGTGAGATAGATTAGCATGAGATAAGGTGACATACCCTGCTTACTGGGAAAAGAGGCACCTTTTACCGTGGTGATTCTCTTTATTTAGCAGGGGGAGAGTAACTGGCCCTATCCACCCCCAGCACAGTACTTCCAGTGACTGTTGCTGGTGTGTGTCTTATGTTTCTTTTTAGAATGTGAGCCCTTTGGGGACAGGGAGCCATCTTATTTGTTATTTTTCTTTGTAAACTGCCCTGAGCCATTTTTGGAAGGGCGGAATAGAAATTGGATAATAATAATATTATTATTATTATTATTATCAGTCACATTAGGATCGCACAACATGTTTTGTGGCTTAGTGAGGATTTAAACCTGCTTTTCCCTTCTCTAACAGTAAGCACTATCTCAGTCATACAAGTTTCTGTGAGAAATAAGGAGGCCTGCTGAGTCTTTCTTGAAGCAGATTCAAATATCCACTGAGTCACAAAGCTCATTACAGGATCCTAAACTAGTCACTCTCTCTCAACCTAACCTATTTCACAAGGAAGAGATTTAATAATAGGGGTGTGCATGGATCTGGCTGGTCCGATTTGGCTCGGGTCTGGTCCTAACCGGTCCGAACTTGAACCCTTGAACACCCCCTGGTTCAGTTTGGTCCATGATGGGTTCACGAGCTTTTTCTTTCTTTCTCCCAAACTTACCCCCTCTGAGGGAGTTGTCCAAGTTGGCGGGGAGGATCTGTGGAGGTTCACCCCCGCAGGCCTCCCTAAGTTAGTTCAGCTGTTATTTGGCCAATTTTTGGCCTTTCCCCCTGGTGCGGTGGCCATTTTAGAGGTGCTCGTGCAATGGGCCTCTGCGTGGCCTGGCAAGACACGCCATGCTGGGGGGAAAGGCTGAAAACTGGCCAAAGAACAGCCGACCTGACTTAGGGAGGTCTGCAGGGGGAGGGGGAAACCTCTGTAGACCCCCCCCCCCCACCTGCCAACTCAAACAACTCCCCTGGATGGGGTAAGTTTGAAGAAAAAATTAAAATAATTTTTAAAAGCTCTCGAACCTCCCGAACTGACCAGGGTGGGGGTGGGGGTGTTCAGTAGTAGTGTGCACGGATCGGTTCGGAGGCCATTCTACTGGCCTCCGAACCGGTCCGGACAAGGGGTGGTTTTGGTTCGGGAGAGTTAGGGTGGGGGGTTCCATTAAGGGCGGGGGGGGCTTTACTCACCCCTCCCGCGCTTTGCTGCTTTGGCGCCATAATTAGTTTAAAAATGCGCCGCAGAATCGCTCGCCGCTCCGGGGCTCCTTCTTGACTTCAAAATCGGGCGGCAGGATACTTCCCTGCCGCCCCCGAAGCCCACTCAAGCCATTTTAGCTCTTTAAATCTCGCCCCGGACCGAGTGCTAAAGCGCTCGGGCGGGCGGCGGGGAGATGTCCGTCCGTCCTCCCGCCCCCTTCCCTGCCTTCTGCGAAGTGCAGGGAGCCTTCTGCGCGCGCTTGTGCAGAAGCAGGGAGCCTTCTGCGCACGCGCGCGCAGAAGGCTCCCTGCACTTTGCAGAAGGCAGGGAAGGGGGCGGGCGGACGGATGGACATCTCCCCGCCGCCCGCCCGAGCGCTTTAGCACTCGGTCCGGGGCGAGATTTAAAGAGCTAAAATGGCTTGAGGGGGCTTCGGGGGCGGCAGGGAAGTATCCTGCCGCCCGATTTTGAAGTCAAGAAGGAGCCCCGGAGCGGCGAGCGATTCTGCGGCGCATTTTTTAAACTAATTATGGCGCCAAAGCAGCAAAGCGCGGGAGGGGTGAGTAAAGCCCCCCCCGTCCTTAATGGAACCCCCCACCCCAGTGCCGAGCCGCAGGTCTGCGGTCCGGTGCACACCCCTAGTGTTCAGTCCGGGGTCATACCGAACAGGGAGTGCTTTGGTTCAACCCCAAACAGTTGAACATGTTCAATCTAGAACCTGTTTGTACATCCTTAGTTCATAATAAGAGTGCCAACACTTAAATACATCTGAAATAGAACAAGTAGTTCTAAGCAGAACTTATAAAGCCTACTTTTCACTTCTTTTAACCTGGGAGCTTTTCACATGGAGCTTTTGAAGCCCTTTTACTAGCATCTTCTCCAGAATGGCGGTCACATATCAGTTAGATTTACCCCAAAGTCCCTGTAAGTTATCAGGGAGCAGTTCACACACTTCGGGTTTTTCACTGTGCATTAGAATGTAACCTGATTTATATCCAAGTTTTTAAAAATCCACTGTTTGTGTTGGTTTTGCGGGGACAACTTCGAGTTTGCAGTAAAACCTCCCTGTAAACTTGCGGTAAAACCTGCTGTGCATAAAAGCCCATGGTGACTCTTACCTAGCATGCCCTCTCATATACTGTGAAATAGGTTTGTTTCCAGCTGTCAACACAAGAGTTACAAAGTGGTGTTGCTTGAACTCTGGCCATCATCTTGAAACAAGATGGTAGATGGTAGAAACAAGATGGTAGAATGGTTTAAAAAATTGCTCCTGCTGCAATTTTGTTTTATTTTGCACTGTAAATGCAAAGGTTAGAGGGGGACACAAAGACACACACAGAAACATGATGATCTCATATGCCTTCTTGCTTTCAGAAAGTAGGTTAAAATAATCCTGAAAGGCTGCAGCCTCCATATCTGATGGATAAAAAGCCCTCCTTGGCCACAGCCACTGCGTGACATTATAGGAGCAAGGCAGGGCTCTTTTTAAATGTCTTCTTGGATCCACTTGAAGGTTATACATTTTAAAATCTATGAGCAGCATCCAAACCATGTTAGTCACAACTGCCTCGCACTGAAATGAATGGGACATAAATTAGTCATCTCTCCTTTATTTCAGTGGAGCTTAGTCATGACTA
The DNA here is from genome assembly GCF_027244095.1 of Hemicordylus capensis. NCBI lineage: Eukaryota > Metazoa > Chordata > Lepidosauria > Squamata > Cordylidae > Hemicordylus > Hemicordylus capensis. Next base: position 262,007,149 of record NC_069659.1, read on the forward strand.
ACTAGTCTGGATACTGCCTATTATTTATTTGGATTGTGCTTTCCTTTTTACTAATGTATTTCTCCTTGTTTGGTACAAAACCAATGATAACACAAAAATCAGCAGGGACTTTTAATTAACACTTGACATTACTCATCTCAACCTAATCCAGAGTGATTAACTAAGTAAGAACAGCCTTAAGTGGCCTTGCTTATGTGGTGCCTCCTGCCTTTTTACTGTAGGTGTGTATTAACGCAACAATAGATGTGAGTGACCGAATCAACCAAAGCTGGTTAGAATAAAAAATTTACTTTTTATTTTTATGGAATAAGAATTATTCAGGATTTAATTTTCATCATAACCCAGTGCCCACATCTTACACATTGGCTGTTGATTTCTTTTGAAAAATCTGTCTATGAGTGCCACATTGGAACCTGAGGGTAGTCAGGAATATTGTGAATTTAAATACTCAAGTGGGCGTGCGCTTTTTCTGTACACCTGGCCTGACTTTGTGAACAGGTTTTCTATACCCTGCACTACAATCAGGGAGGGAGGGAGAGAGAGAGAACACTGGATTTCATCCAAATTTTGTACAAAGTCTTAGACCACAAATATTCAGCTGGAGTGAGGTGGTTCCGGCAAATGTGTTAATGTGTATCACACATACTGTGTGTGTGCGTGCAGTGTGTGTGTATGTGATCTTGCATCTTATTTATCCCCTGGTAAAAATAAAAATAAAGGCCCAGCATTGAATTGAACAAAAAAAAAATAGAAACAGTGATGTGAAATATAAAAAATAAAATAAAAAGGGCATTTAAGAAAAACACATTTCATACCACTGTTTCTATTTTCTTTTCCATTCAATGATAGGCCCATTGCCAAGGGATAGTCATATACTTTGTAAGTGGATTTCATTTTCTGTTGAGATACTTAATGCTTGCTGGTGGCTCCATGAATTTTCTAATAGACATCAATAGTGGCCACATGCCAAAAAGCCTTTTCATCTGGAGGGTTAATTCTGACAAGGCCAGCTCTGAAAAGTAGGCACTAATGAGAACCATGCACTTCTCAAACAGACTCACTGATAAAAGTGGCTGCTTTTTATTGCAATAATGTTGTTTCCCCCCACCGAACTCCTAACCCATTATCTTCTTGAGAGCTTCAGGTTATAGTCAGATCTTTTAAAGCAGCACACTAAGGTTAATGTCATAAAATGTCCACTGGTATTAAAAAAAAATTCTGAATCATAAAAGCAATTAGAACCATCACTTCTTGCTGAACTTTGGCCACCCCTACCCCAAAAATGTACTTCCAGTCGGTCTTCAGTCAGTCATGCATCAACAGATATCCAGGAATGTTATTTATTTATTTCAAATAAATAAATAATGTCCCAACTGTCACCATGCTTATTCAAACATGTGTATCAGAATGTATACTTGTGATTTTTAAAAACAATTTTAAAATAATTACTTACTTATCACTAATCAGAACCAAATTGGATCCCACTCCAGATGGTTCCAGGTCACATTAGAATTCCACAGAGGAGCATATGGACCCAGAGACAGGACTTTTGAAAATAAAGGAATACAATATATTTTTGCAGAGCAGAAGCATAATGCAAATACCATCAGGTATTTGGCAGTATATGAAATGGGAGTGAAGTCAACTCTGAAGGATAGAGTGGGAGAAGGAGTGGAGGCTGAGGAGCTTGAATGCAGTGGCGCTCTTACCCTTGGACTTCAGGGCCAAAGTCCAGGTCCTCCACACACCTTGACCCCCCGCCCCCCGATCTTCTTTCAACTGACCCCTGTGGCTCAGGTTAGGTTGAATTTGTCCACCATGTGCTGCTCTTTTGTCCTTTTTATAATGATAGCCAGTGCAGTCTTATTTCTCCCTTGCTATATCACACTTTCCCGGCTGGACTGCTGAAATGTACACCACACTCCTTCTTGCAGATAAGAAACCTTCTACCACCTACAAGGTTGCCAAATTTTGTGCAGCTGCTGTTAAGATCCATCAACAGCTAACCTCCAGCCCTTCTTTTTAGATGTTGTTACTGTTGGGAATTCTCTCTGGTAAGAGATACCCTTCTATTACAGCAGAGTGCACAGAGGCAAAACACAGTGGAGTCTGCCCAGGCATGTGTGTTTGCTGAGAGCAAAAGAAACTTGGAGCCAGTTCATAGTTTCAGATCAATATGAGGAGTCTTTATTGGAGAACTCCATTCTTGATAGGAAAGTGGAGAGATAGAATCTCTAATCTAGCTAGCTAGCTGGATGCAAAGAGAAATGCTGTCTGCATATCTGCACACATGGTGCAGAGAGAGAGGTAAGTGTGTGTGATAGGGAGAAGAAGGAGGAAGAGAGGGGAGAGAGAGGCAGGAAGGAAGGAAGTCCCTGACAGTATCAATCTACATATCATGTCAGAGCAGTAGAGAGAAGGGATAACCAGTGTCTTGACCCCTCTAGCCCTCTGACTCACTAATCTGTCCCCCTCTGTCACTGAAGCATGAGGAAGCACAGAGTCCTTCACTTCCAATAGTTACATGAGACTTCCATGTTGGTGTATTCTCTATGTTTTATCTTTAGACTGTCCCGGGTGTGCCAAATGCAATTATGACCTGTGCTGGTTGCTTTCGAGACAGAGGGGGGAGTGGGGAAAGAAAAATGTTAGATAGGAATATATTAAGTTGGATGTTGAAATGTTTCTGCTACTGCATATTTGCATAAATATACCTCATGTGTTAAAAATATGGTGTTTATCATGGTGTGTGTGTTTGTGTAGGGGGAAGATGCTTAACTTGCAGCAGGAGGGGGGCTTCCAGCAAGGGGGGGTGGGCTCCAAAGGCCTTTAGGTCCAGACTTCAAAATTACCTAAGTACCTCTGCTTGAATGGCCTTGCGGTTGATGCATGAGAAGGGTTAGGTAATGGAAAGCTGGGAGTGTGATAGAGAGAGAGAAGTGTTGTATCTTTTCTTAAATCTAAGGGCACCTTAACTCTGACTATGACTGATGGCCAGCCAGGCACTGACGCACATACTAACTTGGGGATATTAAGGAGTAGAGCAGAATCTCTCATAGAGCCTCAACCATGGAGGCACACTTGAAAAGATGAGTATGAAGAGGAACAACTTAAGAAAACTAGGGAGGGTGACTTAAACATGTGAAGTCGCTAAGGGGAAGTTTTAGGTAACAGTTGAGGGCACTTCTGGAGCATGCAGCCAGGTTGAATCTTGGGCAGTAGTGGGGCGTAGTATGTGACCCACAACTTGAAGATCACACACAATGAAGTTATTCTCATGATCTGTGAGAAGAGCTTCTGTCGGGTCTGTGGGGAGAGCGGGCTTAGCATGCTCTCCCTGCAGACTATTAAAGAGCAGCCCTGGGATGGCCAGATCGGCCGCCCATACGACTGCTGGCTCTGTCACGGAGCCAGTGGGGGCTTCAGGGATCGGGGGCCATGCAGCCCTTGGAAGTCCCAGGATGCCCTGTGTGAGCACATGGGGCACCTTGGAGAGACCCCTGAGCCTGGGAGCCCGGGTATACTCATGTGTTGTTGCGCACCGTGGCAACACACGATAAAAAAAATGAGGCTAACGAAGCATTCGCTCTGTTAACCTCATTTAAGGGGAGGGGGAATTAGGCGGGCTAGCCTCCTTGGGAGCACTGGCTCGGCTGCCAGGGATTGTGGGAATATCCTCACTGTCTAAAAACAGCGTCTACTTATAGTTTTTTCCTTCTTGGACCTTCTAGCAGGGAATGTAAAGTTGAGAAACTTCAAAAACAGAGAAGAAACAAAGAATCTTTGTTGTAGGGTCTGGGGGGAGAATGTGTTGGTAGGGAAGTTGCTATTGAAATAGATTGCCAAGAAAAAAGGGCACTAGTTCTCCAAAATCTAATTTACTGTCTTAGAGCTTGCCGTGATTGCATTTCAGGGTGCACTTAGTTTCTCAGGTCCTGCCTTTTGCCCTAGGATCCTTGTTTCCTATATATGCATATTCAGTTTCATTACGAATTCACGGATCTGTGGTGGGTGCTTTGTCTGTCCAGGCTGTTTGCATTGGTTCAGGTTTCATGACTATGTTATTTTGGTCCAAATAGAGGCTTGCTTTCCTTGGGGCACCAAATGCTTGTCTCTGCAATGGTCTTGCTCACAGTGAAGGTTAAATTCCAAATCAGAGGGGAGGCTGTCTCATAACATGCCTTTCAATTGATGATCCCTCAGGGTGATTTGCAACAGATTATAACAATTCAGTCTAAATGAATTAACTCATTTCTTGCTAGTGGGATGGCCAAGAGATTCTGGGTGGATGTAAACTACTTCTACTGCTACAAATATGTTTATACACTTTTCAACACATTCGCAATGTGGTTTACATAGAAAAATACATAAATAATAGATACAGTAAGATGGTTTCCTGTCCCAAAAGGGCTCATAATCTAAAAGAAACATAAGGGGGACACAACTAGCAGCCACTGGAGGGATGTTGTGCTGGTGGTGGATAGTGACAAATGCTGCCCTCCACCCACTAAATATAAGAGAATCATCACTTTGAAAGGTGCCTCTTTGCCCAGTTAGCAGGGGCAAAAGGCGTTCCCCAACATTAAGGTGTCACTGCCTCTGCTGCTCTTGTCCTTATAGGGCCTGGAGTGAGCCCAGGAAAAATAGCCTTCTTCCAGGAAGTATGCTGCTACCTAGCACTGGATGTAATTGTCACCAGGAAGGGTTTTTCCTTACATAGGCCAGATAGAATGAGGTTCTTGGTCTGTTTCTTGGTGGTGGACAGCTCACACAGATGCTGAGAGGGGACATGATAGTAGCACTTCTCCTCAGCTTGCTGGTGATCTGCCACCATTTCTGTTGCCCTTAAAGAGTCTGTGTTGAGTCTAGGGGAAAGAGCAATGCCCCCACACCACCACCTTGGATGTGAATGATAGAGTAACTAGGGGTGGGCTTGTTTTCATGCAAACCAAAAATAATTCATATATTATTGGATTGGAAGAGACCATTACCTGTCCCACGCCCAGATCAGTGCACCAGTGTTGACCTAAATGTGGTCAAGATGCTAATCAGTTTTAGGAAATATACCTGCAGAATATTAGCGTATATTCCAGGTGTTATACATAAAGGCATATATGAAACACAGTAGTGATCAACTGTACGATAATACTGTTTCTTCCCTAGCTCTGTATGTGATACTCAGGGGCAGGGGCAGCCTTGTGTCCAGTCGTGGCAGAGGGGTGGGCTGCTTTGTCTGATTGTGCTGTGTGGGGACCAATCAGGAGAAGGGGGTGACACGTCTTCAAAGCGGTGCCCTACCCTCAGTTGACCCGCCTTGCAGCAGCATGGCCTGCACCCACCTGTTCTGGCATTTGTGTAGGGCAGAAGTTCCCAGCCTTGGATCCCCAATGTTTTTAGCTGTTGTGGCTGGAGAAATGGGAGCTGTAATTCAACAACATTTTGGGATGTAAGGGTGGGGACCCTTGGTGTAGGAGTAGTTGCCAGTCACATATGGTGAAAGAGATTTTTTCTCTCTCCACCTAGATTGGCTAGCAGGTGGATCTCTCTTTCTCCTCCCCCACTCTACTTACTATAGGACTTCAGTCACAACAGTAGGGTAGTGTGAGTACAGAAACAGTGGCAAAGAACAGGCATCAGTGACCAGCCAGAGGCACTAAAAGGTAAAAGTGATATTCCAAAGCCTCTCAGGACCTTCAGATCCAAGGATCTTGGAAGGAACCTCATTTGGGGGAATTGCCTGCCTTAGGGTCCTGGGGCTCAGGGGTGTTGGTCACTCAGGTTAAGCTTCCCCTCACACAACAATCTATCTGACAGTGAGGAGGCAGGAGCAGTGTAGTGATTGCCTCTGTACCCAGAATGAACCCAGAAACTGGTTCTCTTGCTCAGAGAAGAAGAGGCAATAGTTGTTTGGCAAATGCTGCCTCACCCCAACGTGTATCTACACCAAATGTGATACTATGCCCCCCAAAGGACCCAGAGTCTGGGGCCTCTGCCCCACCATGCCACTTCCCTGCTTGCTTTCCACATGCCTGGCAGCACGCTGTTTAGCTCTTCTTCTGCCATCCTTGCAGTGGTGGTGGAGGAACTGAGGTGAGGGAGATCCGGGGACCTCCCAAAACATTGGTGGCCCAAGCCATGGGCCCAGTGGTGTAGGGAGAACTTCAGTGGCCCCTGTCCAGTCCACCACTGGTGGCCTCCACTGCCCAAGCTATGCCCCCTGAATCTGACATCAGTTGTGCAGGTGGCATGGTTGCGTTGCACCCCGTTTGCGAGTAAATAGCATCCAGCGCCACATTTGCAGGGCGACCGGGAGCACCTTTCCCTGCTTGTAAAGATGCATCCCTGGCCAGACTGGGAACCCAGCGCTGGCTAAAGCTTTTAAACAATGGAGCTATGTGGCTCCTGTGCGGCCCAGGTTTTTTGAAACACCCCTCCCCCCCCACACACAACATTGGCCTTGCCCTGCCTAGGGCCCTCCTCACGACACCACTGATTCCTGCACTATAGCTTGTGATGTATGGTAGATATCTATTCTGGCCAAAATGAGGTAGTTCTTTTAAAGTTATCAGTATCTAGAAAATACAGGTGCTCGACCATTTGTTTGTTTGTTTGTATTTCAGAAGATAACCAGTTTAATTGAGGGCACATATTTATTTAAATTCTGGTACATGTTTTCTTGCCCTCTGGCTATGCACAGTAGGCAACTTAGACTTTCACCACATTAAAGTGTTAGGAAATCTCAGCCTGACCTAATATTTGAGTTTAGTTTTAATCAAATCTTTCTAGTTGTCCATGCTAGGAAGATTATGATTCAAAATCTGTTCTTTGGACCATTTTAGTGTTTCCATTCATTTTTAATGGGGTTTTAAAATGCAGTTAAATTGGATTTTTGTGGCAATGAAAGAGCAGCTCCATCCACAGGTGCTGCATATGTTATGTCAAACATCCCCCTGGACATTCCCATTGAACGATCTCCAGTATTGCTGCTATTTCAGTCTCGACCCTCTGCTCAATTGGAACTGCCAATCATGCCGGACTGCATTAAAATATGAGGTGACATGGTGATAGGAACAAATTCTTTAAGTACTTTAGGGATTAGGGCTAGTCTGACAAATTCACTTAAACGGAAAGCTTCACTACTGGAACATCTTGCATTGAAACTCCAGTGCTTTCAATAATAAACACTGTTCAGATGCCTAGTGTGTAGGGGCCAAAAGCAAGAGCATGCCCATTCATGCCTGCTGACTTCACTCCCTGCACACATTGGCATCATTTTTTCTGAAAGAGCCCATGGGTATACAGACTGTACGTGCATAGACTCTGTCTGCATATTTACTCTCAAGAGTTATGCTGTATTTTAGCAGAAGGATGGCAAATTCATAGCCTGTAGGCCAGATATAGTCTGTAGGCCAAATACTACCTCATGTGGCTCTACCAATTTTTTTATTTGCTCACAGTTTCACTTATAAGGGGAAAAAATGAAACCACCTCCTATATGTATTTCATACACATGTTACGATGCTGCATACATTTTGGAAAGCCAAAGGAGCACTACTATCCAATGATGGAGTGCCTCCTGAGAAGATGGAGTTGGCTATCACTCCTTTTACAGACACAACAATTCAACTATTGTACTTTATTTATTATAGAAATGTGTATCTTTATAACACTTGAGGAGAGCTGGTCTTGTGCTAGCATGAATTGACCCCTTTGCCAAGCAGGGTCTGCCCTGGTTGCATTTGAATGGGAGACTACATGTGAGCACTGTAAGATATTCATCTCAGGGGATGAGGCCGCTCTGGGTAGAGCACCTGCATGCTTTCATGTAGAATGTTTTAAGTTCCCTTCCTAGCATCTCTAAGACAAGGCTGAGAGAGGCTCCTGTGTGCAACCTCGGAGAAGCTGCTGCCAGTCTGTGTAGACAACACTGAGCTAGATGGACCAAGGGTCTGACTCAGTATAAGGCAGTTTCCTATGTTCCTGTGTTTCTAAGGCAGCTAACAAAATAGTCTAAAAACAAAACACCAAACAAGACATAAGAACAGCAGTTAATAACACACATGAAAACCCACTTAAAACAATAGAAATGTTTTTTTTTATTTCAGACCAAGCAAATACTATAAAGTTTGTGTCTGTGTTCTTCTCAAATAATCTTTTGTGTCTGCAAGTAAAATGTAAATTTTCCATTGGCAAGTCATACAGAATCAAAACTGTATTATGCAAGTGCATGTAGTGAATAGAGATTATGGTAGGACTGAAGGACACCATCTGAGCATCAGCCTGAGCATTGATTCGGATTATACTGTCTGAGCATCGGCCTGAGCATTGATTCGGATTATACCATCTGAACATTGGCCTGAGCATTGTGTGAAGTGAGTGTAATGTTCTGGATCTGCTCACCCAGCACAGCGCCTCCATCCCTGCTTTCCTATGTGGGACCAGAACACCTAACCAGCTCCTAATTTCATATTTAAATATAACTTTCATGTAGAATTTAAAAAGCAGAATTAGAGGCTCTTTAATCAGATGGTCCATACCCACATAGCCATATGGTGGTGGGAATGGCAGACTAGACCAGCACACCCTACTTCTCCCCAATCCCAAGTGGGCCACCACTCTGTGATTTAGATAAGGATCTACATCGATCACCTTCAGACCATCCTCTGGGCCTTCTTTGAAATTGTGCTCTGCAGATGTATAGGATGAATTATTTGAATATTTAGTGCATATAAGACAATATTCAGTGTCATCTATAAGAGACAAGTCAATATGTTCAACACACTTTAACATTTTTTAGGCATACAATAATCACAACTAATACTGAGGTGGATTTGGCAGGTTGGGGAGTGGCAATAAGAAAACAACAACAAAAGCAGAGCTTCTATGGGTACAGGATACAGTTGAATATAACAAATCATGAACAGTCCCAATGCATTTCAAGATGAGGCTTTTCATCAGGAGACAGGACAGAAGTAACTTCAGGACGGAGGAACCCGTCCCTCTTCTTGGTCTGCTGATGGTACATCCAGAAAGCTCCATACCGAGCTCATCACTCAACTGTAGGCAAGGTGTCAGGACATTGGTAAAGCAGCCACCATTGACCACGATCCTTGAGGGGGCATGCTCAGTATGATCATGCCTTTCTAGCATTGATTGCCCATCCTTGGCAGGGAAAATACATTTTAACCTTTCTTCACACCACATGCACCAAGGGCTTTGCAGCTATACAGTCTTACACAAGCACAGTTATTAATAATGGGGTGGCAAGAAGGGACTTGCAGAATGGTGTCCCGGGTCTTGCGGGGGAGAACGACAACAGCAGCTGAGAAACTGGGGTGATGGATAGGGGTGTGCAAGCTGGCTCTATTTGAACTCTACAGGTAAAAAGGAATCTGGTGAGGATTCCCCTTTACTAGTAAAGGGGGCTATCCTAAGAGTAGAGGGGGTGGGAGGGACATAAGTAGCTACTTACAAATGTATCATGTGCAGAAGCCTAATTTGGGCCAAGGAAGGCCTGAACCAGGCCACAGGTAGCCCCGACTACTGTGAGGGAGGTCAGCGGGGGTGGGGGTGGGGGAGCCACCGTCCCCACACAGCCACCACAGTCACCGGTGGCAGCTCTTGTAAGTAGCTATTTTCTTCCCTCCTGACCCCTCTACCCTTAGAACACTCCCACCTCTTGAATGGTAAAGGGGAAATCCTCCCCAGATTCCCCTTTACCAGTAGAGCTCCAAGCTGGTCAAACCAGCTCGGTTTGAACACAGACTGGGTCTGGTTCGACCAGGGACAAAACTGAACCGGACTGGGTTGGCTCAAATCTAGTGTGGATTCAAGCTGAACCGGCAAAACCCTAGTGAAGGGTAGTAGGTTGGTGGTAGGGATTTGGCCGAATTGATTTGACTGCAATCTGGTTTATTCAAGTGGTCCAGCCTTGAATTGAATCACCCTAGATTTCAGCTCAAATTGATTTGGCGATTCAAGCCTCCATTTTGTTCTGTTTGTAATTTTTGTAATTATTTCTGGGTCATTCAAAGGGGCCCACCCCATGGGTGTGGTTTCTTGGGTTGTAATGACTTCTTCATAGGGAACAGTGCACTTCCCTATGAAGAAGTCATTATAAGCAGATAATCCACAACACATAAAAATTCCTAAACATTCACCCCTTTGCCCAACTCCCTGGGGGTTGGGTGGTAGTTGGTATACATGGGGCTCTACCACCCAACCCATTTTGGTGTCCCTAGGTACTACCCATGGCAAATTATGGGTTGCTTCGAATCCCAATTATTTTCTATGGCAGAAATAATAATAATTAAATTTTTTTTAAAAAAACACCACCACCGGAATCTTAACATGAACATAGCCAAACACAGAAAAAACAAAATAAATAAATTCATCTTTTAACCCCCACCCCCACCCCGATTGCCCTACTGCCTTGCAGGTTGGATGGTAGGCAGCATCCATGGTGCCCTTCCACCCAACCCACTTTGGTGCCCCCTAACCCTTAAAAATAAGTCCAGATATATTCAAATCAAATGAAATTCAAATCAAATTGACCCAGATTAGAAGCCAGCAGATTCAAATTTAAAACTTATCACAAAATTCAATTTGTGCACATCCCTAGTTTGTGGTTTGCATTGTTTGCAATGGAGTTTATATGGTAATAACAGCTTTGATTCCATGGTGTAAATGCACCCAGAAGAGGTGTAACCAGACCTAGGAACATGCCAATGAATCCTCAGGGAGGACCCCATGTGCCAGACCAGAAGAAGGTTGAGGCTGGTTATCTGTTACTCCAGGAAGGGATCCTGTTAACGTCTTATGAGGGAATATGTGTATGAGGGCAGACAAAGGATCCTGGGGTTCGTTTCAGTGTGACAAAGGATGCTCTTGGATTTGCTGACCCAGGCCAAGCAGTCCAGGAGGCCTCAACATGCTCTTGCTCCCATGCCAGGCCATTGGAGAAAAATAGAGGCACAGTGTGCTTCAGCTCTCCATTGGACTGCATTCTCATGAGGGAGGCCTTCCAACTATAGGGGTTGGGGTGATGTGAGGCTACTGGTATCTCTCATACTCTGTACTTTCCCTTCTCCACTCAACCCTTCCAGACTTCTAAGGAGTCTGGTCCACTAAATTGATCTGAGTGGTGTCAAGTGGGGAGAATAAGGAACAGCCGAGGATGGATCTTATGACCATAGCTAAACAGGCCGGGCAGGGACCAGATTTGGAGATCATGTAAATCAGCTGCTGTGGGGCATCCTAGGGAAGGGCACCTGCAGATTAGAGTGATCCCTGGCTGGCCAATTGACTATGCGGGGGGCGGGGGGGAGATGGATATATTACAGGGAGACCAGACTGTCTTGGTTTGCAGTGGTCACCGGGACTGGGGAAGGTGTTGCTGAGGGACCCTCCCCTGGCGCTCGCATGAAAATAGCAATGGGGATGGGCGGCAACAGCCCTCCAGCCCGCATGGATGTCTCCATGGTCAGCCACTCTCCTGAGAGAGTGGTTGTTGGGAGAGGGGCATTAACATCTATTGCATGTTCTTTCAACACACGGGTCTTTCAGGCCCTGTCCCATTGAACAACTCCATTCATGAGGTATGGCTGAGACTGCATACTTTCACCCCGGAGGAGGGGCTGGTACAAACTAGTACAAAAATTAGAACAGAATCACTGAAAAAGCCAAGGGATTTCTTTTAAATTAAACTCAGGGTTATCCTGTTCAGGATAGATTTTCTTTGCCAGAATGCATAATACCACACCAATATGCGGTGCCTCCAAACTAGGGGGCCAAGGCTATCTATCTATCTGTCTATCTATCTGTCTATCTATCTGTCTATCTATCTGTCTATCTATCTATCTATCTGTCTATCTATCTATCTATCTATCTATCTATCTATCTATCTATCTATCTATCTATCTATCTATCTATCTATCCACAGATTTATAAACATACTTCTATACTGTTGGAGGACGCAGTACTGTCCATGGGAACTTTAAAAATACAGACAATGTTCAGGCATGCAAGGCGACCAATGTCCTACTGCCCAAGGCAACCAATGTCCTGGTGCAATGAGCAGAAACAGGCACCAGAATTGTGGGGCAACGTGTTGTGTCTTTAATTGACTGGACCACAGGGAGGTTGTCATGGCCTGGATTTCCACAGGTGTGTTCCTTATGTAGCTTTGATAGGAACTCCGCTGTGCACGTGGTCATCACATTGATATGTCACTGGCTTCCAATTTGTTTCTGGGTCCAATTCAAGGTGCTGTTTTTGACCTTTAAAGCCCTTAACAGTTTGGGTCTTGGATATCTGAAGGACCATCTGCTCCCAAGGGTTTCTGACCACTTGACAAGATCATTGGAAGGGCCTCTGGTCCGCATGCCGATGGTGAGAGAGGCTCAGATGACGTGCACATGGGATAGAGCCTTCCTAGTCATTGCCCCAGCCTTTGGAATACTCTCCCAGCTGGTATCCATTCCTCAGCCTCCATCACAGTTTTCAGAATACAAGTAAAAATGTGGCTCTTCACCCAGGCTTTTCTATGAGAGTAAGCTGGTATGTTCCCCAGACTATGGGAAACACCTATGTTGGGCAGCAGCGATATAGGAAGATGCTGAAAGGCATCATCTCCTACTGTGTGGGAGATGGCAATGGTAAACCCCTCCTGTATTCTACCAAAGAAAAACCACAGAGCTCTGTGGTCGCCAGGAGTCAACACCGACTTGACGGTACACTTTACAGTTTTTACTGCTGCTGCTTTGTGTTGCTTGTGTTACTGTTTTATATAGGTTTATAAACTTTTAAATAGATATATATTATTTTTGTATTTATATTTAATATCTGTACTTTTTGTATTTTAATTGTGCATTGTTTTAATTATATTGTAAACCTCTTTGGGATTATTATTTTTTAAATGAAAAGTGGTTACCTTTTCTTGCACTAGCTGCCAGGTCTAGGTTTCTATATCAGTTTTTCCAGCCAGGTTTTAACATGATTTTTGCAAAGTAGCATTTCTGTAACCATTATATTAAATAAATAAATATGGATAATTTTCAAGAATCCCCCTTTTGCTTTTTTCTAGGAGTGACTGGGTAACGTCTTACAAAGTAATGGTGAGCAATGATAGTCATGCATGGATCACTGTCAAAAATGGCTCTGGAGACATGGTTCGTATCACATAATACTGTGTTTTGTCAATCATACACACTTAGTAGGAACTTCATATTATGAAACTGTTACTAGTTACATTTACTTCCTGAGGACAAATAGATTAAGTGCTCATAAGCAGAAGTTGGTTAAGTGAAATTGTCAGATAACTTGTAATTAATTAATCCCAAATTAATGCTCTCTCATATTTGCTTATTGGACTCCAAAATTACATACACTGTAATGCACAGGCCATGTCAACCACTTAAGGAACTTGCACAATAATTTAATATCTCCATCCACATTAAAAAATATTTATTTGTTGTATCTATTCATTTAAAATATTTATATCCCACCTCTCCAGTACAACAATGCTTTTAAAAAAAAAAAAAAAAAGCACAGCAGCTTGGTTTGCTATTGTTAAAGATGCTATAAAGACAATAACTTGATCAACAGGAAAGTTTGAGTTTTCAGTTATAATACAGTGCCAAGGCGCCCTCAGTCATCAAAACGAGGAATATGTGATGGGGAATTTCCTGTTCATGGCATCATTAGCTTGAGGGTCAGCAAGCAGAGAAGCAAGAAAGTTCCCTTCAAAACCAGAAGATTTTCAGGGATCCCAAGCTAGAGATTTTGCAATGGTATCCAGGTCTTTATGTACAGAAATCCCCTGAAACAAAAAAACAAAACAAAACTTGTTTTATAGAAAGTTGTTTAGCATTTCTTGAAAATGCTCAGATATTCTCATTAGGAGGAATCCTGAGCCAGTGTGGTTAACGTGTCAGACTAGGACCAGGTTCAAATTCCCACATAGCCATGAAACACATTAAGTAACAGGAACATAGGAAGCTACCATATACTGAGTCAGACCATTGGTCCATCTAGCTCAGTATTGTCTTCACAGACTGACAGCGGTTTCTGCAAGGTTGCAGGCATGAATCTCTCTCAGCCCTAATTTGGAGATGCCAGGGAGGGAACTTGGAACCTTCTGCTTTTCCCAGAGCAGCTCCATCCCCTGAGGGGAATATCTTTCGGTGCCCACACTTCTAGTCTCTCATTCAAATGCAACCAGGGCAGACCCTCCTTAGCTAAGGGGACAAGTCATGCTGGCTACCACAAGATCAGCTCTCCTCGCCAGCACACTATCCCTTGGGCCAGTCACTTTTTTCAGTCTATCCGTTCAGGTGGGGATAAAATGGGGGGACCATGTATAGTTCTGTCCTGAGGTCCTCAGGGTCAGATAGAATTGTAAATATGTTTTAAACTGACTTCAGATTTCACCTTTTTGATGTTTGTGGGGGAGGCAACCCTACCTCTAAGATCTTACAAGTAGAGGCAAGTCATGCATGACTGGATGATTTTATTTATTTTTATTTAACATATTTGTATACTGCCCAAAATGCAAGTCTCTGGGTGGTTTACAACAATTAATTGAATTGGAACTTTCAGCCCAGAGCAGTTCAGGTGACATGAGTGTCCCATCTAGCCCTATAAAGCTGCTGATTATGATCTGCCTCTTCAGTCTGAGCAGCTTGTTGCAATTTTGTTGAGTTGCTCATAGGTGGTTGGTGAATCACCTATCTGCCTCTTTTCAGCCATTTGCATCCTCCAGACCCCCAGCCCAGATCATGACATTTTAAAATAATGGATCATAAGAACAGCCCTGCTGGATCAGGCCCAAGGCCCATCTAGTCCAGCATTCTGTTTCGCACAGTGGCCCACCAGATGCCGCTGGAAGCCACAGACAGGAGTTGAGGGCATGCCTCCTGCCATTACTCCCCTGCAACTGGTACTCAAAGGAGTTGAGGGCATGCCTCCTGCCATTACTCCTCTGCAACTGGTACTCAGGCATCCTGCCTTTGAGGCTGGAGGTGGCCCACAGCCCTCCGACTAGTAGCCATTGATAGCAGAGGCGTATCTAGGAAAAATAGCGCCTAGGGCAAAAACTGAAATTGCGCCCCCTGTCCAAGCATCTGACACCCATCTTTCAGATAACTTTACCATAATATCAGCTGAAAAATACAAGTCAAGCTTGTTAATTTTTTAATATTTCAAAAACTATTTAGCAGTGGACTTAGCCAGACCAAAAAATGCTGGAAAATGACAAATTTCAGTATGTGGGGGCTCATGAAATACCCAAATACTATGTGGAGATGTACTTGGAAAACTAAACAGAGGTGCCTGTCTAATTCTCTACTATGCATTGTAGCATCACCATTACATAAGTTTTAAAAATCAATGGAGAATTTGACTTTTCCCAGATACTCTGTAAATAATTAAAGGATATGCAGAGTAAACTGTGTCACTGCTTGGAATATATTCTAGTCTTTCAGAAAGACAGTTAAAATGAGAGAAAGAGAGCAAGAAACTCCCAGTGGGCCTTAATATTAAGGGTTTCACACTGATTCAAAGACAAACTCACCATTAATAGCCATATTAGCAAGACATCACATTTAACTCACTTATCACAAGAAGCAAAGTAAGAGCAAATGAATACAATCCTAGCTCTTAAGCATCAGCTCAGTATTCACAAGCCCTGATTCTCTGTACATAGTGCCAATCTGAATATGTGTACAGTGTCTTATATTATATTTTTATTATTATCATTTTTACCCATAGCCGCTTTAGGGGGCTTCCTAAAGGCTGGGGGGGTTGCAAAGATTCCCCCTCACCCCGCCTGCCTCTAGGGCCTTGCAGGGACCATTTGAGCATGTGCAGTGGCAGTTTTTAAAAATAATCTTTTTTTTAAGGCCACTGAAAACAAAATGGCCACCGCGCATGCTCAAATGGCCTCTGCAAAGCCTGGCATGACCTAGAGCATCACAGAGGCCATTTGAGCATGCACAGTGGCCATTTTGTTTTTGGCAGCCATTTTTTTTAAAAAAGTAATTTTACAAAATTGCGCCCCCCTTCAAGTGGCGCCCGGGGCACGTGCCCTGCCTGCCCTGCCCCTAGATACGCCCCTGATTGATAGACCTCTCCTCCATGAAGTCATCCAAACCCCTCTTAAAGCCATCCAGGTTGTTGGCTGTCACCACATCCTGTGGCAGAGAGTTCCACAAGTGGATCACACGTTGTGTGAAAAAGTACTTCCGTTTGTTGGTCCTAGACCTCCTGGCAATCAATTTCATGGAGTGACCCTGGTTCTAGTGTTGAGTGAGAGAGAAAGAATTTCTCTCTCTCCACTTTCTCCACACCATGCATGATTTTATAGACCTCTATCATGTCTCCCCGCAGTCGTCTTTTTTCTAAACTTAAAAAGCCCCAGGTGTTGTAGTCTTGCCTCATAAGAAAGGTGCTCTAGGCCTCTGATCATCTTGGTTGCCCTCTTCTGTACCTTCTCCAATTCAACAATGTCCTTTTTTAGATGTGGTGACCAGAATTGTACGCAGTACTCCAAGTGTGGTTGCACCATAGTTTTGTATAAGGGCATTATAATATTAGCCATTTTATTTTCAATCCCCTTCCTAATGATCCCTAGCATGGAATTGGCCTTTTTAACAGCTGCCGCACATTGAGTTGACACTTTGAATGACCTATCCACCACGACCCCAAGATCCCTCTCCTGGTCGGTCACCGACAGCTCGGATCCCATCAGCAATACTTGAATTTGGGGTTTTTCGTCCCAATGTGCATCACTTTACACTTGCTAACATTGAACCACATTTGCCATTTTGTCGCCCACTCCCCCAGTTTGGAGAGATCCTTTTGGAGCTGCTCACAATCCATTTGGGATTTCACAACCCAAAAGAATTTGGTATCATCTGCAAATTTCACCACCTCGCTGCTTACCCCTGCTTCTAGATCATTTATGAATAAATTAAAAAGCACCAATCCCAGAACAGATCCCTAGGGGACCCCACTTCTTACTACCCTCCATTGTGAAAACTCTCCATTTATACCTACCCTCTGTTTCCTGTCCTTCAACCAGTTAGCAATCCACACATGTACTTGTCCCCTTATCCCATGACCGCTAAGTTTCCTCAGGAGTCTTTGATGAGGAACTTTGTCAAAAGCTTTTTGGAAGTCCAGATAGACTATGTCAACTGGATCACCTTGATCCACACACTCGTTGACACTCTCAAATAAATCCAAAAGGTTGGTGAGGCAAGATTTACCTTTGCGGAAGTGATGCTGGCTCACTGCCAGCAGGGCCTGTTCTTCTAGGTGCTTTACAATTTTATCCTTGAGGATGCTTTCCATCAAATTGCCTGGAACGGATGTTAGGCTTACCGGCCTGTAATTTCCCGGATCGCCCCTGGATCCCTTCTTGAAAATCGGTGTTACATTTGCTACTCTCCAGTCCTCTGGTACAGAGCCCGATTTCAGGGATAAGTTAAATATTTTAGCAAGGAGGTCGGCTATTTCACATTTGAGTTCTTTGAGGACTCTTGGATGGATGCCATGCGGCCCTGGTGATTTGTTAGCTTTCAGTTTTTCCAGACAGTTTAGAACATCATCCCTTGTCACTTCTATCTGACTCAGCTCTCTAGCCTCCATCCCTAAAAAGCCTGGTTCAGGAACAGGTATATGCTCAGTATCCTCTGCCGTGAAGACAGATGCAAAGAACTCATTCAGCTTCTCTGCAACCTCCATATCCTCCTTAATAATCCCTTTCACTCCCTCATTGTCTAATGGTCCAGCTACCTCCCTGGCAGGTTTCCTGCTTCTGATGTACATAAAGAAGTTTTTGTTATTCCCCTTGATACTTTTGGCTAAATGTTCCTCATACTCTCTTTTTGCCTCCCTTATTGTCACCTTGCATTTCTTTTGCCAGAGTTTGTGTTCCTTTCTGTTCTCTTTGTTTGGACAGGCCTTCCAGTTTCGGAAGGAAGTCTTCTTCCCTTTTATGGCTTCCTTGATGGTACCCGTTAGCCATGCTGGCATCCTCCTGGACTTAGTGGTACTTTTCCTCCTTTTGGGAATACGATCTAACTGGGCTTCTAGTATTGTGGTTCTGAGTAAACTCCATGCATTCTGGAGCGAAGTGACTCTCCTGATTTCCCCCCTCAGCTTTCTTTTCACCATACTCCTCATTTTGGAGAAGTTTCCTCTTCTGAAATTAAAAATGTCTGTGTTAGACGTCCTTGGTGATTCTCTCTCTGCATGTATGCTGAATTTGATGGCACTGTGGTCACTGTTCCCTAAAGGGTCGATGACACTGACATCATGCACCAGGTCCTGGGTGACACTCAGAATTAGATCCAAGGTCGCCTTCTCTCTGGTTGGTTCCATGACCAACTGTTCTAGGGCACAGTCATTTAGCGTATCTAGAAATTTGACCTCGTTGTCCTGACTAGAATGGGAATTTACCCAGTCTATGTGTGGGTAATTGAAATCACCCATAATTACAGCCCTGCCTCTCCTTGACGCCTCCCTGATTTCCTCCTGCAACTCCCAGTCACTGTCGGCATTTTGATCCGGAGGGCGATAGCACGTACCCAGTAGCACGTCCCCTTTCCGGCCTTGTATAGTCACCCACAGGGTTTCTGTGGAGGACTCCAGTCCATCTCGGTTTTCTGGCTTGTTAGATTCTATCCCTTCTTTAACATACAGTGCTACCCCTCCTCCAAGGCGCCCCTCCCTGTCCTTTCTATAGAGTTTATACCCAGGGATAACAGTGTCCCACTGATTCTCACTGTTGCACCATGTTTCTGTTATGCCCACTATATCTATTTGTGCGTTAGCAACCAAGCACTCCAGCTTACCCATCTTGGCTCGGAGGCTTCTGGCATTGGCATACAAGCCCCTATACACTGAATCTCTCCCCTGATGTATGCTATTCTTTTGACTCTTTGACCTGCTGGCACAGGCTCCCGTCTACTCTTTATGCAGTTCTGCTCTGTCCCCTTCTGTTTTATCTGAATTCTTTGCAGCCTCACACTTTAAAGGATGGCTTTTGCGAAACGGGATACTGCCCAGCTCCCATCAGCTGTTCCCCAGGTGACATTTTAAAAGCTGCTCTGCAACCTTTTTTATTGTAAGCACCAGCAGTCTGGTTCCATCTTGGTTCAAGTGCAGCCCGTCCCTTTTGTACAGGCCTTGCTTGCCCCAAAATGTGTCCCAGTGCCTAACAAATCTAAACCCCTCCTCCCGGCACCAACGTCTCATCCACGCATTGAAGCCCCTCAGCTCTGCCTGTCTCACTGTACTTGCGCGTGGAACAGGTAGCATTTCTGAGAATGCTACCTTGGGGGTCCTGGACTTCAAAATGCTACCTATCAGCCTAAATTTGGCTTCCAGGACCTCCCGACTGCATTTCCCCACATCGTTGGTGCCAACATGCACCACGACAGCTGTCTCCTCCCCAGCACTGCCTAGGAGCCTATCTAGATGCTGCGTAATGTCTGCAACCTTCGCGCCAGGCAGGCAAGTCACCGTGCGGTCAACACGTGGGTCCCAAACCCATCTCTCTATCCCTCTAATGATCGAATCACCAACTACAAGGAGGCCCCCACCCCCCAGAGGAGTATCCCCTGTGCGAGAGGATATGGGCTCATCATCCACGGAAGGGGTCCCTTCTAAAGGAACATTTCCCTCTTCCTCAGACCGATGTCCTCCTCGCCCAAGACCTTCATTCTCCCTGACAGCAGAGGAGCTACCAGCCCTGGAGTGGAATGCCTCTATCACATCCCTGAAGGTCTCGTCCACATGCCTCTCTGTCTCTCTGAGCTTCTCCAGATCTGCCACCTTGGTCTCAAGGGAGTGGATTTGTTCCCTGAGAGCTAGGAGCTCCTTGCACCGAGCACACACCCATGACTTCTGCCCATGGGGCACATAGTCATACATGTGGCACTCTGTGCAATACACTGGGAAGTGCCCCCTCCCCTGCTGGCCTTTTATCTTCATACTGTTTTTGTTGGCTGTTTACAGTATTTAGGGAGCTTATTGTCCGTTTATTAGATAGTTTATTAGGATAGGTCTCAGCTGTAATGGTCAACTATTTAACTGTCCAAACAGCCTTTCCCAAGAATAGGAGGGAGACGAGGGAGGGATATGTACTTACGTTCTCTTCTCCACCAGGCTCCTTGTGATCCTTGTGATCGCAGGGGCTTGTTCCAGGCTCCCCCACACACTTCCTGCTAAACCCGTGCAAAACACCTACATCCTATTTGCTATCCCTGTTCGCTATAATAGCTGCATATCATCATGACAATAGTCCCACCTTCCTTGCAGGGTTGGAACACAGCCCAGAAGAAAGGCTTGGCTGGCTGCATTAATTATTGGGGACAGCATCCTTTCCTACAAGTCCATTCCTTTTTTCTGACCTTTGTTACTTCAAGCCTTAGCAGCCTAATTTTCAGTCCAAATAAAATGCAAATCTAGGTGGTTTAAGATAGGGTGTGCATGGAACCATTTCCCCCAGTTCGGCTCAAATTCAGCTCGGACATGAGCTGCCCTGGGAGACTTGGGCTCGATCGAGCCGGGGCCTGGTCGGGTCCAGCCACTGAGCTGCCTGAGCCAGCTTGTGAGCTGGCTTGGGGTGGGGGTGGGGGAATACTTACAAAGGGGAATCTGGCAAGGATTCTCCTTTACAAGATCAGGGCTTTATCATAGTAAGTACGGAGCAAGGGACAGGGGGCGAGGAAAGCGTTATTTTTAAACTTTAAAAACAAGCCACTGGTGGCAGCAGGAATGGAGGCGGCGGGGGCTCCTCCAGCCCTCCCTCGCCAGACTCCCTAATGACAGGCTGGTCAGTCTGCAGACCCTTTCACACCTCTGCACACACATTGCCGCCACTACAGGGACTTCTGCATATGCGCAGAGGCCATTTGCTTCACCAGCGGCAGCTTGGTTTTTTTAGGTTAAAAATAACTTTTTCCTCGCCCCCTGCCCCATACTTATTATGGCAAAGCCCTTTACTTGTAAAGGGACTTGGCTGAACTTCAACTCGGACCAGCTCCCTGTTGGAGATGAACTTCCAGTGCATCGACCTTTTGCACCAACTGTCCTAATGACCACTAGGGGCATTGCGAGTAGAGACAGTGAGTAAGGGTCTCCCTATCTGTCCCTACTCTATGACCCCTGAACTGACTCTGCAGCACTTCCTGTGTTGAGTCACAATCCTTCCTTTCCTCCTAGAGAGCAGATGGAAACATCTCTCTCTCTCTCCTTACCTATCCACTATGTAGTCCTTTAGATTAGATATAGGTCTTTCCTGTCTAAGTGTATTTAACCAATAAATGTTTAGTGTTTAGTCACACAAGGATCTCCATGTGTTTTCTCTAAATAGCTGCAATATCCAAACCATCCTCTGCTACCTACTCTGTAACTGGAGTGTGTGCTCATTTCTTACTGCTCTGCTGTTTTACCTATTGTGGGTAAAAATCAACAACCTCTAACACTTCCCTCTTCATGGGGCCGGTTTGGTTCAAGTGCGAACCTTCAAGCTGAGCTGGCTGGCTCGAACTCAAGCCTTGCTTGCTTCAGGTCGGTTTGCACAGCCCTAGTTCAAGTCCTGTCAGATCTTTATCATGTTGTTTAGTAGGTGTTGCAGAATATGTTAAATTCTGCCTGTGGTGCATTGGTTTTTAAGGTCACTTCCACACAGCAACATCTCCCAACAGTAGCATCAAGACAGGAAGTCAAAGAAGAGGTCCCATGGGGTTGCTACTGTCAATTTTGGTTTTGCACCATAGAGACTGTGCAATTTGTGCTGATCTTATTTGACTGTTTCAGTGATCAGAAATAAGAATGGGGATTCACAAGGATTAAAACCAAGCATGTCAATTCACACTGTTGCAAACCAAACCTTTCTGTATGCAAGTAGCTCATTATCCTTAGAAGTAGGGAACACAGAGATAATAGCAAATTTGTTCTATTATTATGAGAATAATAATAATATATTGTATTATAATATAATATATTCTATTATCCCAATAATAATAATAATAATTAAATAAATTGTAAGAATAGCAAGGATACATATATACCCACCATACATAGACACCAACATATTGTTCTGTAATGAAAGTAACAATATGTACAGAATACCTGGGTGAAGTTACATGCTTTTATTAATACTCATGTAGGAAGAAATAAATGGGTTCAATATACTGTAGAAGTATACAGGGAGAATATCGAGTTGTATGACATGTGCAAGACATATTGAGCTGTGCAATTCCACCATTTCCACTCCCATCAAATTATGTTCTTCCTGATCTCCTGGTACCTGAAAGTGCAAACTGTGATTTTGTAAAAATATCTAAAGTCTGTTCCTATACAACAACTGCATATGTCTTCTGATAATCCATAAATAAATTCTGTAATGAAATGCATAGGCACAACTGTTTAGTATGACTGATTTCCATTTTACCCAGGGAGAAATATATTGTATAGAACAGAGGTCCCCAGATGTTGCTGGACTACAACTGCTATAACCCCAGTCACAATGTCCTTTAGCTATTATGGCTACCATAATCCCCAACAATATCTAGGCTGAATACCCCTGACCTGGAAAGTTCTGCCAAACTGGAGGGGATGTTCAATCTGCACTCCATTCCCATTCATGAATTGGTGTTGGTTTGGCCAATTGCCGAGTCTGAGTCTCTCCCTTGACGGGGTTGAGCTGCCCCTGAAACAGGTGGTCTGCAACTTAGGGGTCCTCTTGGACTTGTGGCTCCTGCTTGAACAGCAGGTGGCCAGAGGTGCCTTTGTCCAGTTTTGGCTGGTCTGCCAGTTGTGGCGCTATCTTGACTGGCAGGCCCTGGCAACAGTAACTCATGCCCTCGTCATCTCTCGTTTGGATTACTGTAATGTGCTCCACCTGGAATTGCCTTTGAAGACAACCCAGAAGCTTCACTTGGTCCAAAATGTGGTGGCGCTTATGAGCGCTAGGGGATATGACAGTGTGACACCTCTCTTGGGGTTGCTGCACTGGCTACCTATTTGCTTCAGGGTCCAATTCAAAGTGCTGGTTCTCACCTTGAAAACCCTTCAGGGCTTAACGCCTGTTTACCTTTAGGACCACCTCTCCCAGCCAGTTCTGTTCCGTCCTGTGAGATCTCTCAGGTTGTCCTTCTTTCGGTCCCTGGCCTTAGAGAGGTCCATAGTACTAGGGCCTATGGAAGGGCTTTCCCTGTTACTGCGCCTTCACTTTGGAATTCTCTCCCCCTACCCCCCAAGATTTGGTCTGCCTCCTCCCTTTCAGCCTTTGAAACCTTATTGAAGGCATTCCTTTTCTGCCAGGCGTTTGCCCTTTAATACACACACACACACACACACACACACACACACACACACAGATGCTTTTCTAAACCCATATTTTGATTTTTGCTTTATTTTAGGTGTTAATACTAATGATGACCACGCTCTATTTTGTTTGTTGAAGTAGATTTTTGAAGGCAACAGTGAAAAGGAGATCCCAGTTCTCAATGAACTACCAGTACCTCTTGTTGCACGTTATATTCGGATAAACCCTCGGACGTGGTATGAAGAAGGAAGCATATGCATGAGATTGGAAATTCTAGGGTGCCCGCTGCCAGGTAAGTGCTATTTTTAAGGCCAGGATTGGCATAACATAAAGCATCTATAGGGTGGTTCCTGGAGTGAGCCTTGTATA
Organism: Hemicordylus capensis; assembly: GCF_027244095.1. Taxonomy (NCBI): domain Eukaryota; kingdom Metazoa; phylum Chordata; class Lepidosauria; order Squamata; family Cordylidae; genus Hemicordylus; species Hemicordylus capensis. The sequence goes on from NC_069659.1 coordinate 262,030,859, forward strand.
GTGTTTAGACTCATTTTGGGGTATAGACCCATTTTTGTCTGAGTGGGTAATCAGAACAAGTGTGTACGGTTGTGATGGTGTTATTACATTCGTCCTGTGTGCCCTCCCTTGATTCATGAGATCTATTAGAGATGCTTTTCAGAACAATTAACGATTCTTCTGTGATGCTTTGTCAAGAGGAATATAATAATACTTTGGTACTCAATTGTTCCAGAATATTATCTGTATGGAAATATTTCCATTAATCCCTTAGCAAATCACTGTATCAGATAAAAGCAAGGCATTTAATCAACTGAAAAAGAAAAGAAAAGAAACCTGCAGCCTGTTCCAGTCAACAGTAGAGAGACAGCAATGTGATCTTTATGAAACAGGGGGGAAAATATACTGTATGACAGGCACTAACGGAAGAGGAAGATCAAGAAGTTCTTCAGTTTCCTCTCTGGTTTTCAGAGTATTGCTGTGCAGATGGATGCAAAATGACACACAGGAATGTGCAGTTGCCTGAAAGGGATAGATGTACTTTTCTTTCCAGTTATTTCACAAATCGAACATAAAGCAGAAAATACCCAGAAATTACAAAAAGTATCCAGATACAGGCAGAAAATAGCTGTGAGCACTCAATGCATTTTACTTATTTATGACTGTCATAGAATCGTTGCTGCAAGGCAGAATTACATTCCCCACCCACCCCCACCCCACAGAATGATCACTGTTATTTGCTTGCAGACACTTGGTGATTCAGCAGAGAGCAACCTGGGTTCAAATCCCATATTAGTCATTGACTCACTGGGTAGTCTTGGGAAAGTCATGGTCTTGCTCAGTGTGCAGTGACAGAGTGTACTATTGAGCTGTGAAAACCAGAATATAGCATCTGTGTCTGCTGCACAACCTCATTGAAGTTGATTGTGCTTGTGGAGCAGTAGTACTTGGTGCATTTTGCACATAGGATTTTCACCTTCTCCTTTTTGTGTGTGACCAGTTTAGTTGTTGATATTTTGGATGGCATCCATTCTATTGAGAAATACTTGAACTACTAGCATGGGAATTGGCACAGTCTCTGTGTAACCTCTGAGTATCAGGCCTGCTGATTCCGTTCACATAGCACAGGGCCTTCTAAGTTATTATCCCCAGACTTTGGAAAGCTTTCCCAGTGGGCATTCGCTCCTCAGTTTCCATCACCGTTTTTATAAAGCAAGTGAAATCTGGGCTTTTTACCCAGGCTTTTATATGAGTGTTTTTTGTTGCTGATGTTCAGTATTTTATGGTCTCATTGTGTATGTTTTTAAAACTTTTAATTAGATTTGTATTTTTATATTCTAATTTAATATTTTTATTCTGTAACTGTTTTATAGTTTTATATTGTTCTAAGTGTACAATCTCAAATACCTTGAGATTGTTTTAATTAAAGACAGTTTAAAAATCTAACAATAGAATAAATAAATTGTAGTGATCAGCCGCCACCCCCGCCACCAAAGAGTTAACAGGGAGTGAACCCTTCTCTTGACTGACACACTGGTGAACTCGAGGGTAGCCAATCAGTACACCAGGTAGGTGGGACGTAGAGAGTGGTTGTGGGGAATTCTGGGAACAAGAAGGGCAGTTCTTTGTTAGAAGAGTGAAGGACATGTGGCCATGGAGGATTGCTGCGGGAAAATGACTCTGCAGATCCTAGAAAGACAGGAGGGCAGGAAGCTTGAACTATCATCTGAGGTTTGGTGAGTTCAAGGAAAAGGAAGCCTGGACTTAGGCTTTGGGTAGTTTAGTCTACGGAAAGGTTTGTTCAGTCAGACTTTGTGTTAGAATTTATGTTTCTTTGGTGTGTGCTTTGTATATCACTGATAAAGTAAAGTTGTGCCGTCAAGTCGGTGTCGACTGCTGGCAAAACAGAGCCATGTGGTTTTCTTTGGTAGAATACAGGAGAGGTTTACCATTGCCATCTCCTGCGCAGTATGAGATGATGCATTTCAGCATCTTCCTATATCGCTGATGCCCAATATAGGTGTTTCCCATAGCCTGGGAAATGTACCAGCAGGGATTCAAATCAGCAACCTTTTGCTTGCTAGGCAAGTTATTTCCCCGCTGCGCCATTAGGTGGCTTATATCCCTGATACTGTTCTAGTATTGATTACTTGCAATGTAATTAAAATAAGAAACACTAGCCTATGCCCATTCTACCTAGGGTGTTGTAAAATGCTCTATAAACATTTAAATGTGCATGAAGACAACCTATTTTTGTAATCTTACTAAAATGCTTAACTGTATCTAAGAAAGCTAGAAGCCTCAGATAGAAGCAGTCTGTAGTAATTGAACAATTTTTTTTTAGTTCTTTTCTTTTTACAAGCCTGTCCGAGTTGGTTTTTAACTCAGGAAAGCGGGGTGCAAAGGGGGTTTACTCTGGTGCAAGCACATTCTCAGACTTCAGCAGCTACCAGTTTTTAATCATCCCATGTAGGTATACATGTGGAACTTTTGTTTTTATTTGCCCAATATCTAGTGACAGAGGGAACTTGGATTAAAGTACCCAGTCCACTGGTCCAGTTCTCTGCAAGGCTTGGGGTGCTTGGTGGCGGCCTTTTGAACCTACCAATAATTACAGAAAGGTTTTAGGAAAAGCCTAGTCATGCAGCTCAGCAGGGATGATTCAGCATTTCTTTCCCTCACGTGAGCTTTAATTAGCCTTTGTCTGAGATCAAGCTCACGCGAGGGAAAGAAATGAATTCCTTCCTTCCTTCCTTCCTTCCTTCCTTCCTTCCTTCCTTCCTTCAGCTGACAACATTTCACCGAGTAAATTCTATTCAGCGGGGGAGAAAAAGAAGAAAAGCCAGTTCACGTCAAACAAAAAAGAGCCCCCAAAACATGATAGTATGCTTCAGCAAATATTTATTTGAAGTAGAATGCTTTCAAATTCCCTTGCTAGTCTAATTCATCCTGGATTTGGCTGTTCTAATTTCCCTCCACCCAGTGATTAGTTTGTTTTCCATCATTTTTTAGCTTAACTTTCTGGAAGCTGTGCATGTACAGTTTGACCTGGGCCATGGCAAGGAACTGGCATTAAGAGACATGCGGTCTCTGTCTCACTTGCAGTTTTAGGAGTAAATCAGATGCTCATCCAAATGTGCACCTCAGTGCATAGATAGTCTGTCTACACTGCATTGCTTTCACTGAAAAACATATTTGGATATGCATTCAAAAAGCCTGAAGTGCAGACAAACAGTTTCCGTATACAGACACATTTGTATGTGTATGGAAGCTGTTTGTCTGCACTTCAGTAGGGGTGTGTGTGGACTTCCCCCTCGCAGTTTGGTTGGAATTTGGACTGATCCACCGGTCCGCAAACCAGTTTGGTCGGACTGACTGGCCAGCCAGTCAGTTTGACCAAACTAGCTCAAACTGGTTCACCAGTTCGAGCGGCTATGCATATGTTTTAAAGTTGCTTGTAATAAAGGGGATGAAGCTTAGGGCAGCCAGTGAAGGTGGCAAGAGCGAGGCACCTTTAAGAGTAAATGAGAAAGTGCTAGCAGCTTACCAGTCTGGTACTGCTCCTGGAAGATGCAGCCATAGCAGCGCTCCTGCCAGCAGCCCAGCTGTGTGGCGGCAGCAGTGTGGCTACCAGCCCAGTACTCACTTACCTGGCCCAGAGGTCAGGTGAGTGAGTGCCAGGCCAGCAGCCAGCTGCTACCATGTGACTGGGCTGCTTTGGGGACTGCTGCTGCAGTTTCCAGGAGAGCAGACCTTTCAATCTCGGACTGCCCCGCCTCTCCTGAAGGCCAGTCTGCTTCACGATCAAACTGTTGAACCAGCCTGGTTCAGAGCAGACCGGTTCACTATTGAACCATTCTCCTTAGTTGAGTTGGGTGAGGAATTATCAGTGGCAAGGGAAGGTAACTGCTCTGTGATCTGTCCGTCTTCTTGGAAGGTAGGATTAACAAAAGAAAAGGAAGACACATAAAGCATGAACATGTTTTCATTTATATTTTATTCTTGAATAAAATATGTCATTCATATTTCAAAGATGTTTCACTTCTCTTTCTTTTCTTTTTCTATTTTATAAGCTCTTCATATACACAAGAGCAACCAGAAAATGTCATTTTCCTCCATCACATTATTTTATGATTGCTTCATTCCCCACAGAAAATGTAGCAATAATATTTATTATATTTTTATTACAGACCCAAATAACTATTATCACAGAAGAAATGAAATGATGACAACAGACAACCTTGATTTTAAGCACCACAACTACAAGGAAATGAGACAGGTAGGCAAAAAGTGGTGACACTGTGTGTCTTGGGACTTTGTAAATGCAGTGCTCTCACAAAGTATTTTGTTGATGTGTTCCCTAGTACAATATTATTGTTTTTCTTCACATCTCCTCTGCAGAACCATATGGATTTTGTCCCATTGCAATTCAATTCAGGGATGTATTTATTTTTTTTAATTAAGAACCCATACAGAGTCATACTCATCTAATCACTTTCATTTCTTGCATTATGGATGGCACATGAAGTGATTTTATTTTTATAAGAAGAAGAAAAGCTACACTTGCCTGGAAAATACCCAGTTGTGGAATCTGGATTCCTGACTTCCGCAAGTGGTGAAGTTCCCACTGCACAAAATTCTTGAAAGGCGTTTGTTTTGTCTAAATGAATGAATCTCATTTTATTTCAGCCCATCTCACTGGTTTGTATGGGTCAACAGGAAGCCTAAAATAATGCAAACTGTTTGCCAGGCCTCAGTACTCTTATGGACTCATTCTTCCATTCAGATCAATAGAGAGTACTTACTTCACTGTCAAGAAAAGGGTCTGTAATCAGCCAATTATTAATTATTTATTTATTCAATCTATATATCGCCCTTCCAAAAATGGCTCAGGGCGATTTACATCAAAATAAAAACAATTAAAATCAATTAACAGTTAAAAACAAAAACTATAAAAACAACATAAAACCAATTAACAATTAAAACATTTAAAACAGTTAAAAACCCTGGAGGAGAGAGTGCCGCACACTCCAAAGACAATTTTTCTATGTTCCATTTTTCAGTTCAATTCAGCTTTGATTTGACCATCCAGAGAAATCCAAGCTCTTGATTCTGCAGGGAACCAAAAATCAAGAGTGAATTTTTTGTGGAGTGAAAGAAGGAAGGATTCCAGACACCACCAGAGAAACATTTAGATGTCCTGAAGAAATCCAAAATAAGCAGAGTTGACCATTGAAATAGTCTTAATTAAGAGGCACTTGCAGCTCATTGGCTGACATTCAGAGCAGAAAAACGCTTGTGGAAGGACTTTATGCTAGTGCACAATTGTTGTGCTTCTTCAAGGCTGCACAGGATCGGCCCTCTTACAAATGGTCTACAGCTCCTGTAATTCCTGACTATTAGCCACTATGGCTGGGAATAATGGGAGTTGTAATCCAAAAATAGCTAGAGGACTGTGCAGCCCTGTGCTGCTCTGCAGATTCTGTACTAAAAGCAACACTACCACAAATGAGCACAACTGCAGCATGCCTTATTAATTACAGTGGGAACATTGTGCAAGAGCACTCTAGCATAATAGCACTCTTGCGCAACCCCAGATTTTAGTATAATTAAGTTAACTTCTTTGCTACGACAAATTTGTTCCTTATGCAAATGGTTCCTTGCTGTGATTGTCAGCCATTGGGTGTCTATTGGGGATGGCCAACCTTTTATCATAATGTGCCCTGGACTCTAAATGTTTTTGTACGTGAAGGAATTGCACCAGGAACTGTTTGCTGTATCACATTGCTTCAGAGATTTGAAAAGCTGCTCCTGCCCAAATTTCTCCCTTCTGCACAAATGTTTTAACACAAATGTTAAAAGTATAGAAGTACTAATATTATAAGTCTGGCTATCCCTAGTTCGTTGAGGTCATCTGGAGAGGTCCATCTCCAGTTAGCTCCAGCACTTCTGGTGGCGACTTGCAACTGGGACTTTTCTGTAGGTGCTCCTGGCCTTTGGAATGCACTCCCGGCAGATATCCACAGTTTAGGCTCGCTGTTGGCCCATAAGAGAGTCCTAAAAACTTACTTGTTTGGCCTTGCCTTCCAAGGTTTAAAATTTTTTTTAAAGTATTTTAATTGGTTTTAAATGGTTTTGTATTGTTTTTATATTGATCTGAGCACTGTGTTTCAAATCGTGTGTGTTTTTATGTCTTTTAAAACTTGTTGTTCACTGCCCAGACCCTTTGGACGGGGCGGTTTATAAACGTAATAAATAAATAAGTAAATAAATAAATAAAAGTAATCTGGGAGCATAATGTAGTAGGAAAAGACCATTCCGTGAGCAAAGTTGTGATAAAAACTCAATGGCCGTACCATTGGATTCATAAAAATCCATCCAGTTAAATTGTTGAAGAGATTGGACTGTTTGACTCAGTTCTTCCTTTCCCAGAGATCCTTTATCCGAGATATGTCTTATTACACCTCAGATGCTGCTGCAATGTTAGCTTAGACTCTACCTGTAAAAGACCTTGGGCTTGCAGTGTCTTTCTCAATTTGCTCTCTGCTTCTGTCATAGTACAGGGCATTTGAGTTAATATGTGGTGTGGATTGGGTTAGTGTGGGGAGCAGAGTAATGAGAATGATCTTCAGGAAGGTTCCAGCCGTACAGTTCAACAGCTGAAATTTTCTACTACTGTAAACGTGAGCAGTATTTCACCCAGCGTTGATGTGAAGGGTGACTGGCAGCAGCAGGCTCATGTCACACAAATGACCAAGATTCACATGAGCATTAATACTTGCCAGTCTAAGTTTAGCCCTACCAGCTATAATTATGTTCCTTTCGCTTCAAGCACACAGCAAAAGCATCTAGATTTATATCTCCATGGATGCAGGTGTAGAATGTGCTAAAGATATTTCTTTCTGTCTTCCTCTTCCAATATATAAAGATAATATGTTTGGACTTGAAGTATGTGAATCATTTTCAGTGTGCTGAATCTTCAGCATATTTATATGGAATGAGTCATCATTCATTTTTTATTGAGCAATTGTGTACTGAGTCACACACTGAGCTCACAAGAGATTTCATGGCCTATATTTCCAGCAGACAGATTAGATGAGTAGAAACTCAATTGGCATAATTAGTGTCAAAAACAATAAAGTTAAATGCATTTTAGATCCTAATTGTGCAAAGACAGGTTGGTCAGGTTTGAAATATATTTGGGAGAAACTAATTGCTTAAAGCAGGAGAAAAGTATTTCCTTTAGTCTTATATAAGGAGTAAGGAGAGATGTGATTAAACAGTGGCAGAAGCTGTATCTGGTCAGCAGAGAACTAAATCTTTCATCATGGCATCTCATATTTCTGTTTCTCTGATCAGTGAGTCATCTGAGAGCATACTTGTAATCGGACCATTAAGCAGCATTTAGACATTTTGTTTCATTGACAGTGATTCTACAAATCCAAATTTTACCTTTTAAAAAATTCTATAAACAAATACTGTGAATCAAGAAGTATAAGTAATGAGTGTATTAAACCTGCATCAGCTTTTTGCTTTGTTTTTGTTTTTGTTTTTTGTTTTCAGACCAAAAATATATGTGTTGGAGGGACCAAAATACCTCCCCGCAACACCAGCAATACTTAATGTTCACCATTTTTTACAACCATGTTCATAGCTGTTTGCTGCTATTATTTTTCTTCTCTGATTCTCCTTAGACATCATTATAAAACTGTGCTCCTTTCTTGTTAAGAGCATGGGATTACATAACCAATCAGATTTAGCTATGTAACAATGATACTGAAGGCAAAACAAAGCCAATTTAGAGTGAAAATAATGTTTCCTGAAGTGATCTCAGGCAACTGGATCATCAATTGCCCTCATTCTGAATGGGCAAATACTTACAATCTCTACAAAGCAACTCCCCCCGCCCCACCGCAAAGAAAACCAGTTAAAGGGGAGCATATTTTGACACTGCTAAACATATTTGTAAAAACCAACTACTTTCAGTTAAACTTTGTATGTGAGTTATTTAGATTTTTTTTTATCCCACTTTCCCACCAAAGCAGTTTACAACATCAATTTAAAAAAGCAATAAGTACAATGAAATTTCCATCTGCTTCGCCGACAAAGGCTGGCTGGATGCAAATGAAATGGCTATAGGTCGATCTAGTTCTTAGAAGGGAGGAGCCAGATGACAGCTGGTATCAGTCAGGCCTTCACCTCTTATGTAGAGTAGCTTTCCAACTGAGACACAGGATGTGAGTCAAAGGAATGTGGGGCCTCTCCCAGCCCTAGCTGACTCCACTTCCTCCAGGCAAAGACAAAGTAAAACTGGAGTTTGGTAGCCCTAGCAAATCCTAGCCCTGGGAAATTCTAACCCTAGCAAATAAAACACACACACACACACACACACACACACACACACACACACACAGAGAGAGACTAAGACCTACCCCTTAAAGAGAAACAGCCCCTGAAAATCTCCCATCTTCCTGCTAGTTTGTTTGAAGGGGAAAAGGCTAGATGTTTAGAAAAGCTTGCTCACCTTCTCAGCTGTGTCTGCTCTTCACAGAGTAGCCTTCCAACTGTTGCAAAATGGCTGAGATAGAGCAGTTTAGGATTTTAACCACTAAAAAGAGGTTTCAAAGTTTTGACCATATTTTTTCATCACAGATAATGTACATGTTTAAATGTTTAATGCTTTTTAGCATCCCCCCCCCCACCCAATTCAGGTCCATACTGGACTGGTGCCTTTTGCTGATTTGAAAAACATCAAACTAGTGATTTTTGAGTAATTATTGTTTGAAATCCCCATAATAACAGGGAAAATAACTAAGAGAAAGTTAGCTAAAAGCATGACTGAGTCTGCCTGTTGAGAGTTCTGAAGCCAAAGTTGGGAGGGAAAAGTCTTGGCAATTTCTAGTGAATGACTGCCTGGTTCAGAACATAGATGCCTGATAAGGACATCTTATCAGGCATCTTATCAGCGGGGAGAGCTGGTCTTGTGGTAGCAAGCATGACTTGTCCCCATAACTAAGCAGGGTCTGCCCTGGTTGCATCTGAATGGGAGACCTGATGTGTGAGCACTGCAAGATATTCCCCTCAGGGGATGGAGCCGCTCTGGGAAGAGCAGAAAGTTCCAAGTTCCCTCCGTGGCTTCTCCAAGATAAGGCTGAGAGAGATTCCTGCCTGCAACCTTGGAGAAGCCACTGCCAGTCTGTGAAGACAATACTGAGCTAGATAGACCAATGGTCTGACTCAGTATATGGCAGTTTCCTATGTTCCTATGTTCCCTAAGGACAGTCTATGAGCACTCTGGCACTTGTATAATTAAATAACCATACATACCTCCTCCTCCCTTGGTCTTCTACTGTCTTGGTATTTCTGCACAAATGTGCACAAATACATCCCCAGACATTGGGCTAGGGAGGTATGCATCCAGGCAGACATTTTACAGGTGCAGTTTCCCTATCACTTCCTGATGAATTTCTGCCTGATGCATCTCTGATCAAGGCAAAGTGTGGGTGCATGGAGCCTCATTTCTAAAGCCATCATCATATACCAGACAGTACAAAGTCTTTAAAGCTTATATGGTGCAGAGAGGCACCTTAACTTGCAATTTCCATTCTTTTTAGAGCACGAGTGAAAATGTAAAGCATCTTAACTCTCATCTTACTTTTTGAATTCCTGAATTATAATGCGAAGGAAAGACCTACTAATGGAAACGAGACAAGTTATCAAACAATTTATTTAGCTACCATTTCAGTTCATCACATGAATTTGTCCTAAGACATTTATCAGAATAATTTTGCTGTTTAACATTAAATTCCACTATGTAATCATTGCTAATCATTTTAATGACATATTAATGTGTGGCTGAATATCTCAATTAAATTGGAATTAGAAATGTGGTTTGCTTTTTACTTCCATTGGCATTAGTGTTGAATGGTACATTTCCTGTTGCTTCAATTTAGCCCTGTTGAGAAGCAGCAGTTGGACTTGATTCATGGTGGGTGCATTCTGGATTTGGAGACACAGCGGAAATTGGGAAGCTCTCCATGCGAGTGTAGCTTCCAGATTCCTGGTACACTTTTCAGGAAGTCAACCACGGTGACGGAAGCAGCACCAAGGGCTCTTCTCAGATACTGCTGGCCCATCTCTCAAGGCTTTTCCTCCTCAGAGCTCCCTGCGAGAGCTCCCTCAGAAGACCACCAAGCCAACCGTTCCCTGGCCACCCACACCACAAGAGTTGTTTTATTGAGTCTTATAAACACCCTTGGAATTTTGCTATTATTTTGAAGGGGTACTTGCAAAAAATAGTGCTCAAGGATGTTACACTAGTGCAAAACTGTGATACTAGCTAGTAGCGCTAAGTCTGCAGCCTGCATCCCAGAGTAGTGTTGCATGACTGCAAGTATGTAGTGCAGTACACCTCATTTTATTTAATGGGAACTTTTGCACAAGAGTGCTGTACCGCAATCCCTATTCTTAGAGCAACTGAACCATCCTCTTACACTAGTGTATTAATGCTACATCTGCATGCAATTCCTTGATCTGGATGTTGGCTATTGATTGTCATGTTCTAGGTGAACATGCTCACTCAGCTTACTGTGCAATTTCTAAAGAGCAGTGAAACAAAGAAAAGACTTTCTCAGCATGACCTCCATATTTGTCTCAAAAATTTCAGTAACAAATAATAAAGTCGTTCTCATGATCAGCACCTCCACAGGTTTGTATGGAGCCACTGGACTGCCGCTTACCCTACTGCTCCAGGCCAGGCCTACCTGAGATTTATACCCTGGTCTTTACCAAAGTTAGTGGTAATAAGTCCAATTCTGCCACCCAGCCTCGCTCATGTACATGATTAGGGCTTGCAGCAACTCCCAGCAGGCCGACTTGATCTCCACCACAGAGTGCTGCATATAGAGAGGCCAGGAAGCCAGGAGCTGCTGCAATGATGCAGACAGCTTTTCTGCTGCCCATGCAATGCATTGTGGGATACTGGAGGACTTTCTCCTCCAGATCCCTGCTCAGGACATCACCACCATGCTGCTCATGTGGGCATGTGAGCAGCAGGAGTAGGCTCAAATCATCTGGGAGTGGGAAGGTAGAATCCTGCTTTCCCCTCAGCTGACCCAAGTTTGGCCATGTGCATAACCTCAATATTTCGTTTCTTGCAAGAAAGAATGATGAATGGGAATGAATCTGGGTGAGGGCCCCAGTCAATAATTTAAACTGAAGGAGAATTCATTGTAAAGTGGTCCCACAACACAAAAATCTCCCCAGAAGTGGCAACCCACTTTGATCTGCTCTCAAAATCATTATATAGCTTTAGGCACTATCTAAACTGAGGATAGGTCTAATGGATTACTTTAGAGGATTTTTGCTCCCCCTCCCCTGCCGCCCCAAGAATGTTAATAGAATAAATAATTGCTGCTTACATCTCATAATAATTGTCTATTAGCAAATTTACCCTGGGCATGATTTATAATCCTTCTGCTTGTTAATAGCTGTGGCTGCATATTATCAGAGACTGCTCTGCTTCTGCAAATGCAAGCAAAAAAGGGTATTTTAAAAGTTGCACATTCACATTGCCTTATATGCAGTTTGTACCTCTAGGCTTTTTAAATGGGGGATGGGTGGGTGGATGCCTGCATCTGTATTCCAAAAGCAGTCCAGTATTCCATAGGTTAGATTCCAAGACAGCAAATGTCCTCTGTGATAAGTAAAACCAATAACTGGCTAAAAAACCCTACATTTCACATCATTATACAATAATTCACATGAAGGACCCCTTTCTCTCTCTTTTTTCCTTCAATGATTTTTTCACATAATTATTGTATATATTTTAGGGGGAAAGGAAAGGTTGTGCCATCGAGTCGGTGTCAACTCCTGGCAATCACAGAGCCATGTGGTATTCTTGGTAGAATACAGGAATTGTTTACCCAGGGGCGTAGCAAGGTTGAAGTGGGCCCAGAGACAAGATTTTAAAATGCCGCCCCCCTCCACTGAAGCTTACCTCAAGAAGTAAAGAAATCTTAAATGAGGCTGAATAGTGGTAACAAAAAGCATAGTTGTGTGTGTGTGTGTGTGTGTGTGTGTGTGTATGTATATATATATATATATAAATTGTGGACAATGCAAGTCATTTAATGGTACTAAAGAAAGACATGCTTTTCTGGTAGCTCCAGGTCTTAACACTCACATCAATTTTGGAGAATGAATACAACTGAAGGAAGCCCAGGCAGGTGCGCGGCTGGGGGAGTCAGTCATGTGACTTTCCTCTGTGGGCCCCCAGACAACTGTCTCCCCTTACCCTATTATAGTTACGCCCCTGCGTTTACCATTGCCTTCTCCTGCACAGAATTAGATGATTCCTTTCAGTATGGATATGCACGGTCCGGACTGTTCTGGACCGGCACCGGGGGGGGGGTGTCCCTTTAAGGGCGGGGGGGTAGAACTTACCCCACCCGCCGCTCTTCCCCCCCGGCGCTGTCATTTTTAGTGAAGTTTTTGGGGCGGCAGCGTTCTTCGCTGCCGCCCCTGGCCCCATCGTCGCCCGCAAGTCTTTATAAGAGCTGTACGCATGCGTGCGCGGTGGCGCACGTGCGCCTGTCGCTGGTGCACACGGCGGTGAAAGGCGCACGTGCGCTGCCGCGTGCGCATGCGTACAGCTCTTATAAAGACTTGCAGGTGGCGACGGGGCCAGGGGCGGCAGCGAAGAATGCTGCCGCCCCAAAAACTTCACTAAAAATGACAGCGCGGGAAGGGGAAGAGCGGAGGGAGGGGTAGGTTCTACCCCCCCGCCCTTGAAGGGAGACCCCCCCCCCCGGTGCTGGTCCGTACCGGTCCGGACCGTGCACATCCCTACCTTTCAGCAGCTTCCTGCATTGCTGCTGCCCAATATAGGAGTTTCCCATATTCTGGGAAACACTCCAGTGGGGATTCAAACCAATAGCCTCCACTAGGCAGGTTGCTTCCCCACTGCGCTATTAGGTGGCTACTATATATTTTAGGGTATTATAATTATGTAAGTGAGAGTATATTGGGTAGAATCCATGTATCTCTGGTGTAAAGTGTACCCGTTCAAAGCACTTTTCTCCATTCCTTACTGAAGCTGCCTGTTCCCACCCCCCAAAAAGCTGTGTCTGGAGCTGGAGGACCTTCATTAATGACATAGAATGTGGCATGGGGGACTGGAGGGTGGATGAGAAATATACAGAAACCATGAATGGAACAGTACCTCCACTACCAGTTCCCCTCAAAGTTTCCAGGTATAACCCACCTCAGGACCCCCTACACACACACACACACACACACACACACACACACACACACACACACACACGGCACAACCCATGTCATTGCTAATGTTCCTCCTACCCTCAACCTGAGCCATGGCTTTATGGAGACTCAGGGACCTTCAGTAGGAAGGAGGGTCTGGGAATCATGACTTGCACTGGTTGTACCAATGAGTCTGTGGATGCTACCCATAAAGGTCGTTCACACAGCTTTTAAGTCAGGAGGGGAGGGCAGGCGGGGGAAGGCAGGATAGCACCTACCTTCCCCAGATGATCGTCATCCTCTTCTTGGCTGCACTGCTCATGTGTCCACACAAACCATGTAAGTAAACAGGACCACATATAAGTTAAGTGTTTCCATAGAATGTCCTACATAATTTTTTGTAATGCTTACTGATTCCTTGGCAGAGAATGGTAGCAAGTTTGCAAACCATTCCAGTGGATTCGGTGTTCATTTTTGTCCAGAACAAATGGAAATGTCATTGCCAAAATTATTGCTCCTCTTATTAGCTACTATAAGTGCTGTATTGTATTTGCCTCTGTCCATCAACACAAATCAATGAATCAATTAACTACTGGATATTAAAGTCCATGCATTCCTATTATTGGACCCTTCCCTCTTATATAGTTATTGAGTGTTATAAACATTAAACATAATCCCATATGTGAGAAAGATATTTATTTCATACATGTTCTAGTTGTATACAAACTCTTAATGTATAATGTTAACCCTCCATAGTTGCATGGGGAATAAAGTGCTCTCCCTTATACCCATTGTTACAAATTCTAGAGAATGGAAACAAACTAAGCATGGAATTACACATAAATTTGTATTCCTCCATCTGTCCTTGTATATAACTATCTCTGTTTCTTTCTTTCCTTATTTTTCAGTTGATGAAAGTTGTGAATGAGATGTGCCCAAATATCACAAGAATCTACAATATTGGGAAGAGTCACCAAGGGCTAAAGCTGTATGCCGTTGAGATCACGGACAACCCAGGAGAACACGAAGTTGGTTAGGATTATCTTCCAACTGAATAGAAAATAACTTCAGGGCTGTTGGATGATGTTTTTAGGATGTTTAAAATTTAAACATTCCACATGTCTGCAGTCCTTAGCACTGAAGGCATGTGCCTACAGCAGTAATGGTGTTGAATAGAAGTAGAAGGAATCTTAATGCTACTTTTCTAATTAGAGAAGGAGAAGAGGAACATAAATAGAAGCCATCCAAAGAGTGAGATCAAATTGTCTGGTGTTACATTCTGTTTTGCAATTTTTAAAAAGTAACAGAAATGAAGCAAATTTTAATGTTGAAAAGTATGTGTTGACAGTCTGTGTTGCCGATGTGATCTGGCAGACAAAGAGCCAGAGGTAGAACTTCTCACTATTTCTGGCTATTTCTGGTATCTCAGAGTCCTTCCAGAATGCAATATTTTTATGCAAGGGAAAACAGACACAATTCACTTACAAAGAGATGATGTTGGAAATGTATATATCCATGCCAACTTATGAATCATATGCCAAAAAATCTCAAAAGCAGCCACAATTCCCATGTTTGATTTCTGAGGGAAAGTCATCACTGAAGTGATTTATGGCTCCACTCCTGTGAGCATAAAAATATTTACCTCAGAATAGCTGGTTTTCTGACCCCATTTAACTCCTATGTATCTCCTAATATAGATGTTTCAGATACAGCTATGATATATTCTCTCCTCTCCCTAGTTTCTTTACTACTTTCCATAGAAATCTTGTGTACTGCATTGCAGTTTGGTTGGGAAAGCTGCTTAATCTCATGTTTTTTCTATATATTCTGCTTAGTATTCTGAAATGAGGAATATTTTAAAACAACACCACTTGCAAAAGATAAAGATATATGTATATGAAGGAATTTTAATTTATGGTTTGGGTAGCCACAGATATGTATGAACTTTGTGATATATATTTTAATGCAATGCCAGTTTGAAAACAGTAATAAACATATGTAATTCTTCCTAAAGTATATAGGAATCCCTACTTGTATTAAAGGCAGTTAAATTGAAAATTTAGTATTATTAATTGTTGCAGACAGATGAATGAAAACTAGACTATGAACTGGTCACATTGCAGTATAACTAATTAATTTTTTTGCTTTGATGATAGAAAATAACTGCCTAAATATTTGTGTTGCAATGGTAATTTATTCTTCACTGCCAATGTTAAGGGCACCCAGAAGTGGGAGACAGATTATTAACCCTGATAATCTATACTGGCTCCTCCCACTGATTCACTCCCATATGGCCTGAAATGCAGGCAAAGGGTTCATGAATTTCCACTTTCCCAGTGTGGACAGTAACAGAAACTTTAGTATAGCTTTTCTTTTAGACCCTTCAGTTTCTGTTTCTTTCTGTTTTGAGTGAGCAGCTTAGATGTATAATAAGGGGTAGCATCTATTTACAGGATTGTCCAACTACAGCCAGAAGCAGATTAAGCTTTTTGCTGCCTTTAGGCAAAGAGGTTTTGCCACCCCGGCTTGAGGGCTTGGGGTTCGGGGGCAAGTTAAATCTTTTTAAAAGACATTTCAGCCACTGCTGTGCAGCGGGAATAGTAGCAGAGACAGGAGGTAGGGGGCGAGCTCTCATGGAGGTGAGGGGAGACTGAGGAGGCAGAGGGAGCATCAAGAGCTCCTTCCCAGGCCTCGCCTGCCACACAGATGACAGGCTGTGCCATTTTCAGCCCAACCCAATGGCTATCTTGCCTATGCATTAATCCGCCCCTGACCACAGCCTCCAACTGTTGGCCTATAGCTTAGCTCCCATCATCCCTGGTTACTGGCCATTGTGACTGGGGATGATGGGAGTTGTAGGCCAAAAACATCTAGAGGGCTGCAGCTGAGATCCATAATAGTATATGCAGAGCGGGTACGGTGGTCCTTGGAATCACAGCTGAGTCCAGAGAGTTTGTTTGTTTGTTTGTTTGTTTATTACATTTATAGACTGCCCCATCCAAAGGCTCTGGGCGGAGCACAAGAAGTTTAAAAAAACATAAAACAAACGCCATCTAAAACCCACTGCTTAAAACGATATGAAAACAATTTTAAAACAGTTCAAAACCATTTTAACCCATTTAAAATATCCCAAAACAATTAAAAAACCTTGGAAGGCCAGGCAAAACAACTACATTTTCAAGGCTCTCGTAAAGAACAACAGCGAACCTAAATGGCAGATATCTACTGGGAGTGCATTCCATAGCCCAGGAGCAGTTAAAAAGAAGCCCCAGTTCTGAGTCGCCACCAGATGTACCGGTGGTAACTGGAGACGGATCTCTCCAGATGACCTCAAAGTGCAATACAGAAGAAGGCGCTCTCTAAGGTAGTCTGGACCCAAGCCATTCAGGGCCTTAAAGGTAATAACCAGCACTTTGTATTTTGTCCGGAAACATATCGGCAGCCAGTGCAACAGTTTTAAAACAGGCATAATATGGTTTCTCTGTGTTACGCAGAGACTAGTCTGACTGCTGCATTTTGAACTAACTGAAGTTTCCGAACTACGTACAAAGGCAGCCCCACGTAGAGTGCATTGCAATAGTCAAGCCTGGAGGTTACCAGCTTATGCACCACTGTTTTGAGATCATTCTCTTCAAGGAATGGACACAGCTGTAGAATCAGCCGAAGTTGATGGAAAGCGCTCTTGGCCACAGCCTCCAGCTGAGATACCAGGGTGATGCCTTGCTCCAATTTGTTATCCCTCATCCAGCCCTTTACTGCCTGTAGGCAGGCATTTAGGGAGTAAATGCCATTTCCCGATGATGATGATATGGAAAAATAGATTTGGGTATCATCAGCATACTGATTACACCCTGCACCAAATCTCCTGATGACCTCACCTAGCAGTTTCATGTAGGTGTTAAAAAGCATTGGTGACAGAATGGAGCCATGAGGAACTCCATATAATAGCTCCCGTTTCAAACAGCAACCATCACCAAGCTCCACCATCTGGAATCTGCCTGAGAGATAGGAATGGAACCACCTCAAAGCAACCGCAACTCCCCCAGGCGATCCAGAAGGATACCATGGTCAATAGTATTGAACGCTGCCGAGAGATCCAAAAGAACCAACACTCCCTACATTGATTCCCTTGTAAATGTCATCCATCAGGCTGATCAAGGCCTACTCAACCCCATAGCCTGCAATGAAGCCAGTTTGAAATGGAACTAGATAATTGGTTTCCGCCAAAACTGCCTGGAGCTGGTTAGCCACCACTCTCTCAATCACCTTGCCCAACTATGAGGGATTGGAGACCAGCCTATAACTATCCATCATTGAGGGATGTAGGGAAGGCTTCTTCCCTAGATCCTTTAGAAGTGGTCTAAGAAGTGATCCATTAGAAGTGGTCTAACCATTGCCTCCTTCAAACAAGGGGGCATCCTACCCTCCCTCAGCAATGAGTTAATGATAATGATTATTGTTGGGAGCTGGATTTGGTATATAGACCTTCAGTTACCATATTCTATTAAAATGTGTGAGGGAGGTTGGAATGATTCAGTACATAGGAATCTGGCATATTCCATTTTTTCTTGCTTCACTGCCAGACCAAAATATTGCCATTACCTTTAGGTGGGTGTTGGATGGCATTTTCAGTGTGCTAGTTTGACATTCTTCTTTGTTTTTGAACAGGTGAGCCAGAATTTAGGTACATGGCAGGGGCTCATGGGAATGAGGTACTTGGACGTGAGCTACTGCTTTTGTTAATGCAGTTTATGTGCCAGGAATATCTGGCTGGGAATCCACGCATTATACGCCTCATTGAGGATACCAGAATTCATCTTCTTCCTTCAGTCAACCCAGATGGATATGAAAAGGCCTATGAAGTGGTAAAGAATATTGTCCTTTCACTTCATTACATGACACAGTGATTTTCTTTATAGAAGTTGATAAAACTATGTTCATATCACTGCAATTTTTTTTTTAAGTCACAGTTTTTTAAAGATACTGTAACTATGTTGACTATTGTAGGCTCATTTAGCCACATATTTTCATCTTATGGGGAAAGAATAGCCATAAGACCATAAGCGTCCACGGAAGAAAAAGTTGGCTTGAAAACTTAGGCTTTAGTACAACCAGGGGCAGAGGGAAGCCAGTGGCGACCCGGGTCCAGCCTGCCACCGTGGCCCCCTAGCCCTGCCCCCACATCTGACGTTAAGCCATGCCCCCTGCATCTGATGTCAGCACAGCCAGGAGCAACTCTCCTTGCTTTTTAGGGTGGGAGAGCCGCTCCAGCTGTGCCGTAACCACAGTGCTGGCTGGGGATTTTGGTTGTAAACACGGCCGCACAGCCTCATTTGCAAGCAAAGCTATGCCCCTTGCGCCTGACGTCAGACACAAGGGGCATGGCTGGAGCACAGGGCACGGCCCCTGAGGGGTGGTGGCCCAGGTTCTTCCAATCAATTTGCTCAATGGTGGCTCCGCCCCTGAGTACAACTAAATTCAACTTCTCCTGTGCCCTGATATACTTTCCTTGCCTTCACTCCACATTATTTGCTGCTCCCAACAGGGGCAGGAAAATGCACATCATAATGAAGTCATAGGAAAAGTTGAACTAGATTTAGAGCAAGGGGGAAAGGAACTGGGCTGCCATTTTTACCAGCAGCACCATGGTCTTTATAATGTTCATGCCTTTCCTATTTATGATCAGCAGAAAAAAAGAAGTGGAACCAAAATGCATCAACATAATAATGAAATAATGTTCCCAACTTTTAGATGATCTCTTTTGAGGATTTTATAACAATTTCAAATATGGAGCCACCTTCAGATATATTGATCATAATATGAAGGAGGTGAAAGGGTTAAGAGGAGAATTTGTGTGGGGCACATTCATGTACTTGAGGATCAGGTTTGCTGGTGAAATTGGGGCTTCCATAGAATTATAGATAAGTAATAGACAGAATAGTGTATTAACCAAATCTTAGTACCTTAAGAAATGAATTAGTATCTTCTGGATAAGAGCAGAGAGAAGAATGGTGCACTACACTGGAACATTTAGAAGAAACAATGCTTTTCAGCAGCATAGAGCAACACTAATCTAGTGAGTGCTTGCAATGCAAAGTTGTATCCTAAGCAATTATAGCATGAGTGGAAGAACTTCCACTCGCACAAGGGAGAAGGGTGATTTCCTTGTCCTTTTGCCAATCCCTTCTCCCTCAGAAAAAGTTCTGAGGTGTGAATTCTCATTCAATGATAGCAAATGAGATTTTTTTCAATTAAAGAACTCTCATGACCCCACTTTCACTTTTTCACACTCTCATTTACTATGAATATCAATCTAGCACACTGCACCTTGTGAAGAAAAACCTCAGAAATTCACCAAAATCCAGCCCTCTGCCCAATCACTCTGAAATTGGGGACGGGTGGTAGCCTCCACCCATTAGACACTATCTACCAGTCCACCCCACTCTTTTGGGGCAGATCCACTTTCTGCCCCCAATTTGCCCCAAAGACACCAAAACTTCAAAAATTCCCCAAAAATCAGCCCTCTGCCCAATCCCCCTGAAATTGGGGTGGTAGCCTCCACCCATTAGGCACTACCACCCCACTCCACCCTTTTTGGGCAGATACACTTTCTGCCCCCAAACTGCCCCAAAGACACAAAAACTTCAAAAGTTCCCAAAAAATCAGCCCTTTGTCCAATCCCCCTTAAATTGGGGTGGTAGCCTCCACCCATTAGGCACTACCACCCCACCCAACTATTCTGCCCCAGGCCCCAATCTGCCCCAAAGACATGAAAACTTCAGAAATTCCCCAAAAATCAGCCCTTTGCCCAATCCCCCTGAAATTGGGGTGGTAGCCTGCACCCATTAGGCACTACCACCCCACCCCACTCTTTTTGCCCAGATCCCATGCTATGCCCCCGAACTGCCCCAAAGTCACTAAAACTTCAAAACTTCCCCAAAAATCAGCCCTTTGCCCAATCCCCCTGAAATTGGGGTGGTAGCTTCCACCCATTGGGCACTACCACCCCACCCCAAGATTTTGCCCCTGGGCCCCTTCCCCCCAAATCGATTCGGATTCGGATTAAATCCGAATCCGAACCGAATCAAGGGTGATTCGGGTGGCCCATATTCGGGCACAAAACAGAACAGGGGTGATTCGGTTCGGGTCCCGAACTGAATCACCGAAAATCCGAATTGCACACCCCTAGTTTCAAGTTTATCTATCTATCTATCAGACTTCTATATTGCCCAAAACTTGCATCTCTGGGCAGTTTACAATTAAAATAATATAAGCAAAATCTTTTGCAAACATGGAATATTAGGGGTTCTCAACCTTAGTTCTCAACCCTCAGTTAAACTCCCATAACCCCCAACTACAATGGCATCTGAGTACCCAAGGTTGAGAACCCCTGAATCTAAAAGCCTGGGTGAACAAATTTGTCTCCAGTATGTCTTCAGTATGTGCAGGGTGGGGGTGCTTGTGATTACTCAATGGAGAGGGGATGTTGGGCCATTAGAAAAATTTAAAAGCTACATGGGGCCAATGAAAACAACACACAAGCAAGCTTTTGAAATCCCCAAAACACTTCATCAGGCTGGATGTCAAGCAAAGCAAAAAGGAGGTGAGGAGAGGAGAGCTGGGCAAGTTCAGTAGAGCCGGAAATCTACAGTTTAACCCTCTCATGATGGAAGTGGAGTTTTAGCAGGAGTTGTATAGTCGCAGGGCCGGATCCAGATCACGTTAGTCAGGACCACCCCCTGAAATTAATTTAGTCATCTCTCATTTGTGTCAGTGGTGCTTGGTCATGATCACCTGGCTTGATCTGGATCCTGCTCTTAGATGTGCACTTTGTGAGGCAGACCTAATGAAACCCGTGCAGCTCCTCCAAAACTCCTTAAAAACGGTTACATGGCAGGTGCTGGGAATGGGGCTTTTTTTTAACGGTGAAAGAAAATGTGAAGAAGAGTGGTGGGGACCTGGCATTAAAGGGAAGGGGGTGATTCTGAGATGGCGGAGGGCGTGGGGCGTTGTAGTGGTGGATGCCTCATCTTCCTCGCTGGGGAGACGAGGCACTGTTCAGGGTGGGTGAGGCAATGGTGCACCGGACCACGCTCGGAAGGTCGCCTGGGTCCAAGAGCTGCTGCCACTGTGCTTGCGCACCAGAGTGTAGCAGGTGTTTCCCCATCCTCTCTCACAACGCGCGCTTCTGTGCCCCCCTCCCAACTCCCCTGCGTGCGCCAGTACACCAGCCTGCCTTTGGGGCCACGCAGCTCACGTGGTCCCACATGCTACCCTGGCATAACTGCAGGCAAGCCAAGGCAGCCCTCCTCCCTCCCTCCTCTGCTTAGCCCTCACCGCAGCATGATCCCGGCCAGAGGTTGTCCCCCACACCCATGAGGTCATAAAGGGGACCTCCGTCTTCCACCGGCGGTGCAGACCAGGGGGTTATAGGGGGCCGAGGGACCACAACGCCCCACCAGTGCAAGAGGGAAATGGCATTCCCTCTCAAGGTGCCTTGGCCGCAACAGGCAGCTGGTTTTAAATCGGTTTGGATCGGACACGAACCATGCTGGGCATCAAATCCCCAGGATCACTTCATTCCAGTGCCATTCATCCAATGACCCTTTTGCATGAACACACAAAATGGTATCTTGCCTCTTCCCCGCACCACGCTGCCTCCCTCCTCCACTTAGCCCTCCTTGGTACGCGTGCTTGCTCCCCCCCCCCCAAAGAAGGTCCACTTGCACTCCCTTTCTGCAAAGCCCGAGCCAAGGCAGCCCTCCTCCCTCCCTCTGCCACTTAGCCCTCACTGCGGCATGATCCCGGCCAGAGGTTCCACCCCCTGGAGAGGTCACAAAGGGGACCGCCATCTTCCACCAGCAGTGCAGACCAGGGGGTTACAGGGGACCGAGGGACCACAACGCCCCACCAATGCAAGAGGGAAGCAGCCTTCCCTCTCAAGGCGCCTCAGCCGCAACAGGCAGCTGGGTTTCAATCAATCAACCTTTGGCTGCAAACAATGAGCATGCAAGAACCAGCAGCCCTTCAAGTGGCACCCAATGCCATACCTTTTCCTTGATGCCCCCGCCCTGCATACAGTTTGAAGCTGTAAAGATAGGGAATAAGATAGCTGTAGGAAGATCTCAGCAACACGTGGAGGCAAGGCGGAAGCAGGGTCCCGCGCCTCCGTGATACTCTTCCTCTTCCGTGCCATGTCCAAAATTGAGGAAGTGAGTGCCTTGATTGCAGTTGTGGGGGGGTGGGTTTTGACTCCCAGTCAGGGACCGGCACTCAACCCTTCAGGGACCAGCAGCGGTCCAGGGACCGGTGGTTGAGAAACTGTGCTCTAGAGGACCCTCCAGCCCTCAGGAATAGATTTACAGAGTGCTGCTGAGAAAAGGGGGGATTAGCAAAAATTACCCTTTTCCCTTTGCACAAGTGGAACGTCTTCTGCTCACACTAAGAATAGTTAGAGTAAAATCCATAATGTTCAAGAAGGCATGCAAAAGAGGTTTTCTTCTTCTTCTTTTTATGGAATAAGAAATTTTCTAGAAAAGGGGAACATTTTCCAAATTTTCCACCATTGCCGTGTTGTTGAAAATGCTGCAGTTCTATCATAATCTACAGTAGCTCTAAATTTATTTGTCTACCAAAGGCACATAGAGTATCACAATCTCTTTTCAGTTGTTGCTGTTGTAAAAGCATGTGCCAAATAATTTGATAACTTCCTTACAGGGTTCAGAATTAGGAGGATGGTCTTTAGGACGATGGACTCAGGATGGCATTGATATAAACAATAACTTCCCAGACTTAAATACTCTGTTGTGGGAATCTGAAGATCGGAAAAAAGTCCTGCGAAAAGTCCCTAACCACCACATACCAATTCCAGAATGGTACCTGTCTGAAAATGCTACAGTAAGTAGAAATAGCTCTAAAGATGGGGAAAGGAACCTTCTCTGCTTGTTACACCATACATATCTTTCTTTCTGTTTTAGCTGTTTAATTGTTTTTATTCTGTTTTTATAGTTTTGATTTTAACTGTTAACTAGTTTTAATTGTTTATACCTTGTTGTAAACTGCCCTGAGCCATTTTGGAAGGGTGGTATATAAATCAAATAAATCAATCAATCTATCTATCTGTCTATCTACATGTCTGTCTGTCTGCCTGCCTGCCTGCTTGCCTGTCTATGCACAGTTAGTACTTGGCTGTTTAAGTTGGTAAGTGAGCTGTTTCCTTTTTTATGCTTTATATTCTGTATGGGGTAATCTTTGATATGTTTTCCCCTCTGGTTTGTGCTGTGTAGAAATGTTGCTAGCATGTGCAGCTTGCTGATTCACATGATTAGTTTTGACACAGTTATCTGTGAACATACATTTGAATCGTGAGACATCACATTATTGCCCAGCTTGCATTGGGGATTCATAAGACGGTGTGCTCTGAGAGGAAGGCAAGAAAGGATGCACCCAGACCAGGGAGCTCTTGTCCTCAGCTCCTGAAAAGACCAGCAGTCTGAGACAACGTTTTATTAACATTCTGTAATTTGCTTCTTTTAATATTGTAAACCACTTTGGGTGCCTTTGTCAAGGCAGAAAGGTGGTATAAAAGTGTAGTAAATAAATAAATAGTAAATTTAAAAAGCTAATTATGAAAAAGGTAATAATTTATATCTCTGAGATCCATACATTTATTTTTACAGAGAATGAGGCTGTAGTCCTTGTACCTTGCGACTGTTTATTCTGCAATACACTGATCAATGAACATCCTAGAATATGTATTTAGTTCCCCGCTCTCCTTTTATCTTTTACTCTCTGAAACTTCAGTGTAGCTTATATAAGACAACTGTGGCTGAAGATTTTATCTTGAAAAAACACTGGGCAAGAATAAGATGCGTACTTCTGCTCGCATAAGAACATTCTGCTTGCACAAGGGGAAAAAAGCAATTTCTACTGATCCTCTTTCCCTCTGCAGCCCCCTGTATCCCATGGAAATATGTCCAGGAGGGTCCCCCAACCCTTAGAGACATATTGTCAGGGATTTCAGGGGGCAGTAGAGAGAAGGGAGGGAATAGTGATTTTCACCTTTGCCCTTGCACAAGAGTAACATTCTTCTTGTATGATTAGAACTACTCCGAGTGCTGCACAGTCTTTTAAAAATAACATACAGAGTGTGTGGTGGTATCAAAAGAATATTAGCCATAACTAAGTCCCATTGAAATTAATTGAACTTAAGACGGTATAAGGGCGATGAAATACGCATTTCCAAACTGCAAAGCTTTTTCAATGACCTTCTTTAATGTGCAATAAAAGTTTAAAAACATTCAAAAGTTTTAAAACTTAAAAACTAAACCACAGATGTAACAAAATAGCAGACGTTTCGATGAAAGATGTCATCCCCAGTGCTATACAAAGGTGGCTGAGTTCACACAAAGGTGAACACACAAAGGTGGTGTGTTCTTAAATACAAGAACTGAAGGCAATCAACCAATCCTGTGCCACTCCCAATATCACATACGGGTGGGGGTGGGGGTGGGGGAAGCAAAACAAAAACAAAAAACCAACCATGAAAGGAGGGGAAAGAACACAAAGCATGATGAAGTTCATACATTCAATAACCAATGGATTTCATTTCTTCCCTCATTTCCTCTTTAACATTTATTGTTGGGTGCAACTGTTCTACAGTACAGTGGTAGCAAGCATGACTTGTCCCCTTAGCTAAGCAGGGTCTACCCTGGTTGCATATGAATGGGAGACTAGAAGTGTGAACACTGTAAGATATTCCCCTCGAGATGGAGCCGCTCTGGGAAGAGCAGAAGGTTCCAAGTTCCCTCTCTGGCTTCTCCAAGATAGGGTTGACAGAGATTCCTGCCTGCAGACTTGGAGAAGCCGCTGCCAGTCTGGAAAGACAATACTGAGCTAGATGGACCAATGGTCTGACTCAGTATATGGCAGCTTCCTATGTTCCTATATATATGGCTTCTCTGATTTTTCATTTCCTCACATCTGTCTCCACAGCCAAGGTGAATATCTTTGTATTCACTACTCTGCCTTCATGTTGTTCTTTAACATGCACTGCCCATGGTTTTGTTCTGTCTCCATGCTGTATGTCTGCCAGATGTTCCTTATATCTTTTTTTCAGGGGTCAACCAGTTTTGCCAATATAAAACTGCATGCACTCCAAGCATACCATTTTATAGATCACCCCTTTTGTCTGACACCTCCCCTCTTTATTCTCACAAATTAGGCAGTCTTCAACTTCACATTTATTATCATGCAGTCTTGATTTTACTAAGTGCTGTGTCAGAGTCATAAGAGCTGTACAAATAACATTCACCTCCAAGCCATGTTTTTCTTTTTTTTCCTTTTCCCCCTTCACCTCCAAGCCATGTTTCTTAAGAATCCGCTGTGCTTCCCAGGTAAACTTTTCCGTCTCATATGGGATTTTTAGTACTGCATAACCTTCTCTAAATTTAGTATTCCTATATGCTTTATTAGGGAATACATAACCATTGAATACATAACCATTCCTCACAGACAGATGTGAGGAAATGAAAAATCAGAGAATCCATATATATAGAACAGTTGCATCCAACTACAAATGTTAAAGAGGAAATGAAGGAAGCAATGAAATTCGTTGGTTATTGAGTGTATGAACTTCATCATGCTTTTGTGTTCTTTTCCCTCCTTCCATGGTTGTTGCTGTTTTGCTTCCACCACCACAATTCCCTTCTGCTCACATAAGCAGCACAGGATTGGTATTTAAGTTTTAAACTTTTGAATGTTTTTAAACTTTTAACTTTTATTGCGCATTAAAGGTCATTGAAAAAGCTTTAATTGAACTTAAGTTAATCATGACTAACTTGTTTCTTTGATTTCACTGGTGTTTAGTCATGACCAATTTTTTTGGATACAGCTCAATATCACAAACACATCATGGTGGTTTGTGTAAATATTATTTAACAGTGCAATGATATAACCTCATTTCTGCATGTCATATTTGAATATGTCATATTTTAGAATTATTTGAGAGATATTCATCATAATAGTCAAAGTCATGGTCATATTTCCAGTGGTTGAACATACCCAACGATAGGTGAAATGAAGGAAGAGCACTTAAATAAACTCTGCTTACAGAATATTTCTTCCAACAATGTCGCATTCTTGTTTCTTAACTTCCATTGATGCTTTTTTCCTCTAGTTGTTTACTATTCTGATTTCCTTAATGGAAATCATAGCCTTTACATGATGTGTATAAAGACCTTAATGTTTACAGGCTACCTTCAGGTTATATACCAGTGAAGTTTAGGGAAGCATTGCTTCTGTTTTTCTTTTGTCTAAATGGTGCTTATTTATAGAAGAGAGATCAGCCTTTACCCCAAGTATCTGTAAGCAATATTGGCTGCAGCTATCAGGTGCCAATTGTTTTGATGTGGTAACATTCTTGATGTAATAAAGATTGCAAAGATATTGTAGATGCCATCTTGGTAGGCTAAATTAAACTTCATTTTTCTAGAGCAGTAGCTTAAAGGCTAACAAACATTTTGTAGCAGAAGTTTAGACTAGAGTCTAGGGGTGTGCACAAAACCAGCTTGCCTGGTTCGGTTCGAGGCTGGACTGAATTCGAACCAGACAGCATGTTTGGTTTTGTGCACCCGCAAACCCCCCCCCCCATTTTGGCTCAAGAGATCTGGGCAAGCAAAGTAGTCAATGTGCATGCATGGCCGCCTTCAAAATGGCCGCAGTGAGCCGTGAGAGGGCCCGAAAGGCCCCAAAATGGGCCAGACTTGCCCAGAAAAGACTGGGTGGAGGCTGGCGGGAGGAGGGGCAAGCTTCAGCGACCCCCACAGCAGCACCTTCCTGAGGTGGCAGAATTACCCTGGGCACAGCGGTGAGTTATTAAAAATAAATACATTCTAAAAACCTTTTGAACCCTGGACCAGCTCTGAGCTGGCCCGGGGGGGGGGGTTCAGCTCGACCTTGGGCCCGGTCCAGCTCGAGGGCAAACCCTCAAGCTGGCCCAGTTCGATAGTGAATAGGCTCAACCTTCAGCCAGAGGCGGATTAACATAGTAGCAAATGTAGCATTTGCTATGGGCCCTGCGTTTTTGAGGGCCCCGCATTCCCGGCTTCCAACTGGGAATTAAAGTTAAAACTTTACCTGTTTTATTTGGTCCATATTAGATAAAATATCCCTTTTCTGCTAAATGTGCCTTTTAAGAGAATGCCCAGCACAGCATCTGTCCAGTGACTGTTGCTGGTGACTACCACATTTTTCTTTTTAGAGCGTGAGCCCTTTGGAGACAGAGAAGCATCTATCCACTCTTTATTTTTCTATGTAAACCACTTTGAGAATTTTGATTGAAAAAACGGTATATAAATGTTCACTGTTGTTGTGGCTTGGTCTCTCATACTCCAAAATATAGCAAATGGAAAAAATTGAATTACTTTACTATGCAAGTAAATAATTTGCGTTTTAATATTTATGTGCATTTTAAAAAAAAATTTAGGGCCCCTTTATAACATATGCTACAGGCCCTGCACTGGCTTAATCCGGCCCTGCCTTCAGCCAGTTTGCATATCCCTACTAGAATCCACTTCATTAGGCAAAGACTCTCAGTTGTTTAACTACTGTTGATGCTGCTGATTTTCAAAAGTGTAGGAAAAGTCTATTTAAGCAGAGCTGCGTTTGTAGGGGTTCTAGTTTTAGAAATCAGTATTTTGATTTTAAAAAACACTTCTGGCTTACTTTGCTCAAAAAAATTGAAAATAGACCTCTCGTATCTTCTGGACTGGCTTTCTTTTTTTCTTCCCCTCTAGGTGGCAGTAGAAACTCGAGCTGTGATAGCATGGATGGAAAAAAATGCATTTGTGCTTGGGGGCAATTTGCAGGGAGGAGAACTTGTTGTTGCTTATCCATATGATATGGTTCGGTCAACTTGGAAAACACAGGAGCATACACCTACCCCAGATGATCATGTTTTTCGGTGGCTCGCGTATTCCTACGCCTCCACTCACCGACTAATGACAGATGCTCGAAGGAGAGTCTGCCACACAGAGGACTTCCAGAAGGAAGATGGAACTGTAAATGGAGCTTCATGGCATACTGTTGCAGGAAGTAAGTGTCTGTTTAAAAAAAGTTTCTGAAAAGTCATGCTTGTTATTTGCTTTAACACCTTAACTGTAAATTGAATGGCTGTCACCCACCTACACAGAGTGCAAACAATGCTTTAATGACTCTGTCCCTTTGTGTTTTGCAAGGTGTCTGTGGATTGATGTGGAACTGTCAGATTTGTCTCATGCAGGCCTGTTAGTGTTTTCCACAGCTGTTCATGGCTCTCCACATTCATTCAGTGCAATGAATTTAAACAGTACCTGTCACAGGTCAAACAGAAAAGGTTATGCATCAATTTTAAAAACTGTTGCTTGATATGACTGTAAATGATGTAGCACAAACACTTTTTAAAAACCCTTTTGAGATCATCAGAATGATTTCAACAAGAAAAAAAATATCTTTCCATAGGTGGAAGATGGAAGATAAGAAAGAGCAACAAATAGAGAAGCAAAGGAGAGAACTAAAATGATCATGTGCTCGGAAGCTGACTTCCATCAGCTGCAAAAGTTCTGATCTTGTATCTCAATTTAATGAATGAATTGGTTTGGTCCTTCTAAAGCTGTTTACTCAGCAGACATTTGCTGTGCACATACATTAGTGCAATGTACCTGCTCTCTGATTGTGGTGGTCAGGTTTGCTGAGCTGGTGTGCAGATTATTCTTATTCGCAGTGGGGAATTGGGGTTCATAGGGGAAAGAGGGCTCATAGGTTCAATTGATGGGATCATAGGTTCAACTGATGTAAGGAAAAGATATCTGGGAGAATCCCACCCCTACCTCCACCCCCGCAAAAAAAAAAAAAAAAAAAAAAAGACCTGGGAAAACCCACAGAACTACTGTGTTTCCCCGAAAATAAGACATACCCATAAAATAAGCCGTAGCAGGATTTCTAAGCAGTTGTGCAATATAAGCCATACCCCGAAAATAAGACATAGTGGTGATCTCTCCTTGCTCAGTAGCAGGCTGCTTGCTGAAGCTTTTCCCCTATCCCCCTGGTGTTTGTGTGGGGTGAGAGAGACCCACAGACAGGGGCGTAACGATGCCGGTAGGGGTGGCAGGCTGCAAGCTGAGGCATACGGTAGAGGGAAGTATGGTAAAAATCTCCTCAGAAAATCTCCTCCTCAAAAATCTCCTCTCCTGGCGGTGGTGGGCGGCGGCGAGAGTAAGTGTGGCGGTGGCAGGAGGTGGCGAGAGTACGCCGGGAAGCGACGCCGGGCCAGACAGCAGGCCTCGGCGTCGCTCTGCGCACTCCTGCCCGCCACCGTCCACGGGAGGCGGCGAGAGTACCGGTACGGTCTCTCTCACCCCACACAAACACCTCTCTCTCACCCCACACAAACTATAATTGAATAAATGTAGATTGTTGTACCACACTTAATAAAAATAAGACATCCCCTGAAAATAAGCCATAGTGTGTCTCCCTGAGGAAAAACAAATATAAGACAGTGTCACCTGAATATGCACGTGCCTTTGCACTATCTTTCCAATTAGTTACAGAAATGTGAAGAAATAAAGTAAAGACTAAGGGATACAAAACCTGTTGTCATTTTAGAAGGTGTTTAGATAGCACTAGTTACTTTAAGCCCGTTAAAATAATGAGCGCTAGTAGACCTTCCCCACTCCCTCTTGCCCTTCCCCCTCCCCCCAGCCCCCCCCCCCAATCACATCCATAATATACCTGTACACACAAAGCGCGATACACATCAAACATCTAATTCCACCTACCCAGAAAATGACATTGAAGCCATTTTTAGGCCAAATATGAAATGCACTCAGCATGGCATGCAGGAGTTCGCCGTGCTGAGTGCATGTTTTGCAGATGAGAGTTCATCCTGCTGCTGCTGCCGCCGATCGCTGGCTTGTGGTGGGACGGCAGGACCTTGTCCGAGCAGGTGAGAGGAGGGAGGCGAGAGGCTTACTGTGTTGCTCCTTTCCGGCCTGGGAAGGAGGAGGGTGCTCAGCTCACTCGCTGCTGCTGGGATGCGCTGGGGGACTCGGCCGGAGTGGGCAGCGCAGTGAAGGTGCACGGGGTAAGAGGGCTTGCGCGCTCTGATCCGGATTACAGTAGGGTAGGGGGCGGGGGGATCGGGGCACTGCAGGGGATTTCCCCAGGTGTGTGCCAGATAGGTACTGCCGCCCTTTCCCTCTCCATTCAGCCGCTGTCCTTCGCTGTGCACTGCCGCCATGGACCCGGCTCTTGTACAAGGGAGCCGGCAGCTCGTTTTCTTCTCTTCCCCCCGCCCGGCTTCGGCTCTGCCGCCGCCTCGGCTGGCTTCCCCCGCCGCCTCTTCCCCCCGCCCGGCTTCGCGGCGGCCGCTTCTCCTCGGCCGCCGCTTCTCCTCCTCCAACATGGCCGCCGTGTCTCTGCGGCCGTAGCTTTCTCGGACGTTCTGGGCATGCACTCCGCGCATGCCCAGAACGGCCGAGAAAGACACGGGCAGACACGGAATTACACTTTAGCCTTTTATTATAGAGGATAGGATACTCACCAGGAGAGAAGCAAAGAGAGTCCTTCTGCATGTGCCTTCCACTTGTACCCTCTATTCCTTTGGAATGTCTTCATAGGCATTCAGCAACCACAACTGGTCACAGATTCAATCAGTCACATCCAATTCCCTTTCCCCAGCAAAAGAGAGGAGAGACATTTTGCTATGCTTCTATCTTACAGATCAATTAGAAACCGAGTTATGAGCACATTACAGTATTAATTAGCCTCAGTGGACATTGGTGTGTGCTGTGTGTAGACTTCAATACTCAAGAGTGCACAACCACTCCACTGATTTCAGATCTTCTATATAAAGCTTTGCTGTAGCTTATCAGTAAACAGACACATACACACAATGCTTCAAATATCAGATAAGATTTTTTTAAAGTCTTCAGAGAATTACAGATAGCTCCTTGCCATTTCTTTTTGCACAGCAAGAAAGACAGTAATCTTGTATAAATGAATAAGTTTTGTCAGTTATTTTGTGCCTAAAGGCTGTTAGCCTATTTTGTTAGTACAAGAAGCATTTTCATTGAATAAACAGTGTATACCTTGGAAGCTAATCTTCTATATATAATTCTCTAAGGCGTACCCATGGCTAATCCCATGCGTGGCAGCTCTTGCAACAGTTTGCAAGTGAGCTGCCAGGAGTGGGAGAGGAAAGCGGTGGCGGGGAAGAGAAAATGGCAGTGAAGGGAGAAAGCGGTGGGTGGTCGCAGAAAAAGGTGAACGGGTGGGTGGCAGTGGGGGGGGGGAGGAGGAATTAGTGGCAGCGGTTGGCTGGGTGGGGAGAGAAAACAGCAGGCAGGCAGCCCGACCATGACTGTCCTCCTCATGAGAAGACCGGCCAAGCAGGCGGTGGAGAGTGTGGTGCAGCCTCTCTCTCTGGGCCCGCCTGCTGGTCAAATGACAGATCAGGCCACAAAGAGGCTGAATGAGGTCTCTCTGCGCCTGCGCAGAGCGGTGAGGAGACGACTGAGTAGGCAGCAGAGATGGTGGTGCAGCCTCCTTCTCTGGGCCCGCCTGTCGGCCAAATGACAGGTTGAATGGGCCAGTGCAACTCCAGACACACAGCTGCCCAGCGAGCAGGTGGGGGAGGACAAATGGTTGAGCGGCAAGCGGGCGGGGGATGAATGGCCAAGCAGGTGTGGGAGAGGAATGGGTGAGCAGGGAGGGACGAACTGGCGATCGCTGGGGGGGAGGAATCGCCGAGTGGGCATGGAGGAAGAATGGGCGAGTGGGGGGGATGAACGGGCAAGCGGGCAATGAATGGGCAAGCGGGGGCTGAGTGCACTAGCGCACAGATGCCTTGTGCGGGATCAGCTAGTATTATTATATTTGCACTAGGCCACACAAAGTTAATACCGGTCTAGATGTAATGATATAGAAAACAGTATGGTTTCTTTAAGATAGATAGATAGATAGATAGATAGATAGATAGATAGATAGATAGATAGATAGACAGTATGGGTTTAAAAAAATCATGGTAAAAACTGTAATCCACATAGTGGGTTAAGTTTTATACATTTCTCCCACAAGTTTTTAAAAACAAAACAAAAACCCTTTGAAAAAGTGTGCTAAATAAGTGTCCTCATTTTTGCATATTATGTACATTTTCATGTAGAATTAAATGTCTTATCATTGAATTTATGACTTTAATTTTTGTAAGTGCTATGTAAACTTGATTATACATCGATCCAGCAGAGCAGTGTTGCTATCAGCTAACACTGAAGAATTGGCTTTTGCCACAATGCTAAGTACTATCTGATTTCTTAGCAGCAATTATTGCTTTGGATTTGGCTCATCAAATTAGTTTACTGTTATATGATAACCTGAATTATTTTTAACAGTCTGTATCTTGGTATGTAATGTTTTGGGCCATTGTGCAGGGGGAGTTAACATATTACCTCTGGCTTTCCTCTTTCTATCTAGTTACTCCGACATACATCAGGAATGGACTGAGATTAATGAACATAAGAGGGAATTAGCTAAGAGGTGTTAATTGAATGAGAGCAGCTTTTACACAGCATGTGTTCAATAAATCTCTGAATCCATTACTTTTGTGGAATTCCTAATACATTTAACCCATGATTTCCACCTACTCAGCAATTTAAAGTGTATTCAAAGAACAATCAAATCTGTTCTTCTCCGTGTTATGGGTAGCGTTGGTTCAGGCCCATATCAAATTATCTAAACCCAATAAGCCAATGTCTACATAGCATGGATACAGGTAAAAGTGTTTCTGTGCCCCAGAGGTAGAAAATGTAAAATTTAGTTCCATCTTTCTCTTGTCCAAACTCGCCAATTACATGTCACCCTGGAAGTACATGAAATAATCAGGGGACATAGACCATTGCATTAGTCACACAAGGAGAAGATTTTAATCCTGTAGCAGACATATGCCCATGCCATAATTCAGGGGCACTATGAAGGGAACAGTGGTCAACATCCTCACTAGCCATACAGAAGTGCTGCTTCTTTCGGCCCCAAAGCTTCCACCGACTGGGGGCAACACTGAAATGTGAGGAGGCCAATACCATAGCATTGTTCAATAGGATACAAGTGGACCTCATTATCTGCAGTTTCGGCACTCACAGTTTTATATATCTGCAACCGGGCAATATATACCCAACCACATTATGTGGCTTCGCATATCTGCGGTTTTCATCAGCACAGTTCTGCCCTTACATGGTCATGATCTTGCTGAACATTCTCATGGGTTGTGAGATTAGTTTGGAGAAGGACAGTGGAGTGCATTGGCCTGCATGTTTATAGTTTTTGTGTTTCTAAAGACCATTTCGAGAAGCATTTGGCAGCATTTGGTATCCTTAGGGAGCCTTCAGGAGCCATTGCTCTGGAGCTTTTGGGGGCTTTTTGGAGCCATCTCTATGGAGCTTCCGGGAGCCATTTTCTGGAGCCTCTAGCAGCATTGTGCTGCCCTTGTAAGATGGTAATTATCACTTTTATAAATTTAATTTTTGATGAAAAAAATTAAAATTTGTTTCAAATTTAAAAAATAATTTTAATTTTGAGCATTATAGTACTGTATTATTTCATTTAAACTGCAATTAAAATTAACTTAAAAATTTATCACTCACTCCTTGATTCTCACACACTTCTCTGTGTGTGTTTATTTGAATTGGATCCAATTCTGTGCTGCCTCTTTGGCCAACCTGCCAGCTCATCTGGCCAAGGGGCTTGTGCTGCTAAGTGCTGGACTTCAACAGTGGGGTGAAGAAATGTCATGATTATGCATTACTGGAGAAGCAGGGAGGCATTGCTAGAGAAGCTGGGGAGTTCTCTCCTGCTACCTGGGCAAAGAGGCACCTTTTAAAAGTGGTGTTCAATTGCCCCATCCATCCACAGCACAACATCGCTCCAGTGGCTGTTGCTGGTGTCTGTCTGATGTTTCTTTTTAGACTGTGAGCCCTTTGGGGACAGGGATCCACCTTACTTATCTATTATTTCTCTATGTCAACTGCTTTGGAAACCTTTGTTGAAAAATGGTATATAAATATTTGTAGTAGTAGTAGTGGGAGAGCTGTGGCGGCCAAGGTGCAGGGCTGCGCTCCATCCTTATTTCTGCTTTTATCCTGTGTTTTTGATGATTTTTCGATCATTTTCCAGGGCTCGGGAACCTAACCACCCCCCTTCCCATTGTCATAAGATTTCCTTATCCACAGTTTCATTATCAACAATTTATATACCGCTTTTCAACAAAAGTTTCCAAAGCGGTTTACAGAAAGAAATAATAAATAAATACAATTGTACACCAGAACAGAACCCGAACAAATAACGAGGGCCACCTGTATGTGCTTTCAGATTCTTAATTCTGACAAAAGTTTATCTTAACTCAGAATGCAATCCTATGCATATTTAACAAATTCTTGGTGTGGAATCTGTTTTTCTTGTATTGACTGATATATTGTTTATGTTGTATAACCTAACTTAGTCATGTTGCTAGGGAAGTTATTCAGGGCTGGGCTGGTTGAGGAGGCGGGGCGAGTGAGGACTTAAGTTAGAGTTTTCCTTACAGTTACCTGAGGAGGGACCAGGAGAGCTGTTGAATTGATGAGGGAAAGGAATTCTGAAAGGGGAGAAGGCTGCTGAAGTCACCAAGGGGAAAGTCCAGAAAAATGTTGAAAGGGAAGAAATAACTCCCACAGCAACTCTAGTAGGAACTTCCTGAGATGACATTGTGTCAGTGTAAGAAGTCACAGACCAGTTTGCTGCTTTCAGGAAAAAGAGAAGAAATAAGCTATGTTGAGCAACTATTTCTAGAGATTGTAAGGAGGTAATTCTGAATAAAAGGGGCAAGTTAGCAGATTATAACAAGAAGAGCAACTGGATTGAAGAAACTGGACTGAACTGTAGTTGAAGTCACAGCCTTAATAACCTAGCAGGAAGGATCTTGGATTGTCGTTTATATTATTCACCAACTAAGCAAAAGGAAAGAAGCCTTGAATTCTGCCTTGTTGAAATAAAAATTATATCTCTTTTTACTTTTCAAAGAAGAATGACATCTTCTGTAGCCCAAATCAGCTATTGAAGAAAGATGTTACTATGTTCAGAGATGATGTAGATGATGATGACTTTGCTGGCAGCAAGAACCAGGTGATAATCACACTTGATCTGCGTTTTGCAAACCAGTGAGCCGAGTCTAACGATCAGTGAGACCCGATTCGCAAGAGTGAGCGGGGAGAGCGGGCTAAGCCCGCTCTCCCTGCTCATGATTAGAGCGGGAGCCCTGGGTGGCCGGATCAGCTGCCCACACAATTGATGGCTCCATGACGAAGCTGGCAGGAGCTGGGGAACTCGGGGGCTGCATGGCCCCCTGAAGCTCCAATATGCCCTGCGCGAGCACACAGGGCATACTGGGTAGACCCTGGAGCCGGGAAGCGGCTTTTCACCTCCCCTCTGGGGGTCTACTCATGAGTAACCACGCCACAGAGCCACGCCATGGCTACTCACAATCTTTAAAACCAGGTTTGCAGAGCGATCCCGGTGGTTCACACGATGGGGCGAAATCAGGCTAGCCTCCGCTAGCCTGATTTCGCCCCATCGAGTGAATAGCCTCATTCTATTGCAAAACTTATCTTCAGCACTAGAATCTAATCTTATGACCATTCAACTAAAAATACTCCTGGGGAAGTATTATTCAAGCATCTGCAGAGCACCACATTTGCTGATTTGTTCTGCTCATGAATTCTACAAACTCATCCATTTTAAGCTGTGCCAACCTGTTGTAAAGGTCAGCCCTAAGTAGGTTTGCTCATAAAGAGAGGACTTAATCTCTCTCGTTCCCTTTCCGACTTATATTGTCACCTCATGATAACAGACTTTCATCAATGCCTGCCTGCCCTGATCTTGGGTGTTTCTCTCTCTCTCTCTCCCTCCCTCCCTCCCTCTCTCCATCTTCCATTTCTCAACCTATAGATTAAGGTCATTCTCATGACCAAATGGGTGGGGGCGGGGGGAGCAGAAGAGAAGCTTTCTGCTGCCACATTACATGAGTCTCCTCTGAGCTCTTCCCTCACACACTCACATGAGCAGAGTAGTGGTGAGCCCCAGAGCTCAGATGGGTGGGGAAAAAACTTGTGCTGGGTCCTCAAGGATCCCACAGTGCACTGCATGAGCAGCAGAATGGTTGCCCTCAGCACTGCAGCAGCTCCACTCTGCCTCTTTCATCCTGAATCTCTGACTAACATGGCTGCTGGCTGCCCAGGAACAATTTTGCAAGTGGTGACAGCACAGGCAACCAGAGGAGGAGATGGAAAGGGGTTTGTTTTCCTCCTTTTAACCGGGGTAGGCAGTCTGGGCTATCCAGGGATGGAGCTCACCGTCCTCAGGAGGGCTCCTGGTGCCACAGACAAACAGAGCTACTTGGGATAACCCTCTTCTACCCAGGTAGCTCTTGTCATGAGAATAGCTTCATAATCTGTCACTGTTAACATATGCCATTCTCTTTAGCTCAGATGGAAGCATATAGGAACACAGGAAGCTGCTTTATACTGAGTCATATCATTGGTCCATCTAGCACTGTATTGTCTACACTGATTGGCAGCAGCTCTCCAAGATTTCAGATAGGACTCTTTCCCAGCCTTATCTCGAGATGCCAGGGATTGAACCCGTGACCTTCTGCATGCAAAGCAGATGCTCTACCATTGAACTACAGCCCCATTCCCCTAAACTGGAAAGCAGGACCTTGGTGACCATTACCTATAGTCTCTTAAACACCTGTATTGCCCCCAGAGAGAGATTGGGGAGAGCATTCAAAAAATGACATTTCCTACCTGCATTTGAAATGTTCAGTCCATTCTACCACCTGAGGTTTCTATCCCCTCATTCTGCTGCATCCATAGACTGGGAACAATAGATGGAATAATGGGAGATTGAGGAGGCAAACTCCCTTTGACTGTGTAGTGATCAGCCCTCCCCTAAAGAATGAACCGGAAATGAACCCTGTCCTGTCTGTCAAGCAGTGACCTCTAGGGATCAGCCACTCAGCACACGGTGACTGGGACCTAGAGGGTCTGGTGGCAGGAAGTGAAGGGGGTCTTTGGTCTCAGAAGGAGCCAGGAGGGTGATGAGAGAAGATGTGGAGCAGGCTTCTTGAGTACCAGCCATGAAGTCTGGCTTCCTCGTGGCCAACAGCCAGCCTGGAGATTTCTCTCATGGAAGGGCATCTTCAGATCCTTGAGAGACAGGATTGCAGGAAACTTGAATTTTCTCCTGGAGTTTGGGGTGAGTTCAAGGGGAAAGGAAGCCAAGGACCTTTTGGCTTCAGGGAAAGGTTTAGCCAGGGAACCGTGTGTTAGGTAGCCTGTGTTTTTGATTTCTTATGATTTTGGGCTTTTGCAAGTCCTTACAATTGGTCTATAGTGTTTTTATCTATAACATAACTAAGAGGAACTGGACCTGAGCCCTTTTATCCAACCTGGGCTTTGTGGAAGTCTCTGTATCCTGTAATGGTGCTTTTAAATGTTCCTTGCAACTGGGAGTGCTTTTTGAATTATCTTTACAACTGGGTGACCACGATGTTTAAGGTGTGCCACTCCATATACCAGTTGGAGTGCTCTTTGAAAGTATTCTTGCAAGTACTGAGTGTTTCTGTTACCTGTAATTAAAAGCTGAGAGAGCCTCAGACTGAAGCAGTCTGTAGTATTTTGAATAAAGTTTTTCTCTTTTTATTCTTTGCATTTTATCTGTCTCTGAGTGGATTTTTAATTCAGAAAAAGGAGTTTTACTCTGGTGCAAACATGCCTCAATGTTGATTGCTCAGCAACTCAAGTTTGCTCTCGATGTGTAGACTGCAGGTGGAAGCTTTTCTGTATTTTTCCATTGGTAAAAGAAAGAGAGTTTCTCTGGAATTTTGCCCACACTAGGGAGGGATTAAACTGTTAAAAAGTGGGCATGGTGGCAGCAATTACCAAGAAATTGTTACATTTTAAAGGATCAGCCTTTGTTGAGCAAACATGGAGGGAATGAATCAGCATTTTTTCTTTCCCCCATGTGAGCTTGCCTTGAGACAAAGGCTGGGCTTAAATCCGCTATTCGCTACAGACTGTCTCCCCCACTCCTTGAATCATTCCATAACTGACTTCCAGTAACACATTCCATAACTGACTTCCAGTTTTGCTCTCCCTTTTGCTGTGCCATCCAAAATGCTACAGGGAGTGAAATGGACTTGAAAACAATCACAGCAAGTATTAGATAATTTTCTGAAAGCTTACATTGCACAGCAGGTATGGTTGCCTTTGCAAGGTGTCAGGAGAGCTGTGCAAAAAATTTGGCTTGGCTTAAGCTTTGCACAGGTCTAATAAACCGTTAGTCAGTAAGTCGCATGACTAGTAGATGGGAGCTACCTCTAGCTCCCAGGTCTTGCCATGAAGAACACTGACCTAGTACTAAATGCACTTTTATGCCCCATTTTCCATGAAATTTGCACTCAAAGCAACAAACAGAAAAAGAATAAAATAGAATCAAAATTTAAAATAATTTTTAAGATCACCGAATTTTGCAAAAATGCAGAAAAAAATCTGGCATCAAAACATATACCAATCTCAAATCCAATAACAAAAACTTGCCTAAAACATATACTATATTTGCGGCTCTGATATGCAGAAGAATTTCATTGTGTGCAGAAGTTCCCCTGTTTTTTTGTGTGCAAGCAGTATATCAAACGGAAATTTAAATGGAAGTAGTATATTAAATAGAAATTCCTTGTTTGCAGTAAGCTTTGGATCAGCTTTGTGCTTTTAGGCCCAGATGTAAATAGCAAGTAGAAATCTTAAGGTTTTTCTTAACATTTTAGGGTGAATATAGTTGAGCAGATGCAATGACAACTCCCCTTTGTTATGCTAGGGCATTTGGTCTAATATTTCTAAAACTTTGGGGAAAAGATTCCATCAAAATATACAAAAATGTTTGTCACTCTTTCATAACTGGGAAGGGGAAAGGTTTTAGCAGAGCAGCATAGTGTAATGCTCTGATATTTTAATCTTTCCCCATCAACAAACTTAACATCTGTGTTACATAATCCTCCTACGCAGAAGGTACTTTTCGAGCTCATTAAATACTTCACTGTTGCTGTATAGCAATGGGGTTTTTTCTCCATTCTCATCACTCAAACATATTAGTTGCAGCCATTTCCTTCTATTTTGGACCATCATAAAATAAATGACAAAGCTATTATTAAACTTCATTTGTCTATAAGTTCAAAACTTCTCATTTAATTTAAAATTTTTATAATGAACAAAGCTATCTTGTTCCACATGAACAAAGAGACAAACACTCATAGTTATATTCATTCTCTCTCTCTTTCCCTCTCTCTCACTCACTCACTCACACACACAGGCCTACTGTGAAGAACATTAGAAATGAACTTCCTGGATAAAGCAAAATGGCCTAGTTCACATAGTAATCAAAATCAGGCTAGGAGGCAGGCTAACCTGGTTTGCATGATTGTGTGAACTCACAAAAATGCCTCCGGCCCAAGTTGCTCAAAGAAGGGTAACCAGCTTTCCTACCCTGCTCTTAACCAAGATAGGAGGAGAAGAGATTTCTCCTACTTTTATTTTCTAGTTGTGTGAACCCACTTGCCTCTTCTACCCAGTCATCAGGACCCAGAAGGCATGGAAACAAAAGAGACCTATGGTTACAAACATGGATGTGCCACTCTGCAAAGCACACTCTATGGTTCTGAGGCTGGAGCCACTTCAGGTTGGGTCTGTCTTATGTTTTTTCATGGCCAGTCAGAGGGCAGCTGCTGACATCATGAGACTTTCTAGCAGGCGCGGCTCGTGAACTCACCTTCGGGGGGGGCCAGCGGGCAGCTTCTTTAACTATAAATGGAGCCGGTGCTCCATGCTGCCCAGCAGCCCCCGCAGCTGGGGAATCGCCTCCGCCAATCACCTGGCTCCCATGGAGGCGAGCCCCCGCCAGCGGCCAGGTGAGTGGCGGAGCCGATTCCCCGCCGTGGGGGCTGCTGGGCGGCATGGAGCACCGGCTCCGTTTACGGTTAAAGAAGCTGCCCGTCGCCCCACCGGAGGTGAGTTCATGAGCTGCCCCTGCTTTCCAGTCTTCTGGCAGTACAAAGCATGCTGGGAAGGCATGGAGGTCTTGGAGGACTTTGAGCCCCCAGGTCCAACAGTGAATGCCACACCTGCTTAATCATGTGTTTTCTGGGTTTGCTGACCCAAAAGGAGATTCTGGTCATGTAATGCTAATGGGTCTAAAGTGTTTCTGTAGAAACACATATTTTGGAACATCAGCAAATTATTACTCTCTGGGTGACCATTCAGCTAAATTTTTGGCAGATTATTGAGATCTGCTTTGGATGAGAATGTAGTGGTACCTTGAATTTAAGGCTTTTCAAGACTGTTGAAACCAATGACTGTCCTTTTTTGTCATTGCCACCTGAAAATTCATAGCTTTCTAAAAAGCTTTTGGGATTTCTTCCAGATCCTAAAGACCTGAGCAGATGCCTGAATATAATGCCAGGCT
The DNA here is from genome assembly GCF_027244095.1 of Hemicordylus capensis. Taxonomy (NCBI): domain Eukaryota; kingdom Metazoa; phylum Chordata; class Lepidosauria; order Squamata; family Cordylidae; genus Hemicordylus; species Hemicordylus capensis. The sequence continues at coordinate 262,071,680 of NC_069659.1, forward strand.
AAATTTCCAGATGTGTTTCAAAGTTTTGTATCTGGAATTAGGCTAACGCAGATATTATTGCAACTGAGGCTCAACTTTCCATAAACCATTAAAAAAAACCCAGTGGCCATGCTTTGATTCTTTGTATCATTTTTACTTTGACTCTCAGTGTCATTTTAGAGCATTCTATATCACTTAGTTAAAGTTGAAATTATGATTAATTAAATAAAACTTTGTCCAAGGGAAGATTAACATGTTATGTGCAGATATGTGTGCCATGTTTCCTAGGAACAAAATCAGTTTGGGGAGTGAATAGTTTAGAGGTGAGACACATTGGGATGCTTAATCCTTTCTCCATCTGTCTTTTCTGGGCTCTAAATCTTCCCAGCTGTTTCCCTACCCAGCAAGTTTCCAAATTGTGTTTTCCACCTCACAGGAGGAAAACAGCTGAGGGGGTGATTTGATGCAGAAGGTCACTATTCTATCAGCACCATGACTGCTCCTCTCCTCAGGAAACTGCCTTTTCCTACAGAAAGTAGCTATCCAGTTTTGTTTCACACATCTGTATGTAACGTGTAGGTAGCTCCAAAGTTTCAATATCCAATCAAACTTGATATCCTATCATGTGTAACCCAATCTATGAATTTGAAATCTTGAGGTTTTAAGGGAGAGTTTCATCATTAAAAAATGCAACTATGATTGTTGAATGAGATCCAATGTTGTCAATACATTTCATTTGGTAATGCAGGGGTTCCCAAATGTTGGTCCCCAAAAGTTGTTGAACTACAATTGCAATCAACCCCAGCCACAATGACTTGTAGCTGGGAATGATGAGAGTTGTAGTCTAGCAATTGCTGGGCCACAGGTTTGGTAACATGTGTGGTAATGGATGCATTGAGGTTGTTCACATGACCTGTGAGTGCGGCAGGATGGGCAGGGGGGAAGGCAGGATAACACTAATCTCCCCCACCCGACAATCTTTGTTATTTTCTTGGCAGCACCGCTTGCTGCCACCACATGAGCAGCATTGCCGGGAGAAGTGCGGCAATCTGGAGGCCAGGGAAGTGCAGCCTGGCCTCAGAAATCCCACAATGCATCATGCAAGGAGTGCTGTGCATTGTGGGATTTCCAGCAAGTTGGGTGCTCTAGGTGTCTGACTCTGGTTGTAGACATATAACCAGGTACCCAGGTTTTTTACACAGTAAAAAAAATCAGGCTACCCAGCAGAGCAGCGCCAGGATTGGACCCAATCCCAGCACTCCACACAAGCAGCCCTACCTCGTGTGAACAGCCTCATTATCTTTTTGAACAGCTGTCATTTGTGATATCTTCCAGGTTAAGAAAAGAGGGTTATTGCAGGCTACTGAGATCACTGCTGCAATGAAAAATAGGGCTGTAGTTTCCTACTTGTCAATCCATTAGATTTATGTATATTGCTTTTGTACTCATTCTAAGTTAATGCTAAATAGAAAAAAATGAACATAAATCTCTAGAAAGGAAACAAAGTTTGCATCAGGTATCATAGCCCTGTGTTGTTGTTTTTTGCTCTAATTCAATGTTCCACTTTGATAACATTTATACTGAAACAATGTTATATAAGTTCATTTTAATTAAATTACTAATATTTTTATAAAATATGTGTATTTTTACAGAAAAACATTTTTTACTGCATTCATTTCTAACTGAACTATTAGGACAATTTGATTACTGAAAATGATCACATCAATTCCCCTAGATTAAATAAGATTGTATTTTATTAAATAGTATTTTATTTTTATTGCATTTTAAAATTTTCATTGTTTTTTCTTGCATTGACAGGTATAAATGACTTTAGCTACTTACATACAAATTGTTTTGAACTATCCATATATGTTGGCTGTGATAAATATCCTCATGAAAGCGAGTTGCCTGAGGAATGGGAAAACAACCGGGAGTCCCTTATTGTTTTTATGGAGCAGGTATGAAATAAATTTTAGCTAATTCGAGTTTGGATGATGGTTCTATTCATAATGGATTTTTACTCTTTAATTATGGTGTTTTGCATTTTGTTGCTGCAGCTCACTGTTTTCAGATTCTTGCCAATTAGATTATCTCAGGGAGCAGAAAGCAATGTCTTTACCAAGAAACCTGCAGTAAAATCAGAAGTGGGAGCCAAGCTGACTCAGATCCTTCGATCTGTTGTCAATTTTTATTTGGGTGAAGGGAAGCTGAGCCAGGAACCACAAGCAAATAAAAGTGTCGGGTCAACTTTGTAAGACGTAATGGCCACCTTTAGAAAATGCTGCTTTCTGCCAAGGCAAAATTAAATGAAAATAAACTGTGTTTGCAGAATTGGCCAATGGCTTGTGAGCTGAATTTTGATCGTGGGTTATTCAAGCATCTTCCTAAATCCATGTAGGATACAGTGTTGTTCATGCATTACAGATAACAAGTATGGGCCCACAACAAAATGTTGCAGTATATACTTGGTGCTCATGTGTTACCTGAGCCTGTGGCTGAACATGGTGGGAAAACAGCAGTAAGCAACAAAGACGGGAGTCCCTTACTTCTTGTGAAAATCCCCTCCCCCATTTTCTGGGTTGTTTTTTTTTAGGGGGGTGCGGCTCTCATGCTCAGTACCATCTCCTTTTAATCCAGCTCTAAAGCTTCAAGAGTTAATTATAAGAAGCAGGGCACTCAGTTTTTATTTTATTTATTTGATTGATTGATTGATTGATTGATTGATTTCTATACTGCCCTTCCAAAATGGCTCAGGGCGGTTTACACAGCGAAATAATAAATAAATAAGATGGATCCCTGTCCCCAAAGGGCTTACAGTCTAAAAAGGAACATAAGATAGACACCAGCAACAGTCACTGGAGATACTGTGCTGGAGTTGATAAGGCCAGTTACTTTCCCCCTGCTAAATAGAGAATCACCATGTTAAAAGATGCCTCTTTGCCAAGTTAGCAGGGGTTAGGCACATTGCCCCCCACTCCTAAATCTTATCTGAACTTCCAAAACTGGGGAGTTGTGAGGGAATTCGCTCAAAACATTCCCACAGCACCTGGAAAGGCAGTACTTCAGAACATCAAGAGATTAACTGTGTCAAACTCCTTCCCCTTCAGAAACAGAACAGAGTTAAACAGAACAGAGTTACCTGACTTGTGAGTGAGTTGCAGAGTATTTTCTTCTGTATTAGACAGCTTTCTCCCTCAAAAGCAGAAGAGGTGGCTGTCTTGAGGGAATTTTCTATGGATGTGCACAAATTGATTTTTTAAATTCAAATTGTACCCCAATTGTATCACCCCTGATTTGTTTTGGGTACAAATCTGCCCTCAATCACCACATATTTTGATTTGGGTCCAAATCAATCTGTATCTGAATCTTAATCAATTTTGGGCAAAAGGGGGCTTTGGGGGGCAAAGGGTGGGGTGGGTGGTAGCACCCAATGGGTGGAAGCTACCACCCAAATTTCAAAGAAATTGGCCAAAGAGGTGATATTTAACACATTTCTGAGTTTTGTGCGTCTCTACACTTTCCCCCTTAGGAAGTAATAACTCCACATGGGGGTGCCAGGGTGGTCCACAGCAGATTGTGGTGTAGTGCAGGGATTCTCAGTGTTGGGTCCCCAGATGTTATTGGACTTCAGCACCCATAATCCCCAGCCCCAGTGGCCTTTGTTTGGTAATTATGGGAGTTGAAGTCCAATAACATCTGGGGACCCAACACTGAGAATCCCTGGTGTAGTGCACCTTGGGTGCCAACCACCCCCCAAACCACAAGCCCATGGGGTACTGGGTTTTGTTGTTTTCAATTTTTGGGGCATTCTGATAGTGGATTCTTTGGTGCAAAATGATAGTGGATTCTTTGTTCATTCATCATTTTGCACCAAAGATAATGAATGAACATCTTTGTTAAAAATCACCCCTACGGCCAATTTCTTTGACATTTGTGTGGTAGCCTCCACCCATTGGGAACTAACACCCAACCCACTGTGGCCACAAAATGGAGGTCTTAATCTCCAAATTCGGGGTGGTGGTGGTGGTCTGAATCTGGGCAATTGAGCACAGGGGCAATTTGTTCTGTCTACAGATCTGAATCAGCTAGATTTGGGTGCAATCGATTTGCACATCCCTAGAATATTCTTCAAGCTAAAAATTTCCCATTCTGTTTTTGCTGAAGGCCTTCTTTTCCCACTCCCAGCCACTGATAGCTCTGCTCACCTGTTTGATATCTGAGTGCATGAACATTCTCTTCCCCTGACTAAGATGGTGGCAGTTTGGGGAGGTATTGGAGCCCGTAGTTTTTGTGAGACCGATGTCTGCTGGGATTTCCCACTTGCCCACAAGTACTCTGGTTCTCCATCCATAAGAACAGTAATAACTCTTTTGGAAACAGATATAAGATAGGCATAGCCAAATGACATACTGGGCCATTTTATGTTAACAGTTGGTTTGTGATCAATGCCGATGATACATTTTAGTGTTTTCATTAAATTATCTGTCAGTCAAAATAACTAGAAAAGAATATATAAAGAATGTGGGTAAAATATGAATATCTGTGAAATGCTGAATAAATGGGAGATGAAAATGAGAATGAGAAAGAAACACATTAGTGGACCTTCCTTGACTATACTATATTCCTTCTAAGCCATCTATCCCATTTATCCCATCCACTCATGTCTCACATGTAATTGTTCCTACACATCCATGCACATGCATGTGCGCACACGCACGCACGCACGCACGCACACACACACAGATCTCTAAAAAGGTTGTTTCAGTTCATTTCTTAGGGTGGCAAGGATCAAAGGGCTGCTTTATAAAATCCCATTTTGTTTTTAAAGATCTTTTAACTTGCCTACTCCACAAGATGTTTGTGGGGCAGTGGCGGTTCTTTAAAGAGGGCTTGTTTCATAACTAGTTCAAAAGTGAGCCCCTGGTGGCGCAAAACTAGCCCCTGGTGGTGCAGTGGTAAAACTGCCGCCCTGTAACCAGAAGGTTACAAGTTCGATCCTGACCAGGGGCTCAAGGTTGACTCAGCCTTCCATCCTTCCGAGGTCGGTAAAATGAGTACCCAGAGCTACCTCCTGGCTCTGGGAGTCTTGCCAGCATGCCCTATGCGCTCATGCAGGGCATGCTGGAGCTCCCGGGGGCCGATTGGCTCCCACTCCCGCCAACCCCCGCCGGGTCCATTAGGAAGCCGGCAATCGTGTGGGCAGCCAATCCAGCCGCCCAGGGCTCCCGCCCTGCTTGTGTGTGGGGAGAGCGGGCTTAGCGCGCTCTCCCCACTTTGCTGCACAAACCAGGTCTCACTGATCGTGAAACCCGGCTCTCTGTTTACATACAAATATTTAAAACATTTTGTGTCTGTGTGTCCCTCAGCACTCATAATAAGCAAAATTTAAGAGGAAAATCTGGGTCAAGCTCCAGTAACTCAGAAACAAAGGGTAAACTATTGGCAGATTACATTTAAAAAGCATTATGTTACAGATCACTTCAGTGGGACAAGCCCTGTGGATCTTAGCACTCTTCTTATTATTTTCATAAGGCATGAGTGGACAGTCCCATACCTTAAATGGAGGGAAATGAAACATGAGAATGATAACAGCTGCATTCGCACGTAACACTAAACCGGAGGTGAAGGGACCTCTAGTTTAATTTTCAGTATGTCCAAATGCAGGCAACCACAGTTTTGCAGAAAAATAGGTAAGCTTGGGAAGATATGCCAGTGGACCCCAATGCATCACCCGGGGTCCCAGTGCACAGCTTTCCCCCAGCCCTGATAATATGGTGCTGGTGCTATGCACCCTGGCACCCTTTAACTTCCTAGCATACTATTTGGAGCAGATTTTCAAAGTACGTTTGCATATCTAATGGCTGTTAGCAACTCGATGAACCTAACTCCAAGCATGACATGAGACATGCCTACCTGTGCATGTCCTCAGCACCAAATCTCCCTTTAATTTCAGCAATCCACCCCCCAAACATTTGCATATATTGTCTTCATATTTGGTGCTCTTTTATACATAATTCTGCATTTAAGACCTGCTATAAACCCGCATGCGGACACTATTTAGGAATGTCCCATGGAGATAGTATGGGAAGAAGGGAATATATGGCTACTCTCTTCTTGCTAAAGTCTTCATTCTGATCATCCTTCTACCTGGAACATCCACAAGCTAAGATCAGAAAATGAGAAACCTTCTGCCTGTAGCTACAAAACCCTTTTATTTTTAGACCAGGAGTCAGGGAGAGATAATTGATTTTAAAAGGAAGGAATTTGTGATTTAAGATTAATGATTTAATATTTGAATTTTTTTGTCTGTTTTAATGGATATTGTTTTAATAATATTTCTAACGTTTGTGTAACATTTTAAACATTATCCATTTTCAATTAAAATGATACAAATACCTGCAAGAAACATTCTCTGGACTTGATACTGGAGATACAGCAGAATCCAACAATGGGCTGCCTTACTAGGCCTAATTATATCTCTGTGGGTCATGACTTTATAAATGGAACATGGCTTTTTAAAGCTTTTGCCCAGAAGTGAAGGACAAAGTTTTGAGAAAATACACATTTCATTCCCCAAAATTGTTATTTATAAATTATGTATCTTTTGTTTCATCGTGACTGCAAATGACATGTATTCTCTTTTCTTTCATTGTTTAACTTACCCACCTGTATGTTTAATTTTATCAACAGGTACACCGGGGCATTAAAGGCGTGGTGCGGGATATACATGGAAAGGGAATTCCAAATGCCATTATTTCTGTAGAAGGTGTTAATCATGACATACGCACAGGTAATTTCACCTCTCTTATTACAAGGAAAAGAAGGCCAAAATACAGACAATGAGGTGCTTCACACAAGCAGTGTGAAACGCCAAGAGGAGGTTTGCAGAGAGAGCAAAATTGGGTTCTCTTAGCCCAATTTTACTTGCTCATGAGAATAGCTTCATAATTGTGTTGGATAGACTGCAGCTTTTTGTAAGTTGTAACATTATAACTTTGGAGACTTTTTAACACAGTGCAACACATATCTCAGGAGGTTAAGCATGACAAACAAGATCGTAGCACAGGGGTCGGCAGCCATGGCTCTCCATCTGCTGTAGAACTACAGCCACAATTTATAGGTTGCCTACCCCTGTTCTAGCAGGATCTGCCTTCCAATCCAGAGATCAGAATGAGTTTGGCCAGTTTGTTCAGTAAATGAGTAGTCACTGTCCTGTCAGTAATCAGTAATGCTATAGATCCAATGGCGTAGAACCAATAAGACCTAATTAGCCCACTACCAATGGAGATGTGCAGAATATTTTGACCATGAAATGTTTTGACTTGAAATGAGTTGTTTCAAGCTCAAAACAAACACCCTCTTTTTAAAGGACCTGTTTTGAGCTTGTAACAGAACAACCCTGTTTTGATCAAAACTTTGACATTTTGAGTGCCATTTTAGAGGCCTGTTTCCCCCTTGCTGATTGGTTTTCTGGCCCTGGCTTCCAATTGGTTTGTAGTCCTCCTGCTTCTTGGTTGACTTGTTATTAAGTCAGAGACATAAGCTTGGGGCAGTATAAAAATGTTTTAATAAATAAATAATAAATAAAATCATACAGATCAAGTATTGTCATGGGCAGCTGTGCCCCCATTGGCTGGGAGGAGGAAGGGGAAAACACAAAAGGGGGGAATTTCAAGAGGATTCATCAGGAGAGGAGGAAGGCAGGTTTCATTTTGTGGTGTTTTTTTCTTAGGCTGAGTATAATATGCTGTGCTATTGCTGTTATAACGATCTGGTTTTGCTGGATCTCAGATTGACAAAGGTAGAACTTGGTTGCCTGCCTTCCTTGAGTTGTGGTTTGTTTTGTTTGTGAGATAGTGTGGAGGTGAGAAATGGACAGTGGCAGCTGTGTGTGTGTGTGTGTGTGTGTGTGTGTGTGAGAGAGAGAGAGAGAGAGAGAGAGAGAGAGAGAGAGAGAGAGAGAGAGAGAGAGAGAGAAGTATTTCTTGGTGATTGCTGTGATGAGCTTTGTGTCTGGCCTTGAAACTAACTTGTGCGTTTTTCCCTTGCTGACTGGTTTTGGCACTGGCTTCCAATTTGCTTGTGATCTCCTTGCTTCTTGGTTGGCTTTTTATCATACAAATCCAGTTTTATGATACAACCAAGCCAAGCAAGAAGATTGCAAACCAATCAGAAGCCAAACCTGTCAGCAAGGGAAACACACACCTCCAGAGTGGTGCTCGGAACACTCAAAATGTTCCAACTTGGAATGGGCTCATTCCATTCTGAGCTTGTAACAGGCCCTTCCTTTGAACGCCATTCTGTTTTGAGCTCAAAACACTCAAAAACTACCCATTTTGAGTCAGAATGTTTCAAGCCTGAAACATTCTTCACATCACTAGTTTCCCCCCCAAAGTCCTTAGTGACTTAACTTTTTTTTTTTTTTAAAGGATAGGAAAGGGCAGAATATCTACCAGTAATAGGTCTATCCTGCAGTTTCATGGGTGATGTCAGTTCATTATGCTAGCTGCTGATCAAGAAAATGCATATGATTCTTTTTCAGTATGTTAATTTGTTTATACATGAACGGGGATAAAAATTAATGGAATGAAGGAAAATTAACAAAATAGCACAATAAATAAAAAATGAATATAGAACACAATGAATGAAAATAAACTGAAATTTTAAAAACAAAAACAAAAATGAACTTTACAAACATGTTTCTTGCACATTCCTAATTCTTTCTGAGTGTTAGCCTGAATACCTGAAATTGACCCAGATATCAAACATTTGAGATATATGACTGAAAATATATCTCTTCATAAGCAAACAGGTTTTGATGGGAAGTCTGTAAAGAGAGTTGTTTAGAATACTGATGAGCCTGATTAGCGTGCCTTAACATATTTGGAAGATATATGCAAAGTCTATAGCTTGGCCAGTTTTAGCAAAACCGGGTCAGTTCAAAATACAGCCTTTTCATTTAAGTTGCTTTTTATCGTAGCAACATGTGGCATGATAAGTTACCCATGGGCAGGACAAATAATAGTAACAGTGTCATTTTGCATTACTCTGAAAATGGCTCTTCCTGTGGGAGATCTCATATTTATGTTTTTATATAGCATTACTTCCTAGGAACCCTTGAAAAGGTGCTCAGCACTCATCCAGGTAAACAGTAGAACAAATCATAGGTTTCACCAGAAAAAAACTCGGATTTAAAATACAATAAAGACAATTTATGTATGGAAATTTTATAAAGACTGCAGGAACTGCTGAGAGCAAAAGGCTTTTGATGTTCTTTACAATAATGATGCATAAGAAACATCTTTAAAACAAAAAACAAAAAAAACCAGTTTAACACTTGCCTCCTTTGCCACATTAGTTGACACCTTGATAACAATCTCAGCAATAGAATCAAGCCTATATAAAATATTTTGCAAACAGAAACATTAGTATGCTTCCAGGGAGATTGATGCTTGAAGGTCTAAGGAATGTTGACAGGCCCCAAACAATATTAAATCTTAGTATACATTCAAAGCTTACAGCAGTTGAATCTAGTTGATATGAACATTGTACCTGGAAAATAATGTTCCCTTGGAGCATATTACACCTATTTTGAAAGAGCTGCCCTGGCTGCCAATTTGTTTCAGGATCCAATTCAAGGTGCTGATTATTGCATTTAGAACCCTTAATGGGTTGGATCCTGGATACCTGAAAGATTGCCTGCTCCCGGGGGTTTCTGCCCACCTAACAAGATTGCCAGAGGGGCTTTTGCTCTGTGTGCTGACGTTGAGAGGCCAAATTGTTGTGCACTCGAGACAGGGCTTTCTGTCTTGTTGCCCCCAGGCTCTGGAATGCTCTCCCAGTGAATGTCCACTTTTTGATATCTGTGGCTGCTTTTAAAAAACAATTAAAGGCCTTTTTATTTGTTCAGGCTTTTACCCCTTAGGGGCTGTCAGGTCTCTCAGCTTTCCTGCTTCTGCCTGTATTTTAAAAAAATGTTTTTATGTTTTGGGGGTTTGGGTTTTTTGTTTGTTGTTTTTTTGGTGTGTTTTAAGGTTTTTATTGTTTAACTGATTTTGAGTTTTTAAATGGGATTTGTATGGAGTTTTACTTATTTTAATTTCTGTCAACCGCCTTGGGATGTCTTATGAAAGGCAGTATAAAATTAAACAAGCAAATAAATAATTGCTTCTCTCCCCATACTTGTACATGAGTGTAACATTATTTTATGACCCACAGTAAATGGGTCTCAAACTAATTTGCAGCCTGATCCACAGTGAAGCTGGAGTATTTAGATTACAGCTAGTTGAGACACGTTGAAATCAATGGGCTTGAAATCAAACACTCCATTTTAATGGGTTTATAGATTAGGCTGACACTTCTGTTTTCCAAGCAGAAAAATATTGTGAAGGGTAGAGTAGGACAGAAACACACTAATGGCATTACATATTAGTTTAGATTTCTTGGTAATTACATGGAACCTTTTCCTGTATTTTCACAGTGAAAGGCTTAACCCTGCTAACTGGTTAAAGAGGGAACTTTTGAAGTGCTGACTCATACTTGGTAGGTGAAGAGCAATTGTCCCTATTCAACCTCAGCACAATGGGAGATATCCAAACTAGTTAGTCATAACTAAGCATCACTGAGACAAATCCAGGCATGACTAAATTAAGTCTCATTCATTTCAGTGGGACTTAGTCATGACTAACATGGAGGTGAGTCTCACGATCAGTGAGACTCACCTTTAGGGGGTTTGCAGGGAGAGCGAGCTTAGCTCCAGACAGTCTTGGAGGAAACTGATTATCTAGACCCATTTCAAACTTGCTTCCGTACTGGCTATGGGGTGGAGACTGCCTTGGTCGGCCTGATGGATGATCTCCAACTGGGAATTGACTGAGGAGGTGTGACTCTGTTGGTCCTCTTGGACCTCTCGGCGGCTTTCAGTACTACCGACTAGGGATGTGCACAAAACTTGTTTGCCTGGTTCGGTTCGAATTCGACCCTCTGTGCACTACGCCACCACTGTGCACTGGGCCACCCCAGCACCCCACAAGTGGCTTTAAGGTTTTTCTCCATAGGGAAGAATGGAGGTTTCAGCAGCCCCATAACTGCACGGGGGCTGCTGGGGTGGCCCAGAGCAAGGGTGCCAACCACCCCCATGAGTTGCTAACCCATGGGGTGCTGGGTTTTGTTGTTTCTGAAGTGTTCTGAGTGTAGATTCTTTGGTAGCATATAAGATTTTCAATGACAAACTATGAATCCACTCTCATTGCTAACCTTAAAGACACATGAAGTTCAAAAATCACTTAAAAATCAGCCCTTTGCCCAATTACTTTCAAATAATTCTGATATCTTCCTTGCCCCCCTTGGGCACTACCACCCACCACACTTTGCTCTAGGCCACCCCTTTGCCCTGACGTGAAGCTATACATTTATTGACACCTCCATGCTTCTTTATGGAGAAAAACCTTAAAGGCGCATAAACCTGAAAAATCACTTAAAAATCAGCCTTTTGCCCAATTCCTTTCAAATAATTCTGATAGTTTCCTTGCCCCCCTTGGGCACTACCACCCACCACACTCCACTCTAGGACACCCCTTTCCTACCAACATGAAGCTATACATTTGCTGCAATCCTCATTATTCCCTATGAGGAATTCAAAAATACTTTTAAAATTCACCAATAATCAGAGGAGTGTCCGATTGCCTTGCGGTTTTGTGGGTGGTGGGAACCCCTGGGTGCCTACCACCCACCCCACCTTTGTGCCCCTAGGTGCTCCACAATAGGGGATAATGGGCTGGTTCAGGTCCCATTATACCCTATGAGAAAAATAATTAAAAATATTTCAAATATTCATAATAAATCATAGGAGTGTCTGATTGCTTCGAATTTTGGGTGGTTGTTGGCACCCATGTGTGCTACACCATAGGGAATAATGGGCTGGTTCGAGTCCCATTCTACCTTATGAGAGAAAAATAAAAATAAATTTCAAAAATTCATAAAAAATCGTACGAGTGTCCGGTTGCTTTGGGGTTTGGGTGGTAGGTACCCATGGGTGCCAGCTACCACCCCACCCACTTTTGGAGCTTCAAACCAGTTAGAACTGGTTCAAACCAAACCACCCCCAGTTTGGTTCGAATTCAAACCTGCAGCTTGAACCTGATAGCTGGTTTGGTTTGAATTTGAACCATCAAACCACCCTGGTTTGAATTCGAACCGGTTTGAGTTCGAACTGGTTCGCACATCCCTACTATCAACCATAGTATCCTTCTGGAGTGTCTGATGAGGTTGGGAGTGAGAGGCACTGCTCTGCAGTGGTTCCGTTCCTACCTCTTGGGCAGGTTCCAGATGGTGTCCCATGGAGACTGTTGTTCTTCAAAATCTGAACTTTTGTATGGTGTCCCTCAGGGCTCCGTATTGTCTCTGATGTTGTTTAGCATCTACGTGAAACCGCTGGGAGAGATCATCAGGAGATTTGGTGCAGGGTGCTATCCGTATGCTGATGACACCGAAATCTATTTCTCCATGTCAGCATCATCAGGAGAGGGCATAACCTCCCTAAATGCCTGCCTGGAGGTGGTAATGGGCTATTTTTTTATTTATTAAAACATTTTTATACCGCCCAAAACATACATCCCTGCGCGTTTCACAACAGAATTAAAAAAAAGTAAAACATTTGTTAAGACAAAAATGGGGGGGGGGCACAAACATTACAACAATTTAAAAATTTTAAAATAATATTTTAAAACAGCATTAAAACCATTAAAACCACATTAATTAAAAGCCTGGGTGAAGAGATGTATTTTTAAAGACTTTTTAAAAGCTGTCAGAGATGGGGAGGCTCTTATTTCACTAGGGAGCGCATTCCAAAGCCTCGGGGCAGCAGCGGAGAAGGCCCATCCCTGAGTGGCCACCAGACCAACCGGTGGCAGCTGCAGACGTACCTCTCCAGCAGATCTCAGTAGGTGGTGGGGTTCATGCTGAAGAAGGCATTCCCTTAAATACCCAGGGCCCAAACTGTTTAGGGCTTTATAGGTTATAACCAGCACCTTGTATTTTGCCCGGAAACATATTGACAGCCAATGTAGCTCCTTCAATACAGGAGTTATATGGTCTCTCCGAGATGACCTAGAGACCAACCTGGCTGCCGCATTCTGGACCAGCTGTAGTTTCTGGATTACGTACAAGGGCAGCCCCACATAGAGCGTATTACAGTAATCCAGTCTGGAGGTTACCAGCAGATGTACCACTGTTTTGAGGTCATTCACCTCAAGAAATGGACGCAGCTGGCGTATCAGCCGAAGCTGATAGAAGGCACTTCTGGCCACCGCCTCAACCTGGGAAACCAGGGAGAGGCTCGGATCCAGAAGCACCCCTAGACTGCGTACCTGTTCCTTCTGGGGAAGTGTGACCCCCATCCAGAACAGGCAGATCAAAATCATCTCTCGAGTTCCGACCCTGCACAATGAGTACCTCTGTCTTGCCTGGATTCAGTCTCATATATGACCTCTAAACAGTGGCACATCTGCTGGTATCCTCCAGACTGGATTACTGCAATGTGCTCTATGTGGGGCACCTTGTACGTAGTCCGGAAACTACAGTTGGTCCAGAAGGTGACAGCCAGGCTGGTCTCTAGGTCATCTCAAAGTGACCATATTACTCCTCTATTGAAGGAGCTACACTGGCTGCTGATGTGTTTCCGGGCAAAATACAAGGTGCTGGTCATAACCTATAAAGCCCTAAACAGCTTGGACCCTGGGTATTTAAGAGAACATCTTCTTCGTCATGAACCCCACGGCCCATTGAGATAATCAGGAGAGGTCCGTCTGCATTTGCCACCAGCTCGTCTGGTAGTTACTCGGGGACGGGCCATCTCCGTTGCTGCCCCGAGGCTTTGGAATGCGCTCCCTAGTGAAATAAGAGCTTCTGACAATTCTTAAAAATTCATCTCTGACAATTCTTAAAAAGTCTTTAAAGACACATCTGTTCACCCAGGCTTTTAACTGATATTGTTTTGATTGTTTTAATGTTGTTTTTAGAATATTGTTTTAAATTTTTTTTAATTGTTCTGTTTTAAATTTCTTGCTTTGTTTGTAACTAATGTTCTAGCGTTGTTTTTATCTTGTTGTAAACCACTCAGAGACGTAAGTTTTGGGCGGTATAAACATATGTTAAATAAACAAACAAACAAACAAACAAACAAACAAACAAATAAATAAAATAGTCCGCTCTCCCTGCAGATGATCACCTGCGGAGACTTGGGCGGCCGGATTGGCCACCCACATGACTGCCAGCTACGTCATGGAGCTGCGGGGATCGGGGGCAGCCCCCAGAAGTTCCCCAGAACTTCCAGGATGCCTGACACGAGCACGTAGGGCTTCTGGGAGAGACTGGGGGTCTCCTCGTGTACTGCCATGCCACGGAGCTGCACCGCGGCAATACACGATCAGGAAGAGGAGGTTAACGGAGCGCTTGCTCCGTTAGCCTCGGCTAAGGGGAGGGGGAATTAGGCGGGTTAGCTGACAGGAGCCACGTGGCTCCCGTGGCAGCACACGACCGCCAAAAAGCTGGCTAGGCTCCCATAGCCCACTTTTGGGCGATCGTGAGAATCGCCTCTTAGTCTGGATGTTGCCCAGTGTGTCTCCAGTGGCTGTTGCTGGTTTCTGCTTTTGTTTTGTGTCTGCTGTCCCTTGAAGTGCATGCACTTCATTAGTCAGGATGTCAGCCATTATTATTATTATTATTTATGTTGTATCAGTAATACCTGTCCCACTAAGTATCAATCATATTATTAAGGTTTTTTTTACAAAAATATGTTGACAACCTATGCTAAATGCAGGCCAGATCTTGGGACCTTTCCTTTGTTTCATTCAAATTGTTCATACAAAATGAGGAACATAGGAATGTAGGTAGCTGCTTTATACCAAATCAGACCACTGGTCCATCAAGCTCAGTATTATCTACACAGACCGGCAGCTGCTCAAGGTTACAGGCAGGAAACTTTCCCAGCCCTTTTTGGAGATGCCAGAGAGGAAACATGGACCCCTCTGCATAAGCATGCATGTGCTCTTCCCAGAGCGACACTATCTCCTAAAGGGAATATCTTACAGTGCTCATACGTGTTTTATTTTATGTATTTATTTATTACATTTTATACCACCCCATCCAAAGGCTCTGGGCAGTTCACACAAGTCTCCCATTCAAATGAAAATCAGGGTGGCCCCTGCTTAGCAAAGGGGGAAACTCATACAGTACTTGCTACCACAAGACCAGCTCATGTCTCATGCATAGGAAAGCCCTGAGGGCACTCTATAAGGCACCCAGTCCTATAAACCTATACCTCTGGTTCTTACACTAAAGTAGGAAATTATTCATTACCAATGATCATTTACATTAACTAACTAACTTTCTATCTATCTATCTATCTATCTATCTATCTATCTATCTATCTATCTATCTACACACATGTTTATTTTGGATTACAGATGAGATTTGCTATAGGAATTTGGTTTCTTATTAATATCATTGGCAGAAGTAAAATTGTTTTTCCTCCAAAGCTGACAGCTTGGTTCTTGTGGCTACTCTCAAAGAAAGGCCTGGAGTGACAAGGAAAGGACACAGTAGTGTCTGGCAATCTCTAACCGCAGATGCAGCACTGTGATGCTTTTTATATAATGAATGTACACCAACAAAACTATCCAGCTTGTTTCAATGTCTGAAATGACTTCTGTGGAGAATCCACCCTCACTTCCAACCAGAGAATCAAATCTCAGAACACTTCAGACATTGAAAACAACAGAACTCAGTGCCCCATGGGCTTGTCATTTTGGGGGTGGTTGGCACTTTATGTGCACTAGAAAACCACAACCCACTCTGGGGGAAAAAATCACCCTTTCACCAAATTATTTGAAATCTGGGTAGTAGCAGGCATTCATTGGGGCACTACCACCTGACCCACTCTTCTGCCCCCTTTTCTGTCCCGAATCTCCCAAAAAGACATGCCAACTCCAAAAAATGTTTTTACATTCCTCTGCCCAATTTCTTTGGAATCTGAGTGGTAGCTTCTCTGCACCCATTGGGCACTACCACCCACCACAACCCGCTCTAGACCATACTGGTGCCCCCACATAGAGTTATAAGGCTGCTGAAATCCCCATTATTCCCTATGGGGGAAAGCTTAGACATGGCAACTTAATTTTTTTTAAAAAACTCACCCCTTTGCGCAACTTCTTTGAAATTTGGGTGGTAGCTTCCACCCATTGGGCACTACCACCCACCCCACTCTTTTGCCCCCAGAACCCCTTTTTTGTCCTGAATCAATTTGGATTCAGAAAATTCAGGTACAAATCGAATCTGGAGTGATTCAGGGGGCAGATATGGACCCACTACAAATGGAGGTGATTTGATTTGGGTACAAAATGAATGAAAAAATCAATTTGTGCACATCCCTACTGTTGCTCCTTGCTTTTCCCCATGAACGACACAGAATAAATCAGGCAAATTAGCA
Organism: Hemicordylus capensis; assembly: GCF_027244095.1. Taxonomy (NCBI): domain Eukaryota; kingdom Metazoa; phylum Chordata; class Lepidosauria; order Squamata; family Cordylidae; genus Hemicordylus; species Hemicordylus capensis. Next base: position 262,088,145 of record NC_069659.1, read on the forward strand.
AATTATGCTGGCTTGCTTAATATACATAACTTATACAAGTAACAGAGTTCAGCTTGTATTGGCAAGGAATTTGATTTTTTAAAAAATCTCAAAATCTCAATTTGTAGACCGCCCCAAACTTCTGTCTCTGGGCGGTTTACAACACAAAACAAATTGAGACAAGAATAAAACCTTAAAACAATTTAAAACCACAATCAGGTTAAAAGGCTTGGGTGAATAAGCAAGTCCTTAAGGACTTTTTTAAAGTTGCCAGGAGATGGGGAGGCTCTTATTTCATCACCTGGCCTCTGAGCATGTGTGGTGGCCACTTGCAGGGTCAGCATGGTGTTGATGACCATGCAGATGGCCTCTGTGCATGTGCAGCAGCCAGGTGAGTACTGTAGGTAGGTTGGTCACCGTGCAGGATGCTGTGTTCGGTGCTGCTGCTCCCCGTGGCTTCTAGGTATCAGCAGTATCACAGCTAAAGACTTTTAAAGGTACCTCTCACTACCCACAACCACGACCCCCTCACCGGCCACCACTGCTACTAATGATATTTTAAATGGTGCCTAGTCTGAGTAGTGATGGGCTGATGGCTGTACAATTCTACCTCATTACCTGCGGATCCAGCATCCATAGTTTCGCATATCCGCAATCAGGGAACTGACACCCAACCTCGGCAAATGCAGTAAAAAGCAGGGAGGGTTAAATCCATGTGTCAAGGGTGGCTGGAAATGACGTAGACATGTGGACTTAATGTGGTCCATTTTGAGCATGGAAGCCATTCAGTTTTTTAAAAAACAGCTTTTCCTTGAAAATTTGTGAAAGAATGGCAAAATTCAGACTTCTAGGGGGGCATTGCTGGAAGGCTGGAGGCCTGTGGAGCATGGTAGGACACTTTGAGTTATTTGCCCATTTTGGGTCATTTTTGGAAGATTTTCAGGCCTCCAGGAACCCAACTCCCGCAATCCCATATACTTTGGTATTTGTGTTTCACTATTCACAGTAATTGCGGAGAATGGAACCCTCACAAATACCGAGGTCCACCTATAATGTGATGTCATAGCCTCTGTAGATCCTCTATACTTCTGCCGAGTATGTGGGTTCAAAGGAGTTTTCAAGGAAAAAGCAGGATTATTACTTTTTGTGCAATTTGGTGATTTGGAGATTGATTTGGAAGTAGTGATGCTGCTGTGAACATGGTACTGTCTACATGATAATATTTCTGCCCCTCAAACATTGGCAGATAGGTAGATTATTATAAAAACATAATACATTTCCAATCTTCTTTCTGTCAAAGGAAAGCTTCTGTGAAAAGGATGCCTGGAATTTCTCATCACTCAGGGAAGAGAGAGTATAAAACAGGAACATTTTGTGGAGTAATGATTGGTATGGAAGACACTGGCGTTGTCACTTTTGTATGCCTAGCACAGTGGTGCCACTGTATGGAGCCAGCAGTAGTTCTACGAGCATTAAAATATTTATTCCCATTATCACGGATGGGAAAAATCTGCAGGAATGTTTTACTGGCTATTTGAGGGACCGCCTGCTCCCAAGGATTTCTGCCTGCTTGGCAAGGTCATTGGAAGAGGCTCTGCTCCATATGCCAACAATAAAGGAGGCTCGGCTGTCATGCACATGGGATGGGGCCTTCTGAGTTATTGCCTCCAGACTTTGGAATGCTCTCCCAATGGGCATCTGCTCCTCAGTCTCCATCACGGTTTTTAGAAAGCAAGTGCAATCTTGGCTTTTTACCCAGACGTTTATATGAGTGTTTATTTGTTGCTGCTGCTCTGTATTGTATGGTGTCATTGTGTAAGTTCTTTAAATTTTTAATTAGATTTGTATTTTTCTATTCCAACTTAATATTTTTATTCTGTAACTGCTTTATAGTGTTTTAATTTTTTTGTAAATTGCCTTGAGATTGTTTTAATGAAAGGCAATATAAAAAGCTAACAATCAATCAATCAATCAATAAGTATTCATAGTGCTACTGTTGGTTTTCTACAGTGGTGCCACTACTTCTGGGTTTACAGCAGCACCAGTGTCTTCCATTCATTAGTACTGTGCATCATGTCAGCCACTAAGTTTAATTTTAAAAGACTGTATAAACAGAGCATGATAGCATGCTGTACACTGAAGAGAGAGGTGAATTATTATTATTAATTCTGAGTCCCAAATATTTATTTATTATTAATATATTTTACATCTCTCTCTCTCTATACACACACACACACACACACACACACACACACACACACACACACATACACACACACATTCATACACTGCCCTATACAAAAAAGTCCCTGGGCAATATAAAACCAGTTAAAACATTAACATAATTTTAAAAATTTTAAATATAATAAAAATTCTAAAACTGAAGCTCTAAAACAGGTATGTCATTAGGTCCTTCTTAAAAACATTCATGGAAGGGGAAACTTTAATTTCTTTGGGAAGCATGTTCCAGAGTCCCAGGGCAACTCTAGAAAATGCCTGGTTCCGTAACACCACCAACCGAGCTGGTGGCAACGGCAACTGATTCTCCCTAGATTATCTTAACAGGTGGTGGGGTTGATGAAGAAAGTGATCTCTTTAATACCTCGAGCCCAAGCCATTTAGGGATTTACTAGCACTTCGTATTTTGCCTGGAAACTTATTGGCAAGCAGTGTACTTCTTTTAAAATGATCTCTTTGTGTAATATGATCTCTTTGTGTAATATGATCTCTTTGTGTAATATGATCTCTTTGGACAACCCTGGAGACCAACCTGGCTGCTGCATTCTGTACGAACTGCAGTTTCCGAACTACATACAAAGGCAGCCCAACGTAGAGTGCATCCATATATATGAATGGTTTACAAGACTGATTGATTGATTGATTGATATACTGCCTTTCGTAAAATTCATCCCAAGGTGGTTTACAAAAGTTAATATAACAGAAAAATCACATTAATACATTAAAATCAATTAAGACTGCGTAAAATACCAAGAAGTAACAGCCATAAAAAATAAAGACAAGAGTAGCCAGAAAGGAGAGATTGGCAATCCCTAAGGTGTTGAAGCCTGAACAAATAAAAGCGCTTTCAGTTGTTTTTAAATGGCCACACACACCAGAGAATGGATACCCACTGTAAGAGCATTCCAGAGCCTGAGAGAGAGAAGGCCCTGTCCTGTGTTTAAAACAGAACCTGCAAGAATTAAAACATTATTTTAAAAAAAAATTACAGTAAAAACTTTAACTAATTAACCAAAGCCTGGTTAATTAAACAAGTATGCTGCCAGAGCATCTCAAATAGCCAGAGCATTTCATCCCAAACAGCCAGAGCAAGATTCAGAGCAATCATTTAGTATTAGATTGTTGGTGTATAGCTATTAAATCAATCATCTTGCTGCAAGAGCCTTAGATATTACAATGATTGAATGTATGGCAAACCAAAAATGTGCTGTATGTTTATGGTTTTTGTTTGTTTCTTCAACAGCCAGTGATGGAGATTATTGGCGTCTTCTGAACCCAGGTGAATATGTGGTCACTGCAAAAGCAGAGGGCTATACTGCCTCCAGCAAAAACTGTGCTGTAGGCTATGACATGGGAGCAACTCGGTGTGATTTCATGATCAGCAAAACCAACTTGGCCCGAATCAAAGAGATCATGGAGAAATTTGGGAAGCAGCCTATTAGCCTGTCTCTCCGACGACTCAGGCAGCGAGCTAGGCAGAGGCGTCAGCAGTATAGACTACTTTCTACAGTGTAACAAATTGTGTTATCATGCTCTGTACTTAAACGGAAACCTACTGTAGTAGTAGATATTTTAATATAGATGATATTTTAATACCTCCCCTTTTCACAATATTCTAATCCATGATGTTGTATTGAAGAATATCTCTTGGATTTCCACAGCTCAATATTTAGATTCATATGATCTTTTGAAAAATTTGGAACAAAAATTCCCCCCCCGGAAAGGATCCAGCAAAATAGCAATTGCATGGGGCAGTTATGGCCTCAGATTCAAAGGGAAGGCCAGGCCTTGTATTGTGCTCATAGGAATGTTATGCAGAAGCCATTTCAAATCGCCTGTTGCCTTTAAACCATTGAATTAAAAATGCTGTGAATACCAACATTGAGTTTGGAGGTTGGAAACTTGATTTCTGGATTAAATATTAAGTATCTGAATGTAAAACTTTGGGCTTGGGGCCAGAATTCTGCCCAAGAGGCAAGACACTGTCTCTCTGGTTCACTGACACCCAGTGTGGTGCCATTGCAGCACAACTAAGTGCAAGGGGGAAGGCAAAGAGATGTGTGAAGAAGTGAAAGCAGTTTAAGTTGTGTCTTGATTGTCATGTAAAAATAAAATACTAGATACCTGTACAAGTGTTTTCTCAGGTGTAACAGATGTAGCTCTGATTCAGTGTAATGTGGGGTTGCTGGGAACAAGTTTTAACATGGTGTCAAGAAAGTAACAGTTTGCTGGACATGTAGCTCTAAAATGATTTTAAAAACAGTGAATTTCACCTCCTTCACACCAGTAATCACCACCTCGTAGCTTGTTTTATTAACATATCTTTCATACAATTGTGCTTGTGTTTAGAGTGTCATCATTATGTGATCCTATTATTAAGTTAACACCAACTTAAATTGGATGTTAATATGCTTGATACCAGGTTAGGTGGACAAGTGCTGCCAAAAATCTTATGCAAATAGAATATCAGATAATTTGCTGCTCTACTCTTCAAGGCTTAGGGAGGTTTGATTGTCCTCTTAGAAAACTAAAGTAACTTTTCTGTTTAAATTATTGGAGGACAAGATCATTCATAGTTAAATTAGTGGAGGTTAGAAGAGTTGGTGGAGCATAATGGCTGAGCTATGAATCAAGTTCTTGGTTCAAGCTTGTCTCTGCCGTGAACTCACTAAGAGAGCTTAGGCAAGTCTCCCATATGTAATATGGGAATAATGATATTTACTTACCTTACAGAATTGTTGTAAGGAATACAAGGTAATGTATGTGAACACACTTTCAACACTGTAACAGTACTATATAAATATTAAGTAGTAGTAGTAGGAATGAATGGGATCAACTTGTACAAGGGGAAAGCAATGAGCACTGGCTTTCTCTTCAATGTAAGAAAAAAAAATGAGTGGATTGATCTCACAGGATTTGGACCTCATGATGCCATTTGGTGGTAGAGCCTTAACTCTTCTCTTCTGTCTAAAAATAAGTCAGTTATCTCATGTATATAGGCATGGTAGCAAGACTTTAGTGGGTCCTGTCAAGTACATTTCTGTTAACATTGTTATGATTGCTAATTACAGCAGTTGTCCGGCTTGATATGTTTTTGTGAGGCCTGGAGGGGGGGAAAAGATCATCAACACAATAATGTTAAAAACTAAAGGAAATAAAACTGCTGCAAGAAGGTTATTGATAGTAGACCTGCAACGACATGTTTGTTCTATATATAATTTATTAGCTCTTTTAAACTAAGAAGTATCCATGATGAACGTACATTGCAAAATATGCCAAATGATTTGTACATATTAAAAGTCAGCAATGAGCACACAGCAACCTCTGCAGATTTTCAGGCTGTTTCTCATGAGACAGTTTGTATCCTGATAAAGATAATCACATGTGTTTGTGTGCCTTACAAATATAAGTTTATCCTTCGGAATTCAAGGAAACAGGAATAATGAAAGGATTGGGACCACACTACTATGTATTCTAAACACCTTTCTTTGAAACATACATGTGGTCTCCATAACTGTGGTACTTATCATCTGGAAACATTTCCCCATAGTTCCCCAAATGCCTGAATGCACTGCATACATAGAGCAGAGCTTCTTTTTCTTTGGCAGCTTTTTTGCTAAGAATGGAAGCCTTCTTGCTGTTCTGCCAATCTCCAGTAAGTAATGCCAAGTGGGGGAGAAATAGGAAGATCTTTAGTGAATCATAAAGACTATTCACACGTGTGGAGGAAACCAGGCTAAGGGAGCCCAGCCTGGTCTCCCCCATGCGGCTCCTGGTGGTTTTCCCACTTAATTGCCCCCCCTTAAATGAGATCAGCGGAGCAAGTGTTCCGCTAACCCCGTTTAGTTGATTGTGAGTTGGCGCGGCTCCGCACTGCAGCGACACGTGAGTACACCCCCTGCCGGGAGACAACAGCAAGCTTCCCAGCCTTGGTCTCCCCAGAATGCCCCACACACTTGCATGGGGCATCCTAGGACTTCTGGGGGGCATGTGGTCCCCGATCCCTACCGCCCCTACCTGCTCCATATCAGAGCCGTGTCGGAGCTGGTAGTCATGTGGGTGACCGGCTAGCCTGCTGATCGTCTGCGGGGAGAGCAGGCTTGACCCAATCGTGTGTAGAGCCTCATAGAATTTTACAGGGACCTCTAGTCAAACTCCCTCTAGTTTGACCTCTAGTCAAATTCCCTGCTCAGTACAGGAATCTGCTACAGCATCTGTATCTGAAAACCTAGAGAATAACAGCCCACCACTCCATGAGGTAGACTGTTGCACTGTGGAACAGTTTTTACAGTTGGGAAATCCATTCTAATGTCTAGACTGAATCTGCTTTCTAGTGATTTCAACCCATTGTTTCTAGACCTGCCTCCAAATGCAATTTAAAATGGAACCAGATTTTTTAATGGGAGGAGTTTGCAGTTCAATCTCTCCCCACCCTCCAGATTCAAAGGCCTCATTCACATGCAGTGCGAAATTGGAGGTAAATCAAAGCAACAGCTGGAATGTGTGGGATTTGGATTTTTACTAGCAGCAAAGCGAAAGCAAGTGTACATAGGTCAAAGTCAGTGGAAATTGCCACATTAGAATCATCAGTCCATAAATCATAGTCGAGTGCCAAGTCCAGTATGGGTCAGTTGCCCGTTCCATAGTCCAGGGGGTTCCGAAAAGAGTCACAAGTAGATAGCCAGGCATGGGGTCAAGCTCACAGGAGCAAACAGGAACAAGGTGCTCAAAAGCAGAGAGCTGGAACTGGATGCCAAAAGCAATCAGTTGAAACCAGCGCGGTGCAGAGTGAGTGGTCTGAATGTATACCTCTTCAAGGTTAAATGCCAGGTGAAGCCAATTAAGGCCCCGCCTGACTTCAGAGCTACAGATTCAGACACTTCCCTGGTCAGACTTTGCAGCCAAATGGCAGCTGCTTCTCTGTACAAAATGCTGCTCCTTTCTGTGGTCACACCAATGTTCCACATAGCTCACAGGTCTGCTGCTTGGTCTCGGCTCCTCCCATCTGAGGAGAATGGATCCCCGGCAGCCTCCTGCTGTTCCACAATAGGTAAGCTCTCCATCCGTGGGGCTTCCTCCTCAGCGTCCTGCAGCAGGACCATATCGGGACTGTGGGTCAGGCAGTTCCTCCTCAGAATCTTCTTAATTGGACTGCTGTCTGACAAGTGTGGCCTCTCCCTGCTCTTGACCGCCGAGGCTGTATCCTAGGCAGCCACGCTCCATTCATGTTGCCAGATTGAGGGCAGGGTGTCAGCATGTCATCTGGGTAAACACCATTGGCCACATTTCCAAAAGGGGCATCTTGATCATGCCCGGCTTGCTCCAGCTTTGCCAGCTGGCTTCCTCAGGCCAATGACCATGTAACCCCTTCCTACCTGTACTTATGTCACCTCAATAAAATGTGGCAGAACATGGAATCATGCAGTAATTACTTGGCAGCAGAGGGTCATATCCTCATGGGGGGAGGTGTGGAGTGACACACATCCAGGTGGGGGGGCTGTATTATTCAAACCTTTGTGCATTTTAGTGCATGAAGGTGGTGTTGGGATGGGGGCCCCGAGAGAGGGCCCCCCCAAACCAGATATCGGTTTCCTCTTTGTCTGCTCTCCGAAACCAGAGACCCATGGGCTGACACCAGAGGTGCACCTAGGTAATTTTGAAGCCTGGATCTAAAAGCCTTTCGAGGCCCCCCTACCCTGCATATCAAGCATCATCATGCTTGGCTGGGCAACCACACCACCTGGGACAGGCTAAAGAGGATTTTGGGGGCCTCAGGGGCTGTGGAGGCCCTGGACTTCAGCCTGGAAGCCCAGGGGTAAGAGCGCCTCTGGCTGACACACCTCCAGCTTGAATAAAAGAAAGGCCTCTGTGCACTATGTGCCCCAAACAAAGTCTGTGTTATACACAGCAAGTCTTGGGTTGGTTTAGGAGACCCCATGTCCTCCGCTGACCCATCCAACCCCCAAAACCACTTGGAGCCCTCCCTGCCACTAGCCAGGGGATCCCATGTCCTCCCCTGTCCCATCCAACCCCCCAAATGTTGCCTTCCCCACCAATGACCAAGTGCTTTGCACTTGCATTTGGAAAGAAACACAACAGTTTGATAAATAATGCTTTCACTTTATTTGACAGTAATATACTGGCAGCCCTTTCATTAGCAAGACGGGGACAGGTATTTGCAAGGCAGGGACAGGTGTTTCATTAGGAAGGCAGGGACAGGTGTTTGCAATTTCTGCCCACTACTACTGCCACCGGTGTGGGCGATGACCCCATGTTAGCATTACTGGTTAAAAGGGCTCGGGCTGCACTCCCTTCCAACTTCACACACCTGCTTGGGCAGTGGACCAAATGGACATGCTCCCAGGTGTGTCTTGCAAAGGCAGTTCTCACTGCCCACTCCTCCCTGCTACCACCAGCGACCCTCAGGACTGGGGCTGCAGAGCCTGCCAGTACAGCATCCCCATCTCTGCCGGGAGCCCCTCTGCCACTGTTCTCACCCACTGGATGTGCAAGTGAGTCCATGGGCTACTCTAGCAGGACATCTCCCCTTGACTCTCATATGTTATGCAGGATACAGCAGGCCACAATCACCTTTGGCACAAGATCCTCCTTGACATCCAGCAAAGTATAGAGGGTGAGCCACAATGTCTTCAGCCTCCCAAACGCCTGCTCCACCACAATCCTCATGCTGCTGTGACTGAAGTTGAAGTTCCTCTCTCGGGCATCTCTAGGTGGCGCAATAAGGGGTGACCAACCATTCCTGCAGGCTGTATCCCTGGCCCCTTAATATCACCAGATTCATCCATTGCCCACGCATCTCCATGGGTGCAATGTTCTCCCAAGTACCTGAGCACAGCTTGAAGGTGAGTGTAGAGGTTCAGAAAAATGGCTGTGTTGTGGCTTCTGCCCAACACCCCGGCATAGATGTCCATGAATGAGTCCACCACACCTTGGAGGGTCATGGTGTAGTAGTGCTTCTGCCTGCAATACTCATGGTGTCAGGGAGCATGCTAAAATTTCCAAGTATGTGTCATCTATACAGCCGAGGACACCCAGGAACCCCTTCTCCTGGAACCCCAACAACACCTCCTGCGTGTCGCTCATGTGGATCACATCCTCTAGAAACATTTCTACCTGGAGGTCCACCACTTCCTTGACTATCTCACAGATGGAAATTGTTCCAACTGCAAACATGTTGCTCATGGACAGGTAGTTTATGTTGGAGGCCAGCTTGTAAATAGTTATGGCAAACAACTTGTGTGCTGGCAATGCACGGTGCATCATAGTGTCTTGCCAGTGAAGCACAGGCTCCCTCTCTCTTACCAGGAAGTTGAAGGTCACCCAAGACAAGCTGCCCCCAAGAACTTGTCATCCCATTCATCTGCATCTTCCACTATGCTCCAAGTGCTATCATATCTTGGCAACACCCACCTCCTTTGCACCATCTAATCTTCCGACAGGACATTGGAAGCAGAGGAGAGGGCCACTGCATGTCTCTGGGCTGTTTCAATGGCTGCCCTGGAGTGTGAAATCAGCCCATTGAATATCCAGGAGACCACAAAGAAACTTGCAGCCTCCCCATGCAGCTTCTGAACCCACGGGTCTCAAATGTCCCTGTGCCCACAACAAGCAGCTCCTTTGCTGCACTCTGTACCTTGCTTCATCCTCCATGGTGCTGGGGACCATCTGAATGGCAGTGTGGACTGTGATGCCGGGTGCTATGCCCACCATGGCAAAGCTGTTCCTCACTTGCTGGCAGCAGAGGCGTAACTAGGGAAAACGGCGCCCGGGGCAAGCACTGAAATTGCGCCCCCCCCCCCACTCTCCTTCCCCCCGGCTGCCCCCGGAAATATGGAAATGTGTCACAGTCATAGTCAAATGTGGGTTGTGGGCTGCATCCGTGCAAGTATACTGGGACAGGAAAAAGGAAACATGAGGCTACAAGGCTCTTTAGAAATATATATTTTAAAGAAATGTCTTGCATACTAACAGCCTAAGTTTGCACTCCTCATGGCCAGAAAATAAATGCTTTTAAACACAGTAATAGGTTTTGTGTCCCAAAATGGAAAAGACAAGACAGGTATTCTAGTCTTTTCCATCATAGATATTCTAGTCTATTCAAGATTTATGCTTATATTATAATAGAGACTTAAATTATAATAGACATATATTCTAGTCTATTAGATATTCTATGTTTATTAATTCTATAATAATGTCTATTTGTAGCACACTTTACGTTGGTTGTATTGCTGGGAAACTCAATGGCCACATTCAGCCACCATTATTTGAGCCACGATCTCCTCCTCTTTCTGCTTCCCTCTCATACACAGTCTTAATAAATAACCTCCTGGTTATTTAAATTAATTAAATCACCGTTTGCCTATGCACCTGAACAGCAAAACTGAGGTTTGGGCCCTTCATATACCAGAATTGCAAACCACACTGTGTGATCCTAGTTTGGAGGGCTTACTCAGCAGTTTATTGGATGTAAGCTGTGAATGTGAATGCATCCAATTGGATTGAACGTAAGGGCAAGTTATAGTTTGATTACGTAGGAAGCTGTCTACAGAGTCAGATATTGGTCCACCTAGCTCACTATTGCCCACACTGACTGGCAGCAGCTCTCCAAGGTTTCAGGCAGGAGTTTCTCCCAGCCCTACCTGGAGGTAGGGATTGAACCTGGGATCTTCTGCATGTTATTTGCAATTACATCTGACTTGCTTGAAATAAATACATATAAATAAATACCCCCCAACATACATCTGACTTGCTTGAAATTACACAGGCAAATCAAAAAGATCATGAATAAGTAGGGGTGAGATTTTTCTTTGTTTTAAAAAAGCCTTCCCAATTTCCTCTTATTTTTAAAACTCTCTCAAAGGAAAATATAAGTTTAATATGTAAAACAAAATACACATTGAATGAAAAACCGTGATTAACTTTTTAAAAACTATTAAGTATGTAATTAGAAGGATTCCATTACATTAAGATACCAATTTATTTAAAGCCAGAAATAATACCTACTGAAACTTTAATTATTTAAACAAGGAGAGAAAAAGGCATGTTATCTTCCCTAACAAAGATTAAAATCAATTTAATTGGTTCTCCACTGCCTTGACATGATTCTCGCTGTGAGTCAAGCAACCAAAAAGGGAAATTAATATCTCAGCTGTTAATCAAGTGATATTTGTGCACTCTATCTTATTAAAGCTACAGGGGCAGAAAGAAAAACTTCCCATTGCTACTTTTTGGACCAATTTGTTCACACTGTATTAAATGGGATTTCCCCCGCTTCAAAAATATAGATGCTGTACTTATGTTTTGGAGACAGAACATCTACAATATGCACCAAATGAACAAGGCTGAAAATGTTGTAGACTGTATGTTGCTAATAAAAATCTGCTATAAAGAATAAGCCTAGTATTAGTCCAGACAGACTGAACATTATTCAAAAATTATATTAATGAGTTCCAAATTAAATTTGCCACCCCACCCCCCATGCTAAGGGATGAGCCAGAAGTTGTAATTACTAGCAGAGCTGCAAAGATCTTGTGTACTAGTACTACTAGTTTCCTTTTGCAATCCCACCTCTGCAAAAGGAAACTCATGCATGCAAGCCAGGAGAGTGACTTGTGACTCCACTTGCATTGCATGAGTTTCCTTTTGCAGAGGTGGGATTGCAAAAGGAAACTCGGGCAATGCAAGTGGAGCCACAAGTCGCTCTCCTGGCTTGCATTGCGTGAGTTTCCTTTTGCAATCCCACCGGGACTCACACAATGCAAGCCAGAAACACATTGCAAGCCAGAAACACAATGCAAGCCAGAAACTCACACAATGCAAGCCAGGAGAGCGCCACTGGCTCCACTTGCAGGCAGCTACCCTCGGTTTAGGGGTGTGGGTGGGGGGTGAAGCCTGCTATGCAAAGCACAGAAGAGCTAAAAGGAGGACGTTATGCAAGGGAGTAGGGGCATTCTCTCACACACAACACACACAGGGGAGAGAGAGAGATTTGAGCAATGAAACTTACTTTGTTAATGCAGAACAGAAGAATAAAATGTAGCCAGAGGGCAGTGTAGTGGGCAAACGGCAGGCAGGCAGAGTCAGGGAACGTCCCCAGCAGCAGCAGCTCTCGCAAGCTGCTCCATTCCTCCCGCGTGCAGCAAGCAGGGAGGGAGGAACTGAGACAACCAGCATGGCGGTCATGTGTTCTCCGGCAGCCAATGGGAGCTCCCGCCCACCGGAGATCTCCGTAATGACCAAAAAAAAAAAAAATCACACAAAAATATTTTTTTGCCAAAAGCAGGGGACTGGCAGGGGCACTTTTTGGCGCCCCCTCCCAAGTGGCGCCTGGGGCACGTGCCCCCCCTGCCCCCCCTATCGTTACGCCCCTGGCTGGCAGGGAGGTCAGGTAATGGTGCACGCCCTCATGGGAGATTGAATTGCACATGGTGCCCACTGGGGTATTTGGTAGTGTGGTGTTGCCCACCCACCAAACTTTCACAGCTGCAGGAACAAAGAGGCATATTCTAGGGAAAAAGGGAGCTCCATTCTTTGTGCCTGCCTGGAGCATGGTTTTGGCCAGCTGTTTCAGGGGAAGACACACTCTCCTTCCGCTTCATACCCATAAGATGTGTAAGCATGGTCCATTTTTGGCCCCCTTCCAGTACACCCTATTTGGTTTGAGTCCTCTCTTTCTGTCTGTGTGTGGATCAGCTCCCCCACCCCACCCCATGTGCCAAGTACCCAGACCTTGGATTTCCTTCTTGGCAGGGGAGAGAGACTCTGCAACCTGGACAGGTGGAAGGAGGAAGACTTCCTTCCTTTTTTGTTTACCCCCCCCCCAAAAAAAACTCATTCTGGACATGGTTGGCACATCCATGCTTCTTCTTTGATACCTTCAGGGGTTCCCTGGAAGACCTTGGATGCTGCAGCTGGCATGCAGCACCCTGTTGTGCCTGTGCCACCCCCACTTCCAGCATGGACAGGAACCCCTTTTCCCTTTGACCACTGGCAATGGAAGCGGGGACTGAATGAGAAAAGTAGATGACAGTTTTAAGAGCAAAGAATTAAGTAGGAGTGTGCAAAAAAATTGTTTCCCCAGTTTGGTTTGAATTGAAACTGGATATGAACCAGAGTTCGAAGTGGTTCTGTCATAGGGAATAATGCGAATTCATGGGCCCCCAAACTCCTGTTGTCACACGACTGGCAGTTGGAGCAGGTTTATGTAATGGGGCAGCTGCTGCATGCACACTCATGCAGGACTGGATGTCTGTGAGTGTGGCCAGGCTATTATTTAGCTCAATGCAGAATAGGGTCAGGTGCAAGGCAGGGATGATGAATAATGGGGAGACAGTTGCTCATGCCTCACTGTTACAGCCAACCTGGCAGCCGTCTGCAGAAACATGGTTGGGCACAACACAGCACAGAACTGCGCCCCAGCAGGACGCCCTTGAATGGATCATGGTGTTCCCTCAAAACAACTTAGTGATTTTGTCCATAACACAACAATGCCCCTCACAGGGCAAACTGTGCCATTGTCCCTCCCACAACCAACCAACATAGGTGGCCTCACATAGGAAAGGTATTACCTGCTCGACAGGTGTGCAGGCAGTCCCCATTGTCAGGGTCTTCGGCAGATGGAAGTTGGTGGGCATGGTGTGCCAATGCACCCACAGCAAAGGCACTCCTTTCCCTATGCCAGTCAAAAGACTTTGCTGCTGTTAAAAGCTGACAACACAGGTGGTCATTGCTGTGCTCTACCTGCAGCATTTCAAAATTAGTTCTCTACTGTCACAGTGCTACCTGGTCAATGTGAGGTGGCTGAATTCCAGCGGGCTGCCGCCGTGTGGGTTCACAGTTTATTTTCAATACACTGAGCATTGGGGGTTTAAGGCACAGTCCTTTTCTTTGCTCATTATAATGTAATTTCTTATATTTAGATTTCTTTTCAAAAGACAGTAATTTGGAATCAGTAATTTTGTTTCATTTTGCTTTGACACAGCAAGATGGTCTCTGAGCATTATAAATGCGTCCAGAGGCAGTGAATCCATCACTTTTAATACAGTCTTGTGGTAGTACTGAGAGTCAATAATCCCAACTGCGCCATCCTATGCATTCAAAAGTATATAAAAATGCTGCCTTAGTGTCGAAAGGATTGCAGCCTTGGTATCCAAAGAGGTGTCCTCATTGAGACATGATTCATCATCTCATCTGACTAACATCTGTAGGATGCATTATTAATGGAAGCCATTCTAGGTCTGGTTTTGGATTTTGCAAAGTGAATTCAGATTCCTCTGCAGGCTGCTTAACCTACTTCTTCCCTTTGCTATAATTTCTATAGCTTCCTTCTGAAGTAGACCAGAGTTTCATCTAGTCCAGCATCGTGTTCCCATCAGTTGCCAATCAGGTTTCTGGTGATGCAAAGCAGGGGTGAAGCTGATGACAAACATACTGTTGGTGTGACCACATTCCTTGGACTCCAGTGGATGATGGCCTCTATTTTCTCTCTCCCAGGATTCCATCTAGAATGATGGCATGAAACATTGTCATCACTCTGATTAGCATCAGAAAGATTCTTTATGATGATATCATATAACATCTTTCTGAAGCCAATCAGAGTAAGGGCAATACCCTCTGAAAAAAGGGTAGTTGCTAGCTGCCACCAGGCATTCAAAACAAACAGTGGCAATGAATAAAGTCAGTGTTTTATAGCTGCTTCCCTCTTAAACACAAAACAATCTTATGTTGGTTTAACTAAGCTTTATTCATTAACAACTCAATTTTTCTCCTTCTCTTCCCCATCCCCTTTCCTTTCTGACTCTACCCCTCCCCCCCCTCTACAGGATCATCACTCGGACAAACTTCTAATTAACAAAACATAAAATATTGTTAGATGGAAGACTACACATCCCTTTTATAATAATCAGAACTGAATAGATTTAAAATTGGCGACTAAGTCTCGAGGTCTTTTAGGTGGTCTCCTGTCACTCACATTTCTCCAAATTTGGGGGGATCTCTGGCACAGGAGCTGTTAGTGATTTCTTTTCTGGTACAGGGGATTATCCATCACTTTAACCAGCCTCATCTGTGAGGTCAAAACTGGAGGCGAGATCAAATTCCTCTCCAGTTCCTCTCTTGAGGTCAGACTCGCTTCCCTCTTCTCTCATAATATGCATGCTTGAAAGTCTTGAACTATTCCATTTTCCCCAATATGACAGAATCTCCTCTGATTAAGGTTATTTGTTTTGGTCCAGAGTATCAGAAACATCCCTTTCTCACTCTATAAGGCAGGCAGCGCTACTTGAACAAAGTCCCTCACCTGAAATGTTTGTTGTTTCACACCCCATTTCTATCCATGTAAATTTATATTTTTGTTTCTTCTCCTTTACCCGGTCACAAATCTCTGTGAATTTTCCCCATAGTAGAATGAAGAATCTGTTAAGTAAATAGTTTTTCATGGATTGTGCTCTTCCAAGGTCGTTGTTGCATAGTAGGCACTTGTAAACGTTCCTTAACTAATCTATTCATTCTTTCCACTAAGCCATTCCCTTGAGGATGCTTGAAGATCAGCATAATAAATGTTGTACTCCCCTTCCAAGTTGGTATGAAATGGCAAATGACTGAGTATATATTCTTTGGCCTTCAAGGCCCAGGAAGTGAAGCAATAGAGCCATCTACTTTGCTGGCGTAAAATCAGGGGTCTGTATAGTAAGGAGGTAATTGCAGAAATAGGACCTCCAATGTTTCCAGGGAAGAGCAGGTTCTCTTGTGGTGAACAATTTTAAAAAGTGGTGGCAGGATCTCAGCCATGTTGCAGTAGGCATTCCATGAACAACAAAGTTCAGGATTGATAAGGAACAAGTATCTTCAGGGGTTGTGCAGGTCAGGAAGTTGTAGAAGCAATCAGCAGCAGCAATAGTAGAATGCAGCAGTTCAGGAATGTAGGAGCAGTGATGCAATGAAAGGAAGATGCAGGAACCTTCACAAGCTTTTCCGGCTCACATAGCTGGTTCAA